>NW_022631025.1:3788429-4122576 GCF_010015895.1 Lontra canadensis
ATATATATCTGATAAAAGGATTTGTATTCAGAATGTATAAAGACCCCTTACACTCATAATGAGACAAACAACCTAATTAAAAACAGGCAAGGGGCGCTGGACTGGCTCAGTTGGTAGGGCGTGTAACCCTTGATCTCTGAGTTGTTAGCCCCACATTTGATGTAGAGAGAACTTAAAAATAAAATAATTTAAAAAAGGCAAAATTTGATATACAGGCTTAATTTAATTGTGATCAAAATTCCAGCAAGGCTTTTTGTAGATATAGACAAGATTATTCCAAAACTTATGTGGAAAGGCAGAGGCACGAGAATAGCCAAAACAATTCTGAAAAAAGGGGAGGAATCATCCTACCTGACTTCAAGGTAGCACCAAATGCTGAGGAGGATGTATAGAAAGTGATCTCTCATTCATTGTGAGTGGGAATTCAAAATGGAATAGTCCCTTTGAAAAATAGTTCAGATTTTTTTCAAGCTAAACATATGCTTACCATACGACCTAGCAATTACACTCCTAGGCATTTACCCCAGGAGATGAAGACTGATGTTCACATAAAAACCTGTGGATGACTGTTTACAGCAACTTTATTAGGAATAGCCCCAACTCAGCTGGACTTCAGCAGGTGAGTGGTTACACCACCTGTGATCAGCCTTATTGCTCAATAATAAAAAGGAATGAACTATTGATATACAACCTGATCAACAACCTGGATGGGTCTCCAGAGAGTTATGCTGAGTGAAGAAAAAGTCAGTTCCAAAGGGTTACACATTCTATTATTCCTGTTATATAATATTCTTTAAATGACAAAATTATAGAAAGAGATGAGCAGTTGCCAGGAGCTAGTGATGGGAGGTTTCTGTGGCTATAAAAGGGTGACATGTGGAATCCCTGCAGGGATGTAAATGTTCTCTTTTCACCTGTATCACCCTCAATATCCTGGGTGTGATAACATACCACAGTTTTGCAAGATGTTATCATTATAGGAAACCAGGCACAGCATACCTAAGATCTCCTTGTACCATTTCTTACAAATGTATTGTCTGTAAGTATCTCAAAGTAACACTTAATTTAAAAAAATCAATCAAGAAGTACTAACTGTAGTAGAATGCAAGGTATTGGATAAATCATCAGCAGGGACCACGTTAAGGATGGTTTTATAAACTAACCAGATAGTTCACAGACAGCTTAAGGGGCAAGAACAGAATGTCTAGAAACAACTTCATCAGCAGTGGGAATGGCAGCCTTTCACACTGGACGAGGAAGGTGGCAGTTCAATGAATGCCACTGGGACGTGGGTAGAGCTGCCCGAAAAACAGAAGGGAACACTATACAAGAACTATAAATTCTAACAAATTAGAGATTTTTTTTTTAAGATTTTATTTATTTGACAGAGATCACAAGTAGGCAGAGAGGTAGGCAGAGAGAAGGGGGAGCAGGCTCCCTGCAGAGCAGAGACCCCGATGTGGGGCTCGATCCCAGGACCTTGGGATCATGACCTGAGCCAAAGGCAGAGGCTTTAACCCACTGAGCCACCCAGGCACCCCACAAATTAGAAATTTAAATGCAAACACTAAAAACAGCAAAGAAACCATCATAGTCCTTGATGAAACTGTGGAAACC
This sequence comes from Lontra canadensis, assembly GCF_010015895.1. Taxonomy (NCBI): domain Eukaryota; kingdom Metazoa; phylum Chordata; class Mammalia; order Carnivora; family Mustelidae; genus Lontra; species Lontra canadensis. The sequence continues at coordinate 3,790,047 of NW_022631025.1, forward strand.
AATGGGGGAGTTTTCTGACAATGCGTTAAGTGAGGAAGGTGGTTCTAACTCTGACACAAAATGCTGGAGGGCCTTAAATAGAAATACGATAAGCCCAACAACAGAAAGTCTTCGTGGCAAAACTGTCAAGAGCAAAGCCAAAGACAAATGACAAACTGGAAAATAACAGCTTTGAGTCATAGCGCATAGGCCTAATTTCCCTTACAAAGAAATCCTAAAACTCAGAGAAGAAAAAAAAAAAAAAAAGCGAAGACCTACAACACAATAGAAAAGAAAGTAAAAGATACCGATAGCTCCAGGAAAAGAAGCAAACGTAGCTGTGAAATATAAGAGATATTCAAACAGACTCCAAGTAAGAGTTATTTAACCTACTCGATCACCAAAGATAAAACCTTATTACACTACACCGAGGAGGATTTTACACAGGCCCTTGGCACTCTGAGAGCAATTAATTACACACATGGAGCCCAGCCTGCAGATTTATCACTCAAATATATTTGCACACATGTGCAGTGACACATGAAAGTATATTAACTGCATCAATAAGAGGAAAAGATTGTATTAGGAAAAGATTAGAAAAACTGACAATTTCAGGCATGAATTCTTTTTAAAAATAATTTTTAAATATACATATTTGCTAAATATACATATAGGTGCACAAAATATCTCGGGAAAGAGTCACAAGAAAATGACATCACTGTATTCTACTTTGCAAAGGTCTCAAAAGCAGTGACTATGTCGCTTGGAGTCAGACAATGTGGGGGCCCTTAGCAGTGTCGCTGGGATGGGAACCAGCAGGTTGGAAACAAGCTGTAGGAAGAATTTTTGTGGTGTACTTTTGTGAAATAAGAAATACACATTTGGTGTCTGCCCCAGTTCCTGACAGATAGCTCTGAAATCACTTGGAATTTCCTGGGTGATAGGAATATCTTTTGTTCTAAGGAGGTGACTCTGGGCGGGCTCCCTGATGGTTTGTAGATGAGGGCTGGTCATGAGAAAGACCTGCTATGGTCAGAAGCTTGGAACTTTCAGCCCCACGCCCCCATCTTCTGAGGAGGGAGAGGGGTTAGAGATTGGGTTCATCATCCATCACGCCTGCGTGAGGAAGCCTGAACAAAAGTCCCTAAGGTACAGGCCGCAGAGAGATCCCAGCTTGGTGGGCACATGCATGACTGGGACCCGAATGCGCCACAGTTCCAAGGGGACAGAAGCTCCTGGGCTCAGGGCCCCTCCAGACCTCACAGCAGGCATTCCTTCACCTGGCTTTATACTCATTTCCTTTGTCATGAGCTTTATTAAATAATAAACCAATAAACATAAGCGTTTGAGTTCTGTGAGCCATTATAGAAAATTCACCAACCTGAAGACAAGACAGCAGGAGCCTACAGCCATGTTGTACAGAGGTGGTGGGTAAGCTGGAGACCTCCTACTTCGACTGGCATCCAAAGTGGGGGCAGTCTTGTGGGACCGAGCCCTTGACCTGTGAGAAGTGATGCTAACTCTGGGTAGACAGTGTCAGAATTGAGTTGAACTGTAGGACTTTCAGCTGGTGTCTGAAGGAACAGGAAGGGGCAGGACAGCTCGAGGCCAGAAAGCAGCCCAGAAACACAAATCGGTGGTCCACGAACAGCAAGAAGTAGGCCATCAGAGTTTCCCCAAAGGAATTTATTTTTATTTCTCTGAACTAATTAAGTGCTACATTTATTCATTTATCTATTTTTTAAGATCTGTGTTCAACACGGGGCTTGAAATCATGATCCAGAGACCAAGGATCACATGCTCTACTGACTGAGCCAGGCAGATGCCCCTATGTTTGGAATTTATATATTTTTTTAAGATTTATTTATTTGTTTTAGGGAGAGAGCGTGGACGGGAGGGGGCAGAGGAAAAAGGAGAGAGAGAGAGAGAATCCTCAGGCCAACTCCCCACTGAGTGCAGGGCCCCACACAATGCTTAATCCCAGGACCTGAGATTATGACCTGATCACGATCTGGAAACCAAGAGTTGAACACCTAACCGACCGAGACACCTAGGGGCCCCTGTTTGGCATTTATTTGAAAATATGAGGCAACACTGGAGGATTTTAGGCAGAGGCACTGTGAGACACTATACAATTGGGTTTATTTTAATATAGATAGGATGAAAACTGGATTGGGAAAGGAGATGTGTGAACACAGAGGAGTCAAGACACCGCTGCAGCATCTGAGGGAGAGATGTCAGTCACAGGAGAGATGGTGACAGGGTAGGCCAAGAGACACAGACACACCAAAAAGACACTCCAGTGCTAGATCACAAAGGACTCAGGAACAGATCTAGTTTGAAAGTGTCGGACAGAAGGTGATTTCAATCAGTGGTTCTCAAGTTTCCACAGCACCTGGGACACCTCTTAAAAATGTAAGTCGCCAGGCTTGTGCGCAGAGCTTCTGGTTCTGCGGGTCTGACGTACAGGGATGCCACCACCTGAACTTCAAATTAGTAGCCCTGGCAATTCACACACTGATGGCTCTCCTGTCACATTTTGGGATGCACCCACTTAGACAACTCCCAACCTTCTGGCTTACGTCAGTGAGTGAAGTTGGGATGGGGACACCATTTACGGGAAAAGCGAACAAAACTGGGCAATGGAAGGTGCGAGCGGCAAAGGCACAAGGATGGCCTCTGCGGGGCATGTGTGATGTCTAGAGTTTGGACAACTTCTGTGGGGCTGCCTGAATGGTCTTTCTGATGGAAGCAGTTCATCAGCTAAGGGTCAAGTGTGCCTCCTAAACGTGATTTGATATAGAATGCTTCGAGGCTTCCGAGCACGTCAGGAGCACATGTGACCGTGACGCTGGCCCTGGCCACCTCTCTGAGGTACCTTCCCCACCCACATCACTCAGCTCCAGCCATATTGTCTTTTTCCTCTTGATACCAATGTGGCTTGGTCCCTCACTGTATCAGGTCTCTGCTAAACTATCTAAAATAGTAATTTCCTTTCTTAAAAATTTATTAAATAGAATATCTTTTAGAGTTTTTAGGTTCACAGCAAAACTGAGAAGATACATTGATTTCCCATGTCCCTTTCTTCCTTAGCAACTCCTTACTTTCTGGTGCTGGAAGGTACCCCAGGCTCATCTTGTATGCTCCATGCCTCAGTCCTAGAATAAACCATTTCTTCAAAGAGCTTGGTTTCCCTTATGGCAGAAGGTTAACAGAAGCCAAGATCTGGGGATGCCTGGGTGGCTCTGTCAGTTAAGCGTCTCTTGATTTGGGCTCAGGTCATGCTCACAGTTGTTGGACTGAGTGAGACCTGTGAAGGGCTCTGTGCTCAGCTCTGAGTCCGCCTGAGATTCTTTCCTTCTGTCTGCCCCTGCCCCGGCACACACACCCTCTCTCTCAATAAATAAATATATAAAATCTTAAAAAAGCAGCAGCAGCAGATGCCACTGCTGCCAAGATCTGGGTGCTGGGTGTTTGCTGCGGCTGCAGAGTCACTGCCTCCACTCCCTCCCGGCCGACAGAGCCAGGCGACTGGTGTGGGTACACCAGCCAGTGCATACACGCATCTACAGACATTTCTAGATGGAGCCACCTGTGTACTATTAAGCTGAACATGGATTCATACCGCTGTCTCCAGCTCTAGCCCAACTGCGTGTGTCATTCCGGCTGCTTCCCCTTGCTCGTCCGAAGCCTCCCTCCAGCAGTGAGACCCCTGGCTCCACCACCCGCCACGCAGACACATAACCGCTCTGTCCCAGTGCAGGTGTGCAGGAGGGTGACAGCTGCTGACTTGTGCCTGTGCTCATTCACTTTGATCCCCCTACCTTGCTCCACTGCCCTCCGCACCCCCTCATATGTTTATTTTCTGTTTTCCTGTTCCGTGACAATAGAAACTTGTGCTGCTGAGTCACAAGCACCTAAAACTGCCTTAAACAAATCAGGTGCTAAAAATATTAGCTGAATGAGTATAATGAAAAAAATCCCTGATTACCACAATCAAGCAGATCTCAGTCTGGCCTTTCTCGACTAGCACTATTCAGCTATGAAGGTACTTATCTACCTCAATCAAATTATCATCATAGAATATAATTGAGACTTTTCATCAATTCAATGGACTTCTCTCTTCAATTGCTGCAATTGTACCCATCAAACCGAAAGCATGAACGATCGCAATCACTTACAGCTTTTACTTTTCCTATCAGGTCTGACGTGAACGAACACTCTTCTTACGCCCCCTGCCTCCCAACCTAAACCTCCTGGACACCATCTACCGCTTTTAAATTTCCTAGACATGAGTGATTCTAGGTGCCCTAGCTATCTATTAATAAATATTCTTTCCACATGTGTTAGGAACATGAACAACATAATCATGATCACAAGTTCAAATCACAGTGTTAAATGAGGATTATATGAAAATTAAGCTTTTGACTTGAAGTTTCTCTTCCAAAAGAACTGTGAGGGCACATAAAATTAAATCCTTGGGAAAAAATTACACAGATTTGCTCTCTCTTCCTTAGTATGGAAGCCTGAGGTTTAAGAACAAAGACTAATAGGAAACATATGGAAAAAATCAGTAACAAGATGAAATCCTGGCCCAAATACAGTCTGCCATGTTTCACATACCAGCGCCTCAAATAATAGACGAGATTTTTACAGCACTGCCAAGCATCACTTCAAACACAGCATGCTTTTAAAAAACCTGAAGTATAACAAAATAAACCCTGTGATTTCTTTGTAAAAATCTAATGGTAAACACTGAGGACACAAGGACAAATTCTGGGATTCACTTTACCTTATTAGTTTGTACAAACTTTGAAGAGTCTTCCAAAGCATGAACTCAAGGTTCACTGCCAAGAAATACAAGTTAATTCTCTGTTTAAAATAAAAAAAAACCCCACACTAGTGAAAAAATGTAGCATTTAAGCAGTTAACCACTACTCCTCAGGAAAACAATTCAGTGAAAAGAGATTTTTTACATCTACAAAATAAAGGCAACAGAAGTTCCTAATGGCATCTTAGTTAATACTACAAAATTATTTTTTGTACTAAAGAGGCAAATCAGAGATCTACCTTCTGAGTGCAAGACACTAAATTCCATCACCAGATTAATTTTTTTTTAAAGATTTTATTTATTTGACAGAAATCATAAGTAGGCAGAGAGGCAGGCAGAGAGAAAGAGGGGGAAGCAGGCTCCCCGCGGAGCGGCGAGCCCAATGCGGGGCTCGATCCCAGGACCCTGGGATCATGACCCGAGCCAAAGGCAGAGGCCTTAACCCACTGAGTCACCCAGGAGCCCCACCAGATTAATTTTTATTTCAAAGGTTTGTAGCAGGCGTTCTAGTGCACAGATTTGGGAGGAAGAGGAGGACAGTGATAGGGAACAGAAAAGAAGGTATAATTCTCTATGTGGAAAAGTTATATATTTAATCTGTGTCACTAATGACAAATCCCTTTGTTTAAAAAGTAAACTAGAGGGGTGCCAGGGTGGCTCAGTCGGTAAGGAACAGACTTTGGATTGGCTCAGGTCATGATTTCGGGTTCCTGGGATCGAGGTTGTAGGGCTCCTTGCTTCCTTGTTCAGAGTGAAGCCTGCTTCTCCCTCTCCCACTGCTTGTGCTCTCTCTCAAATAAATAAAATCTTAAAAAAAAAAAAAAAAAACTAGACATGCAATGCTGTATGTTTCTAATCTTGGTTGCTTGTCTTCATAAAGGAAAGCCCTGGTGTGACGTGAGGTTTCAGACAAGGGACATTTCAAGACCACTCTTGAGTTCCACCTTAAATTGTTGAGACACTGAGCTCCAAGTTACAGGGGACCTTAATTTGGAGAATTCTTTGGCATGAAAATGAAAATAAAAACAGTAATCAGTACATGCTGTTTCATTTAGTTCTGTTTGCCTTTCATATTAGAGGAAATTCTTGCCACACCTCAAACCAAAATTAAGGGGAAAAGAAAGGGAAGTAAGCCACATAAATCTGACCAACAGCACAAGCATCTCAATTTGAATCCACAAAGTTTTGGATAATGAAAAGAAATACATAATCTTAATTCAACCCAAGTGTTTTCCAAGCAGATTATATTTGCTTAAATTGCTACAGTAATTCAAGGACAGCCCTGTCTGGATACACAGTTACTGTGGATTTTTAAGAGACTCAGTTAAAGAATTTAGGAATATCTGATTCAATTTACAGGATTTGCAAATTCATCAACCCCTGAAAACTAAAGCAAACTTAACAGGTATGATGATAAAATAATTTTCAATTTTTTTTTTAAGAAACTGTTCCTACTATTAAAACTTTTTAAGTATATTTGATTTGTTTAACATTAAAATAGATCATAAAAGCACAATATTTGGAGGCAATATCTGATAAATCTACTTTAAAATTTGATTAGCAAAAATATTCAGAGAAAGCAGTAATACAGTGATTTAAATTTTCTAAGTTAAGATTTACCCAATAAATAATCTTTGTTTAGATTTATTTTTAATTCAGAATGAAAGATTTTTATGTTAATGGCATCACTGTCTCCTCTCTCACTCTCAACTTTAAATGACAAAACTGGCAAATGTCTGTGAGCCATACATCTGGGCAGGTTGACAGATTCTGCTTGTAGGGAAGAAGGATGTTTGTATCGATTTCAATAGAAATTTTCTTAATATTTCTCTGTTGACCAAATCCTTGAGAGTAACATATTTTTGCTTTCATTTGACTCTTTCTGGAAGGGAAGATGTGACTGCTCTATCTGGTAATAAAGGAAACAGTTCCCTGGGTTCCAGTTAAGATTTAAATGTAGTATGGCTAAAAATAATTTTGAAACTTTCTTATTTTTAGTAGTAAAAGGCTTACTTCCTCAGGCCTTGGGTATAAAACAGGATGTAAACTACTTTATTTATAGAGTTAAATTTAAAACCGCTTCGGAAAGAAATCTGAGTCTATTCTAATACTCTGGTTTCTTATATCCTAGTTTCTGTGGCAAATCAATAAAATAATGAGTCTTTAACAAAATGCAATAAGGCTTTCCAATTACTTTAACCTTTCCAGAACAAAGTTCGATCTCATTTTAATTAGAACTTCCTTATGAAAGCACAAGTGCTTTTTCCCAACTAAGAGAGATATTATAACATAGAAGCATTTATAGCTATAATATGAAAAATTCACATTAATGGATAGTTTTAAAAATCGGTAATATATATTTTCCATTGCTTTAAAGATTCTGTTCACATCTTTTACTTTTCTATTACTCTGTAATGGGAATAGCACGCTGTGACCAGAGACACCACTGGAGAGAACAGCCATGTTCTCTGTGACTGTGTCCATTTAAAGAAAACGACTGAGGCAAAATAATACCTAGAAATAATCAGCATTAGTAGCGACACGCATCGCTAACAGGATGCAATCTGTAACTTATTAATCCAGTCATCCATTCAACAAATGTCTGAGCACTTATACACTGTGCATTGTACTAGATTCTGCCAGAAATTAGGTCAGGAAGTGGGAGACTGGCGGTGAGTGTTCTGTTTTGCTATGAGCAATTCTATAGGGAATGAGGCATAAATTGTAGAACATGAAAGGCAGAAGTAATAAAAATGTGCTTTGCAAATGGCTAGGAAGAGATCAGTTAAATGGAAAACTTGGATAAAAAGAAATAAGAAGTCATTATAACAGGGAAACTCACCAGAGAGGAAGTTGAAGACTAAGATGAATAGGAAATAATGGGCCTCTGGATGGAGACAGGGTTGATTTCAAACCAGAAAACTGGACTTGGTCAAAAGGAAGAGGGATCAGGCTGAGCTGCAGAGCCAAGGTCCTTAGAGGACAATTCAGAAGAGAAACTGTCCTTAGGGAAAGCTTATCTTCATAGGTGGCCAAGAAGACTAAAAGCAGCCAACACTAAAGAATCCCTTTATTTTCAGGGAGACTCCCATAATGAGGTCTTGATCCCAAGTCAAAGGGACGCATTTAAGTGCCGGATTGAAAGTATCACCCAGGTCTCCTTTTTCCCAATATATTTCTCATAATTGTTAGAGTCAAAACCTTCATTCTCAAATGTAAGGTTAGTGATTGATTATTGCTACTATTCCTTTTTTTTTCCCCCAAAGATTTTATTTATGTATTTGACAGAGAGATAGAGAGCCCAAGTAAGCAGAGCGGCAGGCAGAGGGAGAGAGAGAGGCAGGCTCTCCACTAAGCAGGGAGCCCGATACGGGGCTCGATCCCAGGACCCTGGAATCATGATCTGAGCCGAAGGCAGCTGCTTAACCAACTGAGCCACCCAGGCACCCCTATTGCTACTGTTCTTAATACAAGGATGAAATTCAGAGCTCTGATGAGCTTGCTCATTTCAAAGTTTGTGTAACAGTCAGCTTCCAAGACCCCCTCCATGCCTTACCTCCCCCCGCCCCTGCAGCGGCATGCCTCTGCCCTGCTTCTACGTATACCTTTGTGAGACACAGCAAACTTACAGTTGAACGCTGTGGTGCAATGAGACTGAAGTGAAGTATGACAGGTACTTCAAAAAGTTAATATGCTCCACTATAATAAGTACCATAAAAGCTACAAATTTAACACATAAAGTATTATCAACTAGTGAGTAAAATATATAGGATGTTCTACACCCATTCCTGCTAATCTCCCAAGATCTGGAGCAAATGATACTACAAAGACTTCCCCGTCTGCCCGAGGCAGGGTTAAGCCACTGTACCCACGGCACTGGGGTCTAGGAGGTAAACATTATTTTCCTTTGTCTGAGAATATGGTTTGCCATGTTGGGTCTCTCCCATAAACCGTATGCTCTTTATGGAGGGGACCACATCTTCATATCTTCATCTCTGTGTTCCTCACCAAATACAGTGCCTCACACTCAGAAGTAACTGCAGTCTAAACTCAACCAAAGTTTAACTACTAATATCTGTAAGGTGGTTGACTAGCCAGGTTCTCACACAACCTCTAGCACCGGTCACTAAGGCAGCAGACCCAATTGGAGCTTTCCAGCACCCTGAGTTAGCCAGAACTGAAAACTGCCCTTCGGGGTGAGATGATCTCCCTGCAGGACTTTCTCCTACTTCACCCACCAACAATTCAGTGTGAAGATTGTGGCTCAACTACCTTAATGAATTAAATTAGGTGTTCATTCCCTGAGTGCAGACTCCACAGGTCAGAATTCAGGCCCTCTAGATTCTGGTCCAGATTAGCTATGACAGTCTTATTTTACTCCTTCAATAGCTAACCACTATTCCCCAAGTACCCTACTCTTTGTTCCTTACATGTTTTGGTCATCTCTTCTGTCTGGAAATCTTCCTGGTCTTCCTCTATGAGAACCCTAACATTCTTCAAAATCTAGGTCAAATGTCACATCCTCTATGAATCCCACCGATATGAAGGAACAGTGCATGCAGTCTACTGAGATTTGTAAAACAATTGCTTTAAAAGATCAAACCACTGCTATTTTGACATATTCTGTAGGTAGGGATGAGATTAAATATAACAAAACATACATATGATTAAATCATTGTTTTGTTTGATCCTATCCTCTTGGTTTAAAAAAAAAGGCAGCAGCAGCAAGGTGGTCATTCCAAACTGGTGGGAAATGGGAATTTTTAGAGGCTTGTCTAGGAGCAAGGGAAAAGGAATGCAGTAAGGACATGTCCCTGAGCAGCAATGAGTGGTCATGAATTTTAAGTGACACCAGCTGGTGTGGTCAGTTTTCTCTCCACTTGCTCTGCTGCATGAGTCAGGCTGCATGTAGATGGACAACTGAAGAAACAGGGTTGGAGATTACCAGAAGAATAAGAGGATGAAAGGGGTCAGAGGATCAGGGACCTGTGCAAACAAGTGACAACGGTGATGGGCCGTGGGGTCCAGGCCACAGAGAGGAACTGAGTGCATTGGGAGGTATGAATAAATGAATAAAGGGCAGTGAAAACACAGTGGGTTCCCCATTTTTACGTCCTACTGAAATTGAGGAATTACTACAGCTGGAGCTACACCATGGGGTAAGTTATAAAGACAAGTCAGGGTGTGAAGGAGCTACACCCTGGTAATGACAAGGCCCATGCTCTGGGCGCACAGGAGGGAAGAAAAGATCAAGGGTCCCTGACTCTACTTAAATATCAACTCCAAATCCCACGTTAACACATAATTACTTTCCATACATTTATAGTTCCTGACAAGAAAATAAAAAAGAATCTAAGATGTTAGGGTCTAAGGTAGACTTTGTCAAATGGGGTCTGTTATAGACAATGATTTAAATAACTATTTTTTCAATTATCTCAATGATGAAAAATAGCTTGTACCACTCTAATGACTAATGGGATAGAGAAAAGTCAGTTCATGACACATAGGGACATGTTACATTGATTCTCAGGAAACCTTGAATGAGAGAGGTAGAGAAAAACACCTACAATCAAAGAGGTAAGATTCTTTTTTTTTTGTTTTGTTTTCCTTCCTTTTAACCTTTATCTAAATAACAAACTTATCCATCTGGATCACTTTCTAACCTGCAAAGCACTTTTACATGCACATCTCATGTGACTGTCATAACCACTACTTGAGATAAGCTAGGAAACAATTACATTTCTCATTTTCATGAGGAGGCAAGAGGCAGGCATGTTAAGTGGCTTGACCGCCCTAAGTGACAGATGGGAAGTGAAGGTCTTCAGGCTCCTCATCCAGTAGACCACCACTACAACTTCAAGTTAATGGTCTTTCTCAAGCTGAGTACTCCTCCCGTGAAGTGCACCCCTTATACACCCTCCTCCTCCCTGTACTGTGTGCATCTTTTTGATTCTCCACCAGACTTCAACTCCTGGGAGACAAGACAGTGTGCTTTCAGTATCTGTTTATCTAGGACTTAACTCAAAAAATTAGTGGAAAGAAAGAAAATATATAGAATAACCTACTAAAAGCTCAAAGTTTGTAGACGGTAAATATTGCGTGTATTTGGGATTTGAGTCAAGTGGAGTCAGAGACAAAATAATTGGATTCTGGAAACGGTTTCATGGGGGAAAACTGGAAGTCATGGTTAGACTTGGCCAGAAACACTAAGAGGAAAGATGAGAGCTATTTTGAAAATCTCAAGCTCTTACATAAAAAGGAATGTTTCATGTTCTTCCAAGGGCAGAAAAGAGCATCGAAAAACAGAAGCTGCAGTGGGAAAATATTGGTTAATATTAACTAAGACCAAGAGCGTCTCCTCTCATAGGTAATGACCATCACTGAAGGGACCATATAGTTAGTGGAACACTCAGCATTTTTAGTGGACGGAATACCCAGTTTTGGGGTTGAGAGGTCATGTTATCATTGTAAATCTATAGGAAGCAAGACAAACTAGGATTCCCTTCAAAGATGGGTATGTAGTCTGGTTCAGTGTAAAATGTGACTTTTAAAAAAAATACCATCTTATTGGTACTTAAACATTAATTTTGGTTTGAGCATTGCCCATTTATTCTGGATTGTTTTATATATTTCAATACAGATACAGATATTATGCACTTTATGTAACTGTTAATTTACACAAAAATTCTTCTAGGATTTACTGACTTTTCCCACAATATATTTGCTTTCTCCTTATAATAGGACAAAAAAGGAACATGGGCTTTTTAAGTCTAGCACATGTCCTTTTCTTCTTTTTTGGAGTCAAAGTATATTGCCAATATGAAAATTATCAATGGGATGAAGATTATGATCAAGACCCAGATGATGTCTACCAACCAGAATTCCAATTTCATCAAAATGAGGACTTTCAAGTTCCTTTTCATCAGTATATGTTAGGCTGTGCCACTGAATGCTTCTGTCCACCCAATTTTCCATCATCAATGTATTGTGACAATCGCAAACTCAAGACTATCCCACGTGTCCCAGCACACATACAGCAGGTCTACCTTCAATTCAATGAAATTGAGGCTGTGACTGCGGATTCATTCATCAACGCAACTCATCTCAAAGAAATCAACCTCAGCCACAACAAAATTACATCTCAAAAGATTGATCATGGTGTGTTTGCTAAGTTGTCAAATCTACTACAACTTCACCTACAGCATAACAATTTAGAAGAATTTCCATTTCCTCTCCCTAAGTCTTTGGAGAGACTTCTTCTTGGCTATAATGAGATCTCCAGATTGCAGACAAATGCCATGGATGGGCTAGTAAACTTGACAATGCTTGATCTCTGTTACAATCATCTCGAGGATTCCATGTTACAAGAAAACGTACTTGCCAAAATGGAAAAATTAATGCAGCTCAACCTATGTAATAACAGATTAGAGTCAATGCCTCCTGGTCTGCCTTCTTCACTTATGTACCTGTCTTTGGAAAATAATTCAATTTCTGCTATACCAGAAAATTACTTCAAAAAACTTCCCAAACTCCAGGCTCTACGAATGTCACACAACAAACTACAAGATATCCCACATAATATTTTTAATCTTCCCAACCTTATAGAGCTCAATGTTGGACACAACAAACTGAAGCAAGCATTCTATATTCCAAGAAGTTTACAACACCTATACCTAGAAAATAATGAAATTGAAAGTATGTAAAATTTCATTATCTTTTTTAAACACAAAGGAATATTATGCTGATCTTTTTTTTTTTTTTTTTTTTTGAAGACCTTTATTTACTTATTTGAGAGAAAGGGATAGCAGAGAAGCAGGGACATCGAGAGAGGGAACACAAGCACAGGGAGTAGAAGAGAGAGAGGCAGGCTTCCTGCTGAGCAAGGAGCCCAACATGGGGCTTGATCCCAAGACTCTAAGAACATGACCTGAGCTGAAAGCAGAAGCTTAAACTGACTGAGCCACCCAGGCACTCCTAAAGAAAAAATCTTTTTTAAAAAACATCTATGCTTTACACATTGCTGAAGATAGTTGACTTAAGTAGCTAGGGAAATGCCAAAGCTAGCCTCAGAAAGGTGTGCTATAAAAGTTTATAGCCTTGGGGCGCCTGGGTGGCTCAGTGGGTTAAGCTTCTGCCTTCAGCTCAGCTCTCGGTCTCAGGGTGGGATCGAGACCCACATCATGCTCTCTGCTCAGCAGGGAGCCTGCCTACCCATCTCTCTCTGCCTGCCTCTCTGCCTACTTGTGATCTCTCTCTGTCACATAAATAAATGAAATTTTAAAAAAAATAATAAAAGTTTATTTTATTTTCTTTTAATGATTTATCTATTTGAGAGAGAGAGACACAGAGAGAGAGAGAATGCACAAATCGGGAGCAGGAGAGCTTAACCGACTGAGCCACCCAGGCACCCAAGTTTATAGTCTTTTCTATGTAATGTTATCACTTTGAACACTGACAAGTAGTACTGTAGAGTATCTGAAAAAATAGGAGCTTCCTGAGTAGTTGGGACTAAAGGTGTTTTTTGCTTTGTTCTTTCTGAGATTACTTATACTATGAATTTATTACATAACAAATAATTAAATAGCCAAAAGAGCCACCCTTTTTTTCAAGTTTTAATTCCAGTACAGTTAGCACACAGTGCTGTGTTAGTTCCAGATGTACAATACAGTGATTCAGCTTTTCCATCCATCACCCAGTGCTCATCAGGACAGATGCGCTCTGAAAGCCATCATTTACTTTGAGAACATATAATTCATCTGTAGTTTCATTTTCTTCATTTTATTATTTGATTACTGTAAAAACTAATTAAACCTAATTCTACCTATAAGAATTTTAATAAGACTATCTCGTATTTTAATAAATTCCAACGTAGGATCTAGAGGTAATGCAGCAGGATTAATCTTTAATTTGTATTTTTCAGATATCAATGTTACAGTGATGTGTCCGTCTGTTGACCCACTGTATTACCACCACTTAACGTACATCCGTATGGACCAAAATAAGCTGAAAGAGCCAATAAGCTCATATGTTTCCCTCTGCTTTCCTAATTTACACACTATTTATTATGGCGAGCAGAGAAGCACTAATGGGCAAACAATACAACTGAAGACTCAGGTTTTCAGGAAATTTCCGGATGATCCTGATAGTGAAGAACATGAAGATCACCAAGAAGGTCCAGAGCAAGAAGAAACAGAAGAAAACATTGACCCTCACTATTATGGAAGTTAAGCATGGCAAGAGCTATACAGGTATACATTTATGATTGTATACAACGGTATTATTCAGTATTAATTGAACTAAACATGGAAGGCTCACAGTAATATATCTAGAATCATGCATTAGTACAAGATCAGATTGAATTTAAGTTGTTGATAACACTTGTATCATTACACAGTATTCAAACTTAAAATTACACAAGTCTTTAGAAATATAAATTAGAATGACATGGGAATAAAAAACTAAAAATAACAGTATTATCAGGTTGAGGAGAAAAGAAAGTATGCCTTCTCTAGTGATATGAACTGCTCTAAGAGTGACGAAAACAGCAGCACTAGAAGCCAAGAAATGGAAGAGGCCAGGGCTGAGATGCCCGGGCTTATGTTCATGTAACGGGCAGTCATTCACTCAGGAGTCCGTTATTTTCTTTGACCTGATCTCCAGAAAAGCTTTCACACTTGTATGTGAAATCTTATCACCATGACATCCACCTCCCTGGCCCTACCACTGAGAGCAAGAGAGGATGCTTCTGATTTTCAAAAGAGGCCATTCTGCTACAGATCCAAGACTTGTAGTTTCACGAAATCAACTGGTCTTTGTTTTTCTCTCAGAGCACCAAAGCCACACAATTCTAAAACATGTATCTGGATAACTAAAAAAAACACTAAACTGTCTCATCACAATCATATTTTAGCAGATTTCAGCAACTGTCCAAAACAATCTGTCTTCCATTTTAGTGGGGATCAATGTTTCTATAGTAAACTCACTAGGGAAAGTTTTTGTTGTTATTGTAGCTACACAGAGATTCACCAATAAAAAACTGCTTTGCTCACATGGTTAGTTTAGCACACAACAGTATACCAGCATTATTAAAACACTTCCATTTTCCTAGTACAATAGAGTAGAAACACGTATGAGCATCAGCCCATATTTATTTAATTAGCACTAAAGCTGAACAGAGTTCCTTTACAATTTGGACAAGCTTTGATAACTTCTTTAAAACCTTAGACACACCTATTATTTAACCTGTCATTTTGAAGTATTTTAAGTACGCCTTGTAAAGAAGATGATGGAAGTGCTGTGATGAGCTCTTCTGACTTATCAACTGACATTTCAGAGTTCCTCAGGAGAGGAAGAAACAGAGATAGGGAGACCTACACAGGGAACCCAAACCTTAAACGTTAATAATGTGGACAACAGGCCAGGACCAGACATTTGGGTGCTTTCCACTTTTTGGCTGTTAAAACTTTAGGAGTTTTCAAGTGGTGAGTCTTCATTTTGCTGGAGATAAAGTGGAAAATGAAGCTCCTAATGATCTTTATTTCTTTCATTAAATTATTAGCATTTAGCAGAAACAGAACACCCACCTGTCCCAAAGGAATAGCTCAACAATTCAGAATGAACACAAATAACACTCCATTCATTCATTTAATTAACATTCATCAAGGCATTTGGTGTGTAGGGCTTAGCAGTAAGGGCAAGAAACAGAACGTATGTGCACTTGTGATACCTCAAGATACAACGGTGAGGGTAGCAGAGCAAAATTCCAGTAATGTGGACAAAGCACACTTCCAACAGAGGTTAAAAAAAAAATTAAGGCCCACTTAATATTGGAAAATACTATGCATGTTTCAGGAGATAAAAGAGATACAACTATTTCTAACCTAAAACAATTTAGAAACTAAAGAGAGGCCATCAGGGAAATGTCCATGAAAACCCTAAGAGACCCTTCCACAGGCACTGGGAGGGCTCGAACCAAGAAGACAAGACCCAGAACAGACGTTATTAGCAAGGAGGCAGAGAGAGTAGGGCTCTCACACACTGCTTGTGGGATATCCAGTGGTGCAGCTGTTTTGGAAAGCAGTGTGGCAGTTCAAAATTTAGTCACTTAGGATGCAGCCATTCCACTGCTAGATACATACTCAAGAGAACTAAACACATATGTTCACACAGAAATATGTCTGCAAACGTTCAGAGCAGCACTATCTACTAACAGCCGAAAAGTGGAAAGCACCCAAATGCCCATCAGCTGATGAAAGGATAAATAAAATGAGGTATAAACACACAAGAGTATTACTTAGCCGAGAGAAGAAATGAAGTACTGAAATGTCATGCTACCACACAGATGAGCCAGGAAAACATCTTGCGAGGTGAAAACTCCATCACAGAAGACTGCAGAACAACAGTATGACTTCATTTAAATGAAATGCTCAGAACATGCAAATCTACAAAGACAGAAAGATTCCTGGTTGCCTGGGGCTGCGGGAGGGGAAGAGGGTAAGTGGGGAGTGACTGTCAATGAGCAGAGGGTCTGTTTTTGGAGGGAATGAAAATGTTCTAAAACTGATTAGGGTAATGGCTGTGTAAATCTAAAATTACCAAAAATTATTGAATCGTAGATTTTAAAAGGGTGAACTATATGAGGTGTGAATTGTCTCAATAAAGCTGTTAATAAAAAAACTTAAAGAAAATAATATCAACTCATTCTTTTTTTGTTGTTTAAGATTTATTTATTTGTTTATTTGACAGATCACAAGTAGGCAGAGAGGCAGGCAGAGAGAGGGGGGAAGCAGTCTCCCTGCTCAGCAGAAAGCCCAATGCGGGGCTTGATCCCAGGACCCTGGGATCATGACCTGAGCCGAAGGCAAAGGCTTAACCCACCAAGCAACCCAGACGCCCCTAAAATCAACTCATTCTAACACAAGAAATACAATGCTAACGTGGCAGTACTATTAATGACAAGAGGAGCACAGATAAATATCCAGACTTTATTTCAGGTCAGGACGCGGTCAAGTAGCTCAAGGTTTCCAGAAGAGGAGGTACCCTCACGTATCGGTAGCCACTGATGCCAGGAGTGGAGAAACAAGCTCCCGAACTGAGATGAATACACAAACATGTCATTACTTCCTTCACCTCTTGCAGAGTTTAAAACCAAAACCTCCAATACTCAGAATTCTGGAGCTTCTATTTTTTATCCTCCTAAATTGATTTTTTTAAAAGATTTTATTTATTTATTTGACAGAGAGAGAGATCACAAGTAGGCAGAGAGGCAGGCACAGAGAGAGGGGGAAGCAGGCTCCCCATTGAGCAGAGGGCCCGATATGGGGCTCGATCCCAGGACCCTGAGACCATGATCCGAGCCGAAGGCAGAGGCTTCAACCCACTGAGCCACCCAGGTGCCCCCCTCCTAAACTGATTTTTAAAAATCCTCAGAGAACAGGCTTTGTGAGGAATAAAACTGCACAATTTAGCAACTGAAAACAAGTTATGTGGAATGTGATAAAACCTGCAGAAGTCGGACTTGAGACTCCTAAGCCAGATGCCGGAGTAAGGGGCTGAACGCTGAAGCCCCTTTTCCACATTCCTTCAAGGAAGCTGGTTCTCCTAGAGCTACTGAAAGAATAAAGAGAATTTGTATGTGTGACAGAGCGCTGAAAAATGTACATGCCAGTTCCCGGCACCCAGCGAGCAGTAAGTAGTCCTTGAGGACAGCTGGCCTAGCAGCCTGCAGGATCTGTGTGCCCCCAGATGTCAGACCTGGGTGTGTTCTCAGGGACACTAGAAAAGAGCCAGCATCTCCGTGGGTTCCAAGATTCTTTTTGTATAAAAGACAAGTGAGGGTGGCTCAGTGGGTTAAAGCCTCTGCCTTCAGCTCAGGTCATGATCTCAAGGTCCTGGGATCGAGCCCCGCATTGGGCTCTCTGCTGAGCAGGGAGCCTGCTTCCTCCTCTCTCTCTCTGCCTGCCTCTCTGCCTACTTGTGATCTCTGTCAAATAAATAAATAAAATCTTTTAATAAATAAATCAATAAATAAATAAAAGACAAGTGAACAAGTTTTTACCAAAGATTTTCTTAGGGAGAGAGTAAAGGGTACTTAAGTCCTACACCCCAAACACACATATTCCAGGTCACTATTTGCCAGTTCAGCTTTCCAGAGCACCCTTCGACAGCCTGCCAGGGCAGAGAACACAGCCCCCCCTCCCCCGCCCCCTCACTGGGCACCGCACCCTGCCTGGCTCCTCCAGCCTAATTGGAAGGGGTCAACTCCGCTCTACTCCTCTCTCCAAAGGGGTGTGTGTGTAAATGGCTCATCCTGCTGCAGGCCTCAATGAGGCGGCAGGTTAACAACCATCTTTTGCTACTTGAAAACGGCCCTGAGGAACTCATACCCACCCCAAGTATTTCTCATTAAAAAACAAAAATGAAACCCAGTGCTTTCCTTAAGAAAAACTGAAGAATAAAGTACTTCTTTAAGTAGCACATCAAGATTGCACAATTATCGGGGCGCCTGGGTGGCTCAGTGGGTTAATGACTCTGCCTTCAGCTCAGGTCGTGGTCCCGGGGTCCTGGGATCGGGCCCCGTGTCGGGCTCTCTGCTAGGTGGGGAGCCTGCTTCCCTTCCTCTCTCTCTGCCTACTTGTGATCTGTCTGTCAAGTGGATAAATAGAATCTTTAAAAAAAAAAAAAAGATTGCACAATTATCTACCACATCTACAGACAAAACCTGTTGATCTGATATTTACAACAGAGGAAAAAATGAAAATTCATATATTTTCTCATTACATTTAAAAGCATTAGTTAGCTACTAGGCTGAGCCATATTTGTGATCACTGACAAACCCAAATCATTCCATGAACCACGTTTAGTTAACAAACAAAAGCATAATATGCTATTAGCTTTTAGAAAGAACATAAAAATAAAGGATATTTCATAAATTTGCTCACAATAAAACTGGTTGAGAATGTTAGGTTTGTGCTTACGTATTACCTGAAACACTCTACATTTTCCCTTTATTCCTCTGGTTGGGACCACTAAACTGAAGTGCAGATGTGTGCATATCATGTAACACATTTAACCAACTCCAAGGGGGAAAAAACAGAAGAAATAAACCTTGTCTCTCCTTCATACTTTTACTGTTGCAAAGAATTCACAGGACCCAAAGGACAGCTAGAAATGAAATCCTGGTTTCCTGATTCCAAATCCACTTTTTTCCCCTAATTCTTGGAAATAAAGTATAACAGCAGTTGGAAACAAAATTAAACCATAACAGCGTAAAAACCCCTAAACTTTCTTATATGTTCCAAATTCCTAAATAAATATAACTATGCATAGCAAGTAAATATCCCAGTCTCATGGAAATTACATGGAACTTGCATTACTTTACAGGATTAGTCAGGCTGCCAATTCACTATATGGGGATTTATGTACTATTTGGAAAAACTTACAAGTACAGTAAGTTTTTAACATGAATCCTTCCTCTCATCAGGTCAAAACTCCTCCCACATTAAATTTCATCCTTCAGTCTGGTAAATACTTTGATCTCCTCTTTATCTCACCTGACCACATGATTAGGCTTCAGCCGAAAGAAGATTTGAGATGAAGATCAACTCTCAGACTTCCCATAAAATCCTAGAATGTTGCCTAAAAGGGACTATAAATATCTAGTAACTCAATGATTCTCAGTGGTGGCAATTTTGCCTTCCAGGGTGTGATACTATGATTTATAAGAAAGGTATTTTGGGTCTTCACATTTATGGTTCCTGGCTCACAATTCCCAGAACCCCTAAACTTAGAAGAGCGATTAAGGTGTCTTTTGTCATATTAATGCAGGTGATGTTGGGGCCCCAATAAAGGGGGGATGGCTGGCTGCCAGGAGGACCAAGCAAGGCCACCTGCAATCTTGGCAGAGGGGAAGGGGCTGGAGGTTGAATCGGCCCATGGCCAATGGCTTAGTCAATTAGGACTACGTTTGAAAGCCTCATAAACACCCAGAAGGATGGTTTAGGGGGGCTTCCAGCTGAACAGGAGGAGATGCCAGAATTGGGGTGTACCTGAAGCTCTGTGCCTTCCCTAGACCCTGACCTATGCATCTTTTCAACTAGCTGTGGATTCAGATCCTTTGTCACAACCTTTAATAAACTGGTAAACGTAAATGTTTGGCACCTCCAAAGCTGTTGTGCTGGTAAGGACAATTCTCTGTGCAATGGTTCTTTGTGGAGCCTAAAATGGGGCATATGGCAAGAGCCTGTGAGCGCCTCCAGGTGCTGATTGTAGGAACTCTGGACCAGAGAATTAACATTTGAGGGGCTTTACTAACCTGCTGTAGGACATTATTAATTGAAGCCATCCCTAGGGACTGAAGGACATAAAAGGGTCTTGAAACCTGAAATAACATGTCTAGGATGGTGCTGGACAAGCTTGCTAATGGGAGTGGCAGTGCCTGCGGAATGCAAGGAGGAGATTCTTACAAGCAGGGAACCTCTTTCCCTAGCCCTCAGGGCTGATTCTGGAGCTGCACAAGGGGCTCTGGACTCTACTGTCCACAATGTCATGTGGACAGTGGCCTTTGGACAGCTCTCTACCATCAACAAAGAGCTGCCTGGCTTATGGACAGCAGATCCAAGGTGAAGGGACAACATCCTGTCTGGAAGGCCACCAGTGTGACTGAAGAATACAAAAACAGATCCCCACGGTATGCTGAACCGCATGCTGGTTTCCTGGCAATGACGGAGGAATGAAAGAACGTTAAGAGCCCCTCTGTGTGGGTTTTTACTGACTCACAGGCAGTGGCCAACAGCCCAGCCATATGGTCAGGCAGGAGGGTAATGGGATCTTGGCCTATTAAAGGAATGTCCATATGGGGCACAATCCTATGGAAATAATTGTGGGTATTAATGTCGGACAGGTCAATACCCACCAGAAAACCTGCCTTCCAGTTTGGGAGGATGAGTGGATCCAACATGCATCTATCCCCATGTGCTCCCTAAAAAAGGCCACTTGGGCCCATGAAATGAGTGTGTGTTGGTGGTGGTGGGGGGGGTTGGTGCAGCAGTGTTGAGATGGGCTGAAGCTAGACTCTCCTGCACCTTCTGAGGTACAAAATGCCAATATGATCTGTTCTGGCAACAAGAGAGACAGAGACTACAGGTGGCTGTGTGGCAGAGACCCTGGTGGGAAGGTCCTGAATATGGCTGGCAACTCAGACTCATGTCAGGGGGCTATACAGCGGTCCCGACAGGAAGAGCTACTAACTCTGGTGCGGGCTTTGCAGACTTGGTGACAGATGCAAACGCTCAGAAAGAGATACAGAAAACGAGAGCAGAAGATATTCCACAGCCAACTGTCATCTCCTCAGACCAAGGAGCTCACGTAATGTCCAACAGCCAGCAGAGAGGAATGACTGAGAGAAAGAGTTTTATACAGAACTGGAATGAGCAATTAAAACACTGGTTGTCTAAAACAGGGGGAGATAAAAAAAAAAAAAAAAGGAAGGGCTGGCTTACACACCTTCACAAGTGTGTTCACACTCAACATGTGTGGGGCTGAAGAAGCATCCCCACTGGATACAGTCCCATGATTTCTGGCGGGTCTGGGAGCCCGGGGGAGAAAGGGCTTGTGTTCTTTCTTCCCCACATCACCTCAGCTTTTTCTTTCTACCCTAGCAGACGCAGCCGTCACAGGACCAGGGCGGCAACTACACAGGCTGGAAGCAGGGATGATTCCATGTTTTCAGGCTTTCTGTCAAAATTCCCAGAGCAACTTGGCAAAAGTGAGGCTAACAGTGAGTATAGCCACACTGCCTGGTGGCAAGGATGCACCCCCAGTTCTGCATCTGTGTCATTCACCTGAACAGAAGCGGACTGAGGGGGGATGGACTTGCTACACGAGCAGGGCTGCCTGCAACCCAGACCAGCCCAGCGGCCAGGCCTAACAGCCCCTCCCAAGTTGGGAAAGTCTGGGTACAAATGCAGAGAACAAAAGTAGCAGGTAAAGTAACGGAATGAATGAGTAAGTTATGTAATGAGGGAAATCCAGTATTACACGGACACCTGCAGAGAGGCTCAGAGCAGCTCGATCATATCAGATGCCTGAAAGGTTCGTGAAGCCTGATGTTACCAAGACCACTCCTGCTTCTAGAACCTGACCAGAAAGCACAGACGCCTGCAAACCTGAGTGATCTCACCCTGGGAGCTGTTTTCATAAGATACGATGGTGGACTGAAGAGTTATTACTGACTGAATGGTATTCTGGTCGTGCACCAGCAACTTTGGACTTTTAGCATTGTTTGGCTATAAGGGATCTGTGTTCAAGGACCAGGGGATGGACTGCTGTACCGTGATTTATAAGAAGTATGTGTTTGGTCATTCAAGGGACAATGTCCAGAAAATACTAGTTGTCATAGCTGATGTGGGTGAGTGGTGGAGGATGCCACTGGCATCTCGTAGGCAGAGAGCGGGGACGCTACAAAATGTCATACGTTGCACAGGACAGGCCCTGCCACAAGGATCATCCACTCCAAGATCTCAGTAGTGCTGAGGCTGAAAAGCTCTGAAGTAACTAGATTCAAGCCCAGCAGATAAAGACACTGAGGTCCACAGAAGTTAACTTGTTCAAGGTCATTGCCAACCACGGAAGTGCTCCAGGGGAGGAATGGAGTCTGAGTGCATTGGCCTGCACTTCTGGCAGAAAACTGGTGTCCAGTAAACTTACTTCATGGATGAACGCCAATAAAACTGTACTCGCTGGTCATGAATTCCCAAGCAAAGATGTTACACTTCACGGTATAATTTTCCGTGAAAATTACAAAGGATCACACTGTGTGTGTCATTAGTAAAACATTGAATCTCTAGGATTCTCTACATCTGATATTTAACATCTATCCTGTTCACTTCTCAACACACCTGCCACACTGTGTGAAACAAATCAGTGTTTGCTGTTTCATTATTAGACATGTGCAAAAACTCTAAAGTTTTTATCATATCCTTAAAGCCTTAAAATTGACAATTTATATCAGCCCAAACCAGAAAATACCACAAGTAAATGTAAAATAATTCACATTCAAATAAAATCATGAGCGTTCACATCTTAGTTTTTCCAATCTTCAATTTGAAAGATCCTAAAGACAATTTTGAGTAGCAAAGAGAATAATTTGGTATTCTTTTCTGTCTTGTAATAAAATATAAATATTTTATTTATGATAAATAAAATATTTATCCATACCCATATAGAGGAGAGAGAAATGTTACCTTGAGTGCTGAGACCAAAGAGTGAAAAAATGAAAGTGAATCTTTACAATGATCATATAGTTATCTAAAATACCATTTAAACTTTTAAAAATCAAATTTACAATTTTTTTATAGTTTCCTTAATTTAGCAAGCAAAAGTATCTTTTACTATCAAACTCTGAATTACAAATCAAACATATTTTTAAAAAGCTGATTTCTCAGACTTGGATTTTTATTATATGTACTTAAAATAAAGGAGGGGACCCCAACTGATTAAACTGCAAGATAATTTATGTTAAAACTAATTTTTACATTGGAAATTTCTTGGCTATATGATAATTATGGTACTGGAGCAATATTTTTACCCCTCATAAAATTAAGAGCACAGACTAGGCTTTGGTTTGCTATTTTATTTCACTGAAAAGCATAAGTTTTATCTCCTGGGAAAGCATTAAAATAAAAATCATGACTTTAAAGCTATGTCACCTTCACAAATAATATTCAAGAAACCTTAGTGCTCATTACACAAGGTAAAAATAATATGAGCTTACGGTCCTCAGCAGAAGCAGACCAAGCACGGCAGCTGCAAATGTTTTAAGCACGGCTCTCCAGTACAATACACTACACTTCACCCCAGAGAAAGAATGTTGGCAAATATCTCTACCACATGCAAACTGCGTTTAAAACTGCTGGGCCCTGAAACTCCATGCAGCACTTTGAAACTGCTCCACAGCCTTCCTCCTTCACCTACCACTTGGGGCTAATACACAGGCATGAACTTCTATTGAGGAAAGCCACAAAAAGCTTCAAAAAAGTTCTAACGGTAGGCTCTTCTTTCACATTTTATTTTAAATATTGTTTGTTAAGATGTGATTCATCGAATAGTCTTGATAAATGCAAAGGCCATCTCTAATTTTTAAAGTTTCAGTTACCTTGAACAACTGTAACAAGCACTTATATATGTCACTGCATAAATTTAACATCCCCACAGGCAAGAACCTTGCTGCAAAAGTCACAAAAACCAGGCTTTTTAGCTATTGATTTTTGACAAGCTGGCATCTACAATGCAGCACCAGCAACTCTGAGTGATTCTGTCTGAAGTTACTTAAGAAAAAGTCTAAAATGTGCATCACTGAAAAAGAGAATCTTCCCCCTCCCCTTCCCCCAAATCCTTGATTCAATTCTGTATTTTTTCTAGTCTGCAATACTGTGTTTTTCGTAGTTCAAATTTAAAAAGCAATGCTATTAACTAAGTATAATGGTATCAATGAAAATGACAAACTAGGAAAATTAAAATTATGGCTTTTCCTATATGCTTTATCACCTAAAAGTAAATGTTAATGACTACTCTTTATGTTAAATTTAAAGTTTAAGTTTTAAAACTCCTGGAACTTATTTCTATTCATACCATTACAAATCAAGAGTTCCTATAAAATAGCAAAGTTGAAATACGATATTTTTAACTCACATGAGACAGGATCATGAGTCTTCATTTTAACTATTTATACTAAGGTATCCTAAGATTTCAGTTGTATTCAAGTACCTTTGTTTAAGGCACCTAATTATTAACAAACTTGAAATTATCAACATTGCTTGGGTTTTGACAGAAAAATAAATAAAAACCACTTTCTGAAACTATTTTTAAGAATGTCACTGATACTTGAAAACTTTTAGCATCTAATTAAAGATCACTAAGGGTTAAATACTTGTTCTCTGGCCCCTACTGAGTACACCCTGCCAAAAGTCTTCTAAGCTTTTAAATATTGCTTCCATGGTCTGCATTTTTACTTCCAAGGAAAAAGAGAGCATTGTCCCACAGTCAGCAGGCCACTAGCTTATTAACTTCCAGTCACCTTGATTTTTGCTGAAATGAAGACTCTGAAGTCTATATTTCTCCTGCTCCTGATTGTGCCTCTGATAAAGCCAGCACCACCAACTCAGCACGACTCCCGCATGACCTATGATTATGGAACAGATAGTTTTGAAGAAACCTTGTTTAGTCAAGATTTTGAGGATAAATATCTGGATGGAAAAAATATTAAGGTACTTTTATTTCTACTCTAAATTTAACTTCTTAAAATAGTCACACATTTTAATGCATGTTTTTGTTTTTTTTTAATGTGTCTGATAAGGGGAAAGAAAAAGCAATTTAAATGACTGAAAGTAATTCAAAATAATTGTCCCCAAGATTATATTTTTAAAGTATGCATGTCTTCCAAATTAATACAGTATCTATAGCAACCAACACAAAATTTAAGGAAAACTAAATTTTAAGATGATCTCTTACTGGTTGAAGATTTATAAGTAATGTTATACAATGCCCTATGCTTGTGTATTACATTGTCTCAAAGTAAAATAGGAGAAATGTGTATTAGGAGAAATGATCTTTGATTACCAACTTAAGGTTCATTATTTTAGGAAGAAATGGTTCATGGAAATAAATACTGCTTATTTTGTTGTCTATAGCATTTCACAATAATTTACATATGCCAACTATACATGGTGCCAAAAAATGAAAACTCCTCAATGTGGGGCTTAATTTTTAATCAGTTTCAATCACTTAGAGTCTACCAATTTGTACCAAGTAACTGTAACTGTCCTTTAGCTAATACTCTGCAGGGATGACTTCATATCACATCTTTCATACTCCACTTGCAGGGGCTGAGTAATTACTTGTGGTTTTCTTGGCACACAGAAGTGAACGCTGGGTAAGGAAAAAGTTAACGCAGCACATAAGTATCTGCTCCTGCCTAATCTGTGTGTGTGCACACAGAACAGAAAATGAGAAACGCAGCCAAATATATAACAACATTGATTGCTCTTCTTTCTTTCTTTCGTATACGGGATCAAATGTTAACACTGTAATTTCTCTCAATGGAGTTGGCTAATATGTTAGCATTATTTTTGCCTAATATTAAGAGAAAAATGATAGGTATCACCAGCAGAGCTTCAGAATTTTGAAAGAAGGCCTATCATAACAATAAGCTATTGGCTTACATGGATGATTGGAATCTCTCAGTTAAAAAAACAATTTCAAATTTCTGTGGTCCCTAAAAAATAGTTAAGTTCCTTGCTTTTTCTCTTCACATTGCTTTAGAAGTTTCTGCTCTTCATATAAATGTAGGGACTAAGGTATTTGTGGAGTAGAGAAGAATTAACAGCACTTATTACACAAACTCAGAGTGGAGGGGCTGCTCACGCAGAACCCTTGTGGGAGGGTAAAAGAGTCAAGATGGAGATGAAAGGGGAACTGTTTTCAGAGGGTAGAGACTGGGGCCCCACGCAATCTACATTAGATCTAAAGGCAGAAAATGTTCCCTCCCAGGACAGCAAAGACTGATATAGACCCCAGGGCTAACAGTCTGGACTGGGGGTCCCAGTGGGATGGGCATGGAAGGGCAGTGCAGGCATGTAGGTAATGATGGGTAACTTGGGAGAAGAGGCCAAAAGCTTGCTCAGTGCCCTGCACAGGCAATGTGACCACTGCTTCAATCCTGCTGAACATGGTAGAATCTGGCATCATGAACTCAATTAAGACAAGGCCACAAAGAATAATTAGAAGGCCTTCTCTGGATAAAGATGATCTCATTTCAGGTTCCACTTCAGAGAAACTTTCATTCTGAGTCACAGAGTTCCCTCTGTAGGAGTTCCAAATTCCCATTTGGAATTTCAACATATTTAACATTTAGGAGGCACTGAGTTTGGCTTTTGGAGATAAAAAAATAAAAAAGACCTGGTTCTTTTACTCAAGGAGTTGACAGTCTGGAATGAAAACAAGCTACACAAATATTTACCTTAAACATTAATGAATGATGAAATGGAATTATGTGTAAAATCCTACTGCAGCACAAAGGAAAGGCCACTAACTCTGACCATGAGAAGACAAGTGCTGTCTGTAACCCTAAGGTTTTCTTTTTTTTTTTTTTTAAGAGTTATTTATTTATTTGGCGGGGGTTGGGGAGAGGGAGAAGAAGAGAGAATCCCAAGCAGACTCCCTGCTGAGTGCGCCTGAGATCAGAACCTGAGCTGAAACCAAGAGTTGGATGCTCAACCCACTGAGGCACCCAGGCGCCCCGTGACCCTAAGTTGTATAGTAAAAATTAGACTTTTTCATACCTGATAACAATTTTTTTTTTTAATTTTTCCAATAGGAAAAAGAAACTATGGTAATACCCAAAGAGAAAAGTCTTCAATTACAAAGAGATGAGCGTGCAACACCACCATCCTTCAAGAAGGAAAATGATGGTAAGTGTGCATACCCTCTCATCTAATTATCTCAAAAGGAGCTTTCATAGATAGATTATGGAAATTTATTCCTTATCTCCACTGAGAAAGTCAGCTGGTGCATTGGGGGTACACATCTGCTGCGACCCCACATTACGAGTGAGAAACATGGACAGGAACATTCGAGAACAATCAAGTAAAAGGTGTGTGCTTCTGTCTATATAAAGTCAATTCCACAAACAGTGATTTAAAATCAATGATGTGGGCCGCCTGGGTGGCTCAGTCAGTTAAGTGGCTGCCTTTGGCTCAGATCATGACCCCAGGGCCTGGGATCAAGCCCCACACCAGGTTCTCTGCTCAGTGGAGAGCCTGCTTCTCCCTCTCTCTCTGCCTGCTGCTCTGCCTACTTGTGCTCTCTCTCTAGTAAATCAATCAATAAATAAAATCTTTTTAAAAATAAAAAAATTTAAAAAATTAAATCAGTGATCTGCAAATACTATGTAAAGCCTGAGGATAAGGGAAATAAAATGAATTCTTAACTTCAAGAAACTTGAGGTTAAGACACAGAAGACACAGAGATGCCTAAATATGTAAATATTTATAATACACATTTCTATGAAAACAATAGAAAATAACAAAGTCCTCCTTAATAGTTCCTGTCTATTTGGTTTATTTTTGCTCTATGAAAGAACAGTATTTCACATAACAACATGAAAAAAAAGTCACACACTAATTGGAAAGACACCCCTTGCTCTTGGATGACTCAGTATCATAAAGATGTCAGCTCTGCCTAAGTTGATAACAACAAGCTTCTTTACAAAGTTGGTAAGGTTGATTCTCAAGTTCGTGTGGAGAAGTCAAACCTGCACAAAGCCAGGGAGTCACTGAGAACTGACAGGGATGCACGGGAACCAGAGGTACCACACAAGAGAACATACTTTACAGTCTCTATGCTAAAACACATGTGATACTGGCACACAAACAGAAGAGAAGTTCAGAAAGAGAAATACCTGTAGAAACTCAGTATATAATAAAGAAGGCATTGTAAATCACTGAAGCAAAGATGGTACTTTTAAAGATTTTAAGAAGTCTCTACACCCAACGTGGTGCTCAAACTCACAGCTCTGAGATCAAGAGTCCAATGCTTCACCAACTGAGCCCACCAGGCACCTTAAAGACGGTATTTTTTAAAAAGAATGCTGGATCCTGAAACTAATACTACACTGTACATTAACAAACTGGAATTTAAATAAAAACTTTAGGGGCGTCTGGGTGGCTTAGTCAGTTAAGAGTCTCCCTTCAGCTCAGTTCATATTCCCAGGGTCCTAAAAATCAAGCCCCTCGTGGGGCTCCCTGCTTAGTGGGGAGTCTCCTTCTCCCTCTCCCTCTGCCACTAGCCCTGCTTGTACTTTCTTTGTCAAATGAATAAAAAAATAAATAAACAAAAACTTAAAAAATTTTTTAAATGGTATTGAATAACTAAGTACTCTACTGAAAAGGGATAAAACTAGATCCACACTTTACACAGATAAACAAATCCCTCATTATATACATTAGGGTCTAAAAGTAAAAAGTGAAACCATGCAAATACGAAACGATTATCTGGGAGTGGGATGCCTCAAAATTCAGAGAAAATAATAGAAAAGATCAATAAATCTGAGTTGATGAAATCAAATTTTCTCATGGGAGAAAGCATCATAAATGAAGTCAAACACAACAAAAACTGAGAGAAATAAAGTTAATGTCTGTAATTTATAACACATAAAAATCCAGGAAAAAGAAACTGACGAAAAACCCATTGGAAACACCATCAAAAGATAATGACAATTTAAAAAGTGATACAAAAATGACCCATAAACATACAGAAAGATGTTCAATCTTACACATACAGAAATACAAGTTTAAATTACACTAAGATACAAATTTTGAACCTACCTGATGGACAAAAAATTAAACCTGTTACACCAAAATATTCCACTGACAAGGCCACAGTTGTATCAGAGATCTTTATATATTGCTGGGAGGAATACAAGTTAGTATAATGTTTTTGGACAGGGGTTAGGCAGGATCTAACAAAAACAAACATGCAATTTACTTTGTGATGTAGCAATCAACTTCTAGGAATTAACTTAAAGATACACCTCCAAAAGGAAGAAAATACATATGCAGCATCACTGAAGCACTGCTTGCGAATGCAAAATTCTGGAAATGATCTAATTGTCCAAACCCTGAAGGGAGGTGAAATGAAGTATGATAAATCCACACAAGGGAATACTATGCAGTTGTAAAAAGGAATGAGGAAGATCTTTACGAACTAACAAGTGATTTCCAGAATATATTATATGGGAAAAAAAAGTGCAGAAGAGTATCTACAGTCTACAGCCTTTCATCCAAGAAAGGGAGAGACATAAGAAAATATACATGCATCAGCTTACTTATGTGTAAAGAAACTCAAGGGAAGGTAATTTAAAAATGGAGACTAGTTACCGGCCAGTCACAGAAGGGACCAGGGATGGGAAGGAGGAAGAGATGGTCACTGGGAAGCTGGGGACAGGGGGCTGTGGGACTTCTCTGAGTATACACTTTCTGTGATTTGATTTTAGGAAACGTTATATTTCACGCAGGTAAACAAACAAATACATTTATAAATAAAAGCAGCAAAGGAAGATAAAAAAAACAAAGTTGGCCTACAATTAGAAACTTAATTTCATTTCAAATGAATAACATAACATACTAAAGGGAAACCAATTTAATCCAAGTAAGCCTGAAACACAGTATTTTTACTACATACCTTCAGGCTGAAGACAAAACAGAATGAGGAACACTGAAATCCCAGTGAGAAGGTTTGTTTTCCACTGTGTTACAGGTCAGCAGTAACAAAACTATTTAGTATGTGGCCTAGCACTGAGTGAAATACTACACTGGATAAAGAGAGCCAGGTTTCTCAGAACAAATGTGGTGAGCGGGGAGGCCAGAGTGAGCGCAGGGTAGCTGCACTGGCATAAAAGACACTGGCGTCAGCTCACGGTTTGTACACAGAAGTACAGACATAGGTACGGGTCTGCCTTGTTTTCCGGACCCCACAGACACTGAATTGCTTACAAATGCAAGGTTAGTAGCAATCCTGCCTGGACGCAGTCTGCTGGGGCCATCTTTCCAAGAGCATTTGCTCACGTCATGTCTCTGTGTCATCTTTTGGGAACTCTCACAATATTTCAAACGTGTTTGTTATTATCACATTTGTTACGGTGATCTGTGATCGGTGATCTTCCATGTCACCACTGTAATCTGGGGCCACCGCAGCTGTGCCATATAAGATGGGGAACTCAACCGATGTGTGTGCTCTGACTGCTCCACGGACGGGCCCTTCCCCCATCTCTCTCCTTCTCCTCGGGCCTATTCCCTGAGACATGAATGTATGGACATTAGCACAGTTGATAACCCTACCAGGGCCTCTAAGTGTTCACATGAAAGGAAGAGTCACACATCTCTCACTTTCCATCAAAACTAGAAATGATTCAGCTGCATGAGGAAGGTCTGTTGACCCCCAAGACAGGCCAAAAGCTGGGCCTCTTGTGCCAAAAAGTAAGCCCCGTTATGAATGCAAAGGAAACGTTCTCGAAAGACATCACCAGTGCTACCCAGTGAACACATAAGAGAATGAAACAGCCTCCCTGCTGACATGCAGTGAGTCTGACCGGTCTGGAGGGAAGCTCAAACCAGCCACGACATTCCCTTCGCCCAAAGCCTCCCCCGGAGCAAGGCCCCGACTCTTCAGTTCTGTGCAGGCTGGGGAGCTGAGGAAGCTGTGGGAGTCAAGTTCGGAGCTGGCGGAAGTCAGCAGAGGGGAGGCAAGAAGCGTCTCTGTAAGTACAAGCGCAAGGTGAAGCGGCAAGTGCCGACGGAGAAGCCGTAGCAAGGGATCCCGGGCATCCGGCTGAGACAACTCACGAAGGTGCTCACACGAAGCAACAGGTTTTCAATACGGACGCAACAGTCTTCCATTGGAAGATGCCATCTGGGACTTTCATAGTGAGAAAGACGTCAACGCCTGGTTCCAAAGTTCCAAGGACAGGCTGACTTTCTCAAGAGAGGCTGACGCAGCTGGTGACTTGAGGTGGAAGCCAGTGCTCATCGCCCATTCTGAAAAGCAGCCCTTAGCAGCCATGCTCATCTCCTCCGCCTGTGCTCTCTCAACGGAACAACAGAGCCTGGCGGACAGCACAGCTATTTACCATACGGTTGATGGAATATGTTAAGCCCACTCTGAGACTTACTGCTCAGGAAAAAAAAGATTCCTTGCAAAATATTACTGCTACATGGCATTGCACGTGGTCACCCAAGGTTCTGATGGAGAGGGACAAGATTAATGTTGCTTTAGGGGCGCCTGGGTGGCTCAATGCCTTCAGCCTCTGCCTTCGGCTCAGGTCATGGTCTCAGGGTCCTGGGATCGAGCCCTGCATCAGGCTCTCTGCTCGGCGGGGAGCCTGTTTCCCCCCATCTCTCTCTGCCTGCCTCTCTGCCTACTTGTGATCTCTGTCTGTCAAATAAATAAATAAGTAAAATCTTTTAAAAAAAAGACTATTGCTGCTTTCATGCCTGCTAACACAACATCCTCCCTGCAGCCCATGAACCAAGAGGTAATGCTGACTTGCAAGTCTCATCCTTTAAGAAATACCTTTAGTAAGACTCTAGCTGCCGTAGATACTGAATTCTCAGATGGGTCTGGGCAGAATCAGTCGAAAACATCCAGCAAAGGATTCACCATTAATATTCATGACTCATGGGAAGAGCTCAAACTATCCACATCAACAGGAATTTGGAAGAAGTTGATTCCAGCCCTCATGGGTGGCTTTGAGGGGTTCAAGACGGCGGTGGAGGAAGTCACTGCAGATGTGGGGGAAACAGCAAGAGAAGCGGTATCAGAAGTGTGGCCTAAAGACGGGAAACTGCTAGAATCCCGTGATCAGACTTGAACAGATAAGGACTTGCTTCTTACGGATGAGCAAAGAAAGTGGTTTCTTGAGATGGAATCCACACCTGGTGAAGATGCTGTGAAGACTGCAGAAATGACAGCAAAGGATTTAGAATATCACACGAACGTAGCTGTAACGCAGCAGCAGGGTTGGAGAGGATGGACTCCAGTTTTGAAAGAAGTTCAACTGGGGCGCCTGGGTGGCTCAGTCAGTTGGTTAAGCGTCTGCTTTCAGCTCAGGTCATGATCCCAGAGTCCTGGGATCGAGCCCCGCATCTGTCTCCCTGCTCAGAGGGGAGTCTGCTTCTCCCTCTGCCCCTCCCACTCTCTTTGTCAAATAAAAAAATAAAATCTTCAAAAAAAATCCTGTTCTACTGTGGGTAAAACTGTACCAAACGGCTTCACAGGCTACAGAGAAATCACTCACGAAAGAAGAGTCAATCCATGTGGCAAACTTCAGGGTTGTCTTATTTTCAGAAATGGCCACAGCCGGTACGACCCTAATGGGTCAGCAGATCAACATCAGGCAAGAAGATCATGGCTCCACAAGCAAAAAGATCATGGCTCCCTGAAAGCTCAGATGATGGTTAGTAGCTTTCAACAAGAGAGTGTTTCTAATTTAAGTATGAACATTATTTCTTTTCTTTCCTTTTTTGAACAATGTTTTAGACAAAATGACTGCACACTTCATAGGCTACATACACTATAAACTTAACTTTCATGTGTACTGGGAAACCAAAAAGCTCATTTGACTTGCTTTATTGCAATATTCGCTTTACTGCAGTGGAACCAAACATGTAATTTCTCTGAAGTTTGCCTGTATAGACATGTTTGTCTCTGTGTGAGTGTATATATGTATATGGTGTGTTTATGTGTATATATACACACATATATTTAGATGGTATATATATACACCTATGTCTATAAGTGTGTAAGAATGTATGTAAATGTCTAAAACACCTATATGTGTGTGTATATATGTGTATTAAATATGGAGAGACAAATAGACATGCATATATTTCCCAGCTTTCTCTGCAGAAAGCGCACAGAAGCAATGAGATGCTGGTAGCAATGAGCATATCCACATTCAAATCTTGGTTTCTAAATACTGCTCTCTATTAAAAGGAGCCAATAGTTAAAGGAATAACTGATTTCAGGCTTGGGGCAGAGAAATGGCAAGAGTGGTCTGGGACATCTTACCAAACCAGAAAATAAAAAAGTTCTTAAAGAGTAATGGAGACATTTTTAATCAAAATATTTTAAAAATGTAGTATAAATTTATAAAAGATATATTAAGACCTGCACACTGAACTCTAGACAACTATAGTGAGAGAAATTAAAGACCTAAATATATGGCTATACTATGTTCAAGAATCAGAAAACTCAGTATCATTAAGATGTCATTTTTTTCACAAATTTATTTATAGATTTAACTCAATACCAGTTAAATTTTTAGCCTTTTTGAAATTAAGAAGCTGACTCAAATTTATGTGGAAATGCAAAGAGCTTAGAATAGTGGTAACAATGTTGAAGAATACAGTTGGAGAATTTACACTACCTAAAACCCTATAGGAAGCAAGACATTGTGGTATTAGCATAAAAATAAACAAGTAGATCAACGAAACAGAATAGAGTCCAGGAATACACTTACACAATCGGGTAAACTAGCTTTTTATAGTGGTGCCAATGCAACATAATGAGGAAAGGGTAATTTTTTCAAAAAATGGTGCAAAAAACTGGATAGTTCTAGTTTTTAAAAAATGAGCTTTGACTCTTTTTGAGTCTTTGACTCTTTGAGACCATACATAAAAATAACTCAAAATGGACCCCAAACCTCAATATCAGGAGCTTACACTATACAACTCTTAACAGAAAATAGGATAATAATGTAGGTTGGCAAAGATTTCTTAAATACAACAGAAAAAGCGCAACTATAAGGGAATCAACCGTTCTTCATTTAAATAAAAATGTATAGAAGGAACATGCTCAACATCATAAATGCCATATATAAAAGACCCAGAACTAGTATCATCCTCAATGGGGAAAAACTGAGAGCTCTTTCCATACAGTTAGGAACACGACAGGGATGTCTGTCCACTCTCACTATTACTATTCATCACAGCACTGGAAGTTGTAGCTACAGCAATCATACGAAAAAAAGAAATAAAAGGCATCCAAATCAGCAAGGAAGAAGTCAAACTTTCACTATTTGCAGATGATACGATACTCTTTATTGAAAACCTGAAATATCCCACCAAAAAACTGCTAAAACTGATATAAGAATTCAGCAGTTGCAGGATATAAAATCAATGTACAGAAATCTGTTGCATTTCTATACAACAAAAATGAAGTAGCTGTACAAGAAATCAAGGAATCAATCTCATTTACATCTACACCAAAAACAGTAAGATATCTAGGAATAAACCTAACGAAAGAGGTAAAAGATCTATACTCTGAAAAGTACAGAACACTCATGAAAGAAACTGAGGAAGACACAAAGAGATGGAAAGACATTCCATGCTCATGGACTGGAAGAACAAATATTATTAAAATGTCTATGCTGACCAGAGCAATCTGCACATTTAATACAATCCTTATCAAAATACCAACAGCATTTTTCACAGAGCTAGAACAAAAAATCCAAAAATTTGTATGGAACTACAAAAGACCCCAATAGCCAAAACAATCCTGAAAAAGAAAACCAAAGCTGGGGGCATCACAATGCCTGACTTCAAGCTCTGTTACAAAGCTGTAATCATCAAGATAGTATGGTACCAGCAAAAAACAGACACACAGGTCAGTGAAACAGAATAGAAAACCCCCAAATGGACCCACAACTATATGGTCAACTAATCTTTGACAAAGCAGGAGAATATATCCAATGGATAAAAGACAGGCTCTTCAACAAATAGTACTGGGAAAAGGGACAGCAACATACAAAAGAATGAAATTGGACCACTTTCTTAAACCATACACAAAAATAAATACAAAATGGATGAAAGACCTGGGGTGCCTGGGTGGCTTAGTTGGTTGAGCATCCGTCCGATTCCTGGTTTCTGCTCTTGTGGTGATCGTGCCATTGTGGGATCAAGCCCCATATCAGGTTCTGGCTTGGTGTGGACGCTACTTAGGATTCTCTCTCCTTCTTCTGCCCCTCCCCCCACGCACACACACTCTCTCTAAAAGTAAATAAATAAAGTCTTTTTAAAAAATGGATGTAAGACGAAAATGTGAGACAGGAATCCATCAAAATCCTAGAGAACAGAGGCAGCAACCTCTTTGACCTTGGCCTCAGCAACTTCTTGGACATGGTGCCACAAGCAAAGGCAACAAAAGCAAAAATGAACTATTGGGACTTCATTAAGATAAAAAGCTTCTACACAGAGAAGGAAACAATCAACAAAACTAAAAGGTAGCCTAGGGAACAGGAGAAGATATTTGCAAGTGACATAGCTGATAAAGGGTTAGCATCCAAAATCTTTAAAGAACTTACCAACTCAACACCCAAAAAACAATCCAGTTAAGAAATGGGGAGAAGACATGAATAGACACTTTTCCAAAGAAGACATCAGAGGGCCAACAGACACATGAAAAAGTGCTCAACATCACTCAACATCAGGGCAATACAAATCAAAGCCACAATGAGAGGGGCATCTGGGTGGCTCAGTCAGCTGAGGGTCTGCCTTCAGCTCAGGTCATGGGTCCTGTGGTCAAGCTCCGTGTCTGGGTCCCTGCTCAATGGGGACCCTGTTTCTCCCTCTCTTTGTCAAATAAATAAATTTTTTAAAAAGCAACAACAACAACAACAAAACCACAATGATAAATCACCTCACACCTGGCAGAATAGCTAAAATTAACAACACAGGAAAAAATAGGCATAGGTGAGGATATGGAAAAAGGGGAACTGAACCCCCTTAAACTGTTGGTGGGAATGCAAACTGGGGCAGCCACTCTAGAAGACGGCATGTAGGTTCCTCACAAAGTTAAAAATAGAACTACCCTCTGATCCAGCAATTGCACCATTGGGTATTTACCCAAAAGATACAAAAATATAGATTCAAAGGGGCTCATGCACCCCAATGGTTATAGCAGCATCATCAACAGCAGCCAAACTATGCAAAAAGCCCAAGTGTCCATGACTGATGAATAGATAAAGAAGTTGTGGTGTACATATACGATGGAATATTACCCGTCCTTCAAAAAGAAAGAAATCTTGCCACTTGCAATGACATGGATTGAGCTGAGGTGTATTATGCTAAGCAAACTAAGAGAAAAACAAATACCGTATGATTTCACTCATACACGGAATTTAGGAAACAGATGAACATATGGGAAGGGGAAAAAAAGGAGAGAGAGGAAAGAAAACCATAAAAGACTCTTAACAACAGAGAACAAACTGAGGGTTGATGGAGGGAGGTGGGTGGGGGAGGGGCTAGATGGCCACAGAGATTAAGGAGGGCACTTGTGATGAGTGCTGGGTGTTGTATGTAAGTGATGAATCACTAAATTCTACTCCTGAAACCAATATTATGCTATGTATTAATTAGCTAGAATTTAAATAAAATTTTGGAAGAAAAAATGTTTCCTGTTCAGAAGATAACGATAAGAAAATAAAAAGACAAGTACACAGAGGAAAAGATTTGCAAAACATAAATCTGACAAACCACTTATATCTACAATAGACAGTCTTGTAATTCAGTAACAATAATGCAAAAAAAATTTTTTTTTAAATAGGCAAAAGATACGAACACTTTACCACTACAATATGTGGATGGCAAATAAATTTATAAAAAAAATTGTTCAGCACATTAGTCATTAGGAAAATATAAATTAGAACACAAGATACCACAACACACCTTCCCAGAATGACTAAAATTAGAAAGTCTGATCGAACCAAATGATGAGGATGTGGAGTAGCTGGAACACTCGTGCACTGCTGAAGGGACTACAGAATGGCACGAGCTCTACAGAACTCAATTTGGGGCTTTCCTGCTTTCCTCAAAAGGTATACACCTACGAGGTGGCCCCGCCATTCTACTCTTAGGTATTTACCCTAAAGAAATGAAAGCATCACATCCATACAAACTTCTACATAAGGCTCATGGCAGCTTTCTGTGAAACAGCTAAAAACTAAAGACCCAAATGCCGACAAGGAAGGACTGTATAAACTGTGTACATTAATAAAATGAAATGAAATTACTACTCAGTAATAAAAAGGAATGCACTGCTGATACATGTAATAGAAGACGAATCTCAAAATGTGCACAGTGGAGGAAGTTGGATCAAAGTGTATACACTACCTGGTTCTTTTGATAGAAAACTCTCAGAAACACAAGCTGCCATGAATGGACAGAAAGCAGGTCAGTGGTTGCGAAGAGGGAAGGACTACAAAGAGTAAGAATACTCTGGGGGTGATGATTACGTCAATTATTTCAATTGCAGCAATGGCTCCATGGGTATAAACATATGTCAAAAATGTATAAATTATACAAGTTAAATATGTGTCAATTATTAAGTATCATTTAAGCACAAAAAAAGCGGTGCCAGAATGAAAAAGAGCATAAAAGAATCCACACTCAGGACACCTGGGTGGTTCAGTCTGTTAAACATCTGCCTTCCACTCAGGTCATGATCTCAGGTCCTGGGATCGAGCCCACATTGGGCTTTTTGCTCGGCAGGGAGCCTGCTTGTCTTTCTGCCTCTGCCCCTCCACCCTTCTCATGCCCCCTCCTCAAATATTAAAAAAAAAAAAAAAGAAAAAAGTTCACACTGGCTAATCTGAGACAATTTAATTATCAAAATAAATATGATGGTAAATTCTGATCGATGGGATAAGGAATTCATAAGCGCATAGTGAACTGATATAACTAAATAAGAAGAGAATGTTCTACCTTACACCAGATATCAACTAACAAATGTAGAAGAAATGATGGAGTTAGAAAATCATAATTTGCAACTATCCTAGTAACAAATGATTCCGGTAAGAACTATCAATAGGTCATAAAACTAGTAAGTGTCAGGTTAATGACGAACCAGATGTTAAGAATCTCAAAGTACTTCTTCAGCAGATACTTATTAACAGCAGACACCAAGTGAGTCAAGCGACCACAGACAGCATCATCAGGAACGGGACAAATAGATACCAGGTGCTTCCTGATACACGGCCCTGAGGACCCAAAGTCATTTCCATGGTGTTCCTGTCAAAAATGAGGAACCTCAGACAACCCCTAATTAAAAGACATTCTGAAAAATAAATGCCCTGAAAAATAAAATGTTTTTAAAATTCAAAAGTTTTCAAAAGTTTTAAAAGTTATGTACAGTGAAGACTAAGGTATATTCCAGGCTGAAGGAGATGAAGGAGGCACGACAAGTAGGCAACACATGATGTAGCACATAATGCTGTCCTTGCCATTTCCGGGACAGCTCTAACATGGAGGTTAATAGTTTGCTTACCTAACTGATGGTTTCTAAGCTCGTTAGTTATGGTCACCGATCTGAAATGTGTCTGTGTCAAACCAAGTGATAAAACAAGCTTGCATTTACCTTAAGCTCTGCTTTATGAATCCTTTTTGGTATTCAAGTTAGGAAATGTAAATCAATTTAGCAATTAAATGATCACTGCTAAAATGGATAGAGAATAAAGGAGATTTTAGATTACAGAACTGAAAATAAGATTCTGGTGAGTTATCAGGTCACTAGCTAACATGACAATATCTTTCCCACTATCACCTATAATTCTGCAAAATATCTTTTCAGGGGTACCTGGGTGGCTCAGTCGTTAAGCGTCTGCCTTCAGCTCAGGTCATGATCCCGGGGTCCCGGGATGGAGTCCTGCATCAGGCTCCCTGCTCAGCAGGAAGCCTGCTTCTCCCTCTCCCACTCCCCCTGCTTGTGTTCCCTCTCTCACAGTCTCTCTGTCAAATAAATAAATAAAATCTTAAAAAAAAAAAAACCTTTTCAAATTAGTGATAACTCTCATGATAGCAATAATTTTACCATTAGAGGCTAAACACTTTAATTTTTTTAAGTAGACTCCAAGCCCAGCATGGAGCCCAACAGGGGGCTCAAACTCACAACCCTGAGATAAAGACTTGAGCTGACACGGAGAGTCAGACTTTCAAACAACTGAGCCACCCAGGTGCCCTGAGGCCAAATATTCCTAAACTATGGTTTATATTTTTATGATTTTGTTTCCCAACTTAGAAATGCCCACATGCCTGTTGTGTGTTTGCTTAAGTGGTTCTGTATACTGTGAAGAAGTTGACATTGATGCTGTACCACCCTTGCCAAAGGAATCAGCCTACCTTTATGCACGATTCAACAAAATTAAAAAGCTGACTGCGAAAGATTTTGCAGAAATACGTAAGTTAATTTTAAATAAAATAATTTATATTAACTCATGTTAGTATTAACCTCAAATACACAGAAGTTTCTAGGTACTTGTGGCCTCTCACATCTAGGGTAGCCTCCGCTAGAATATTACGTATCCACACCCTTCACCAAAATCCACTTGTTTGTTGGTGAGCCTCTTTTCTATTCAATGTCCCATGTCACCTTTCTTTATTGGTGACTTCATGTTGACAGCCCATCTAACATATGGGAAGACACCAACGCCTTCTCAGCCTCAGGACTTTGAGAGCTGTTTGCCTCAGCCACTCAGAGCACCAGCATAATCGAGGTGCTTCTCTAACCGCGATGCTTTCTTCACAATGCTGCCTTCACTAGAAAGGTGACTCTGCTTTAAGTCAAGGTTACTTTAACTCAAGGTTCTTAAACCTGGCTGTGTACTAAAAATACTGGTACCAGATCCTAGTCAGCAGAGATTTCAATTTAGGTCTGGGCAGAGGTCCACGTGTCATCATGAAACACCGCCAAACTCCTCACATGATTCTCGCGTAGAGCTAGCGCGTTCCCCCCTTTCTGGGATGCGGGCCATGAGGGCCCTGCTGTGAGCACACTACACATCCGACTTCTGCATCGCCATGTCTCAGGACTGGATCACAAGCCCTCGTGAGTTCTCTAGACTGCTCTGTTGTCAAGTGCTTCCGAGGAAAATCACACCAGAAACGCACATGGGCCCCACTACACATTCATGAGCTTCACCATGAGAGTATCACGCTGCACCTGGTAGCTCCCAACTGGCTGAAGTACAGTAGATGCACACTTTCAAACTCACCTACTGGGTGAAATTATTTGTGACCCAAAGTTACTGTGTGCAGCCCTCACAGTCACTTGCCGACAAATGCACCGTGGGAACACACTGGGGTTCCCTAGACGAGGTCGAACGAGGTGACCTCTGCCATTCTGTGTCAGCTCTCACACTACAGAGCCCTGCTCCGTCTCAGCGCCACACCTTCCACACCCGGGGCTCCCCAAGCGCTGCAGGGCCTCCTGCTGTGAGGCAAACTTCATTCCAATGCGAGCCGCGGTGCTCGTGGTTGTGAGTTCAATGTTAAGTGTACCACGATATAAACTAACCACAGTGCTTTGAAACAGAAACACTCATAGAACTTTGTACTAATTGGCTGATGTAAATGTGTAACCAGAGGCTCACAGGAACCCAACCCTGCATCTTCTCCCAAGAGCAACGGTCCATTTCACTAACTCCAGTGTTTGCAGGGACCACCTCAAATAATGAATGAAAAGCGACTCCTTTTCCTCATCATCTCAGACATATAAAAGTGAAACAAACAAATTGAATGTCTCTCTCCATCCACATCACTTTAACAAATTAGGGAACATTGCTGTTTGTTGTTGTTAAGCAGTAAGACAGAGACAGATAAAGATAACATATTCTACAATCACAATGCAACATGCAAAGTGTATCTACATAATACTATTCAATCAAATGTAATCCTTATTTCCCATGATTTGCAAACAGAATTTGTTCCAAACTGCCTCGGCATCCTGAGAATTCAAGCACAGAAGGATAGAAAGGCTCCGTGAACTTCAAGTTCCCTCGCAACCCTAAAATTCCAGGACTCGAGTGAGACAGGCCGTCAGTGTCAGGCACGGGGTAGATGTTCACCATGCATTCAACAGAATTTACTGATCTACTAATTATAGACACTCTGTTAGATACTAAAACTAAAAGGTGTTTGAAAGACCCGTGAAACCAATGCTTTTTTTCAATCCACATGAATGAGACTTTAACTTTTTATTTTTTGTATTATATTTTGTGTATATTTTTCTTTCAAGCTAACTTAAGAAGACTTGATTTTACGGGAAATCTGATTGAAGATATAGAAGATGGTACTTTTTCAAAACTTTCTCTGTTAGAAGAACTTACACTAGCTGAAAATCAACTACTGAAGCTTCCAGTTCTTCCTCCCAAGCTTACTTTATTTAATGCAAAATATAACAAAATCAAGAGTAGAGGAATCAAAGCAAATACATTCAAAGTAAGTATTTTATACTATGACCAAATACAACATCAATTTTATACAACCAATAATAACATGGTAAAAGAGAAACTCTGTTCTAAAATTTTGTTTTATATTTTAAAACTATTTTAATTTTATAAATGAATACATTATTTCCATAATAAATAGTCCTGTTATTGGGCTCATTCAGCCTAGCTTATACCTGCACCTCCCTTAAAGTATGTAACTTTACCTTGCTTCATGGGACTGACTATATCATATCCCAGGTTTTTCACTTGTTCACACAGCAAATATTTATTTATAATAATATAAAATATTTATAAAAATAAAATAAAATAAATATTTATTTGTACCCTCATGGACCAGGATGCTATAAAACCTCAAAAAGGGAGTTTTCCTGTGTTTCTTTTCCTTACAATACTAGTAATTTTACACATGCCAGAAAATTATTTTTCCAAAAGTAAAATTCAGTAAAATTTAGCTTAAAAGTATTAATACTTTTAAGTATACTTTTTTTAAAGTAGTAATACTTAAAAGTATTAACCCATAAAATTCTGTAGGTAGACTTTCTTTTGAATTCCAGCTTTCTTTTGAATTCCATACAAAATTCTCTATGTACTAAATACATTTCTTATTTAATAACTCAAGATATAGGTACAGGAAAGAGGGATCTACTCTGACTTAGGTAGCCAGGTTGTGTCCAAATGCATAGCCTGTGGAGAAATTACTGCCTTGCCCAGTCCTGCACAGGTGGCAACTCGTTCCCAGTCCTTGAAGGAGCCCCACACAGAAAGATGATCATGCTACTATTGGCAGCAAACCTCAATCAAAAGGGGAGTCTAGGGTTTCTTATGATAACATTTAATAGAAACACTATCAAACAGTATCATAAAGTTTATGATAATCACACAAAGGTACGATTTGTCCACAAACAAGCAACCTGTCAGAAAATGTAAAAATATTTCATTTTTCTTTTCTTTTTGTTTACACTTAAGGAGTTGTTTTTCAACTATAAGAGACATTCTTCTAAAGGCACATCAGAGTTCCTCAGAAGTTAAAAGATTATTAGAGGACTTTTCAAAACAGGACTCACTTTCAAAACAAACAAAAAACCCTTATAATTTGAAGCTATATAATTCCAGCTGATAAGCTGTTGACTAATTGGCATAGTAAAGATCTACAGGAGCCGATCCACACTTCACAAAAGGAGTGTTTAAATATTCAGAATTTTAGACTTGCGTTACATCTTGAAGTCCTGTGATAAAATGATACACAGCAACGGGCTGCTGACCATGAAGAGTAATTCAACGCAGACCCTTATGGGATAAAGTCACACCTCGCTAAGTAGTTAATAAATTGCTCTGGGAAACATTTTACTAACAAGCACATTGCTTAGGAGTATAGGCACAGAGCACATCCCTGCGCTTCGCAGACACCGCATTTCTACAAACTGAAGGTCTGCGCCAACCCTGCTTGGAGCAAGTCTATCGGCACCTTTTTCCAACAGCGTTTGCTCACTATGTCTCTGCCACGTTTTGCTAATTCTTGCAATAACTGAAACTTTTTCATTATTATTACATTTGTTGATCTGTCAATAGGGATTATAACTCACTGAAAGCTCAGATGTTGTTAGCTTTCAGCAATAAAGTATTTTTTAATTAGGGTATGTACATTGTTTTCTAGACTTAACACTGCTGCATACTTTACTGCAGTAGAGTGTAAACGTATCTTCTATATTCACTGGGAAACCAAGAAATTCACTGGACTCACTTTATTGTAATATTCGTTTTATTGTGGTGGCCTGGGACTGAACTCACAGTATCTCCAAGATGTGCCTGTATTCATTTTGCTAGAAATTGGTGGAAATGAAATGAGAAGTTCTGAAGGTTCAAGAGGGGTTATGTCAGCACCAGGATCCAAATTCAATCCTGCGTAGGGACTGACCTTATTAGCTGTTCACAAGACAAATCAAAAGGCTCCAGATGCTGACATGGATTGAGGCCAGGCATGGCTGGGTATTCCATGGTCAGATGAGTGGATAGAAATGTGGAGATGCAGTAGGGCACTATCACCTTTCATAAAGGACCAAGATACACTACTTGTAAAACCAAAAAACCCTCAAAACCAAATAACTACCAAACCAGCAATTAATACTACTGATAGGTGTCTATACCAATACCTACGTACACATGTAAATACACACATATATTCACAAATACGTCTATGCACATATATACATGCATATGCATGTGTGTATATAGCTGGAATCCTGTGAAAGAAATGTACTGACCTCAATAACACTCAAACCAAGTAACTTTTCCTTACAGAAACTGAACCACCTCTCCTTCCTCTACTTGGACCACAATGCCCTGGAATCTGTGCCTCTTAATTTACCAGAAAGTCTACGTATAATTCATCTTCAGGTAGGATTGCTCCATTCACAATATCCGGCTTTAATTTAACTTAAAATTAGTCAGTCTTGGAACTCATTAGGAAACTCAATTATTCATACGTATAAATGGAATTATTCATATGTAAATTTTGCATATCGAAAGTATGACTATTTAGTCCAAGGCATCACCTGCCTGAAAGCCCCACCTGTCCAGAGAACAAGAAAGATCAGCGACCTAGGTATGTGGTCTGCTCTTAGAGTGGGGTTTGTCATCAGGTGTGTACTTAGCATCTCCTAGTTAATATGACACATGGATTCAAAGACAGGGCACACTATGACCTCTGGTTTGTCCCTCTTTCTAACAATTCTTTTTTTTAAATTTGACAAGAGATCACAAGTAGGCAGAGAGGCAGGCAGAGAGTGAGAGGGGGAAGCAGGCTCCCCGCTAAGCAGAGTCCCCAATGCGGAGCTCAATCCCAGGACCTTGAGACCATGACCTGAGCCAAAGGCAGAGGCTTTAACCCACTGAGCCACCCAGGCGCCCCTGGTTTGTCCCTCTTTCTCCAACAGCAGTAAACATTTGGAGACTTTCCAGCTGACTTTATTGTCCAATATCATCTCAAGGTAATACAAGAGAGAAAAGGAATTAAACTAAAATTGGTCTTGCAGCATCGTAAGAATCCCCATTTGTCCTTTTTACTTCTTTAAAGTACCTATTTTGAGTGACACTCTAGAACAGGACACTTTCTCCAGGTAGTATAATCTGATTTAAGCTTAGAACTTTCTGCCACATGGATATCACTCTGAGTAATAAGCTGTGTGTTCTTCCAAAGTAATACTGTAGAAGTAAAAAGGCAGGGGCTGGGGGGAAACTCAGGTCACAATGAGACTGTTTTATTATTGAAAGGATACACAGGATATACAG
Source organism: Lontra canadensis (assembly GCF_010015895.1). NCBI lineage: Eukaryota > Metazoa > Chordata > Mammalia > Carnivora > Mustelidae > Lontra > Lontra canadensis. The sequence goes on from NW_022631025.1 coordinate 3,834,977, forward strand.
TAATTTCAAAATCATTTTTTAGATAGAATACTCAGTGAAATCCCATTACACAGCATACAGAAGGTTGATTTCAAACTTCTGAACAATTTTTTCCTTCTATTTTCCAGTTTAACAACATAACTTCAATCACAGATGATACATTTTGCAAGGCTAATGACACCCGTTATATTCGGGACCGCATTGAAGAGATACGCTTGGAGGGCAACCCCATCGTCCTGGGAAAGCATCCCAACAGTTTTATCTGCTTGAAAAGATTGCCTGTAGGGTCATACTTTTAACTACTACCAATGCAGCATATAAACTAAAGTACACACATGCATATTGTCTGTCTCAACAATGTCTAAAGGAGCATAAATATTTAATATTCACTTTGTGTCCCACTATGAAGGAATTTCATGTTTTAAACAAGGATGTTCAAATATCTTATAAAGAACAAGTAAAAAGTAAAATTGAATCCAAAGTTCAAACCAAAGTAATATGAAAATATTTAAACAGCATTACAAAATCCTTGTAGTTTACACCATAGTGCCATTTAAAAGGTATGTTTTTATATAAATACCCAAATTTAAGAAGCATTATTTCCATTACTAATTAAGTGGAAGGATAAGTCCAAAAAACTTTCAACTGTTTGTCTTTCTTGGCCTTTACTGGATCCCTAAAGCATTTAAGGAAGACGTTCCAAAAAATTTGAAAAGCTAAGTATTTCCAGTGATCTCCCATTTTTCTTTCATGATTCATACGTTATTCATTATGAAGTAGGAACTTTGCTTTCCCGCTATTAAGGCAGCTATTATATTTTTACTTAGCCCGAGAAGTAGGTATTGTCTCATATCTAGGCAATACTTTCCAAATAAAGCATAATCTTACTCTCTCATAAAGATCTAGTAATCAAAGTTCTTTTGCCTTATAGTCACACAGTTAAAGGCTTTAGTAAAATAGTACAAAATCTTCCTTTTTCTAAATACTGACATTCCAAGTCTACCATAAAACATTTTAAGGAGCCAAGCAGAACAAAATCAGTATGGTCATTCAAAAAAAAAACAAAAAATAAAAAACAAAAACAAAAAAACTTGAATGTACATCCCATCTCTCAAAAAATAGCTATAAAGTTCAGCTTTCAAATATGACAGATACTGCAAAATATTTTCTTTTTACCACCATAGCAATGAGAATCTCATCAATAAATCTGTTCAAATATAAGACATGAAAACAGTGAATTTTGTGGTGTTACTGCACACCACCTCCCCCCTCCCAACTTACACACATCACAGTCATGCAAACTGAATATACCTTCACAAGAAAGCTTCGGAGCAACATTTTCTAAAGACCCAGGATTAACCGATCATTTTGCTGTGTGAATTCATCTACACCCTAATGGTGATGACTCATCACGGAACAACGCTGCCAGATTAAAGTTCCTAAAATAACCTTCCTCTTGACCAAAACCCACTCAAAAGTCTTATTCCCCCACATTGTATTGAGATTACATCCAAAATTATCAGTGCTTTAGATGCACAAGTCTGAATTGTGTACATAAAAATTTCTAATACTGTTTCCAACATAAATTGTACATTAGAATCAAGTTGGTCTCCATATACAATTCCCAGAACAAAGAGTCACTCGTATTTTTAAGCATTTGCTTCTGTTTTTCCCTATGCTGAATGAGTTCCTATCTGTTTTTCAATTTTCCCCCCATTTGTCAAGGTTGACCCAAAGATGAGACTTTTTTCATTAAAACATCTGTGATGTCTTAAGGCCACAATTATTACCCCTATACTAGTTATTAACTCACCTGCTTCTTTTATTTTGGTAATTGATAGTCACTAACTATATACTACTTTCTCATTATTTTGTGTGCATGCCTCATTTCTCTGACTGAAAGCTCACTGAACACAACCAATATTCCCTTTATATTTTCAATGTGCCTAGCATAATAGTAGTGAGCACATCTGAATTGAATATGCAATGAAAAGTACAAAATAAAATTCGTTTAAACCAAGGGCTCTGTTTTATTTGGAAAAATAGAATCTTCATCACAATCTTGAATGAATCAATGGAAATGAATTATAACTTTATGTGGAAAATTAAATTTGGTAAAAAAGAGAGCAAAATGATGGGACTGACACCAGGAAAAGCAGTCAGAGGATACATTTCTTAAGTTTCCAGGTGCATCCCTATGTTCTTTACCTAACTGAACTTAAAGAGGAAAAAAATACCATAAAATAACATAACTTTTAGAGAATTCAAAAGCCTGTGGTTTACATAAAATAATAATTAGGAAAGAGCACTGGTAAAAGGTCTGAATTACAGAATTATCTTTGAAAGACAATTTCAGACTTCCAGATAAGAAGATATGAGCAGGGGTAACTGACAACCTTATATATACCCTTAGGTCACAAATAAGATAAAAGAATGATAGTAAAATTCCACTGACCCCATTATCTTAAAGAAATAGTATTCATTCTTGACACTGATAAGTAAAGAAATTAAGGTTTAAAATTAAAAATGTTTTACCCTTACAAACACTCTGAAAATAAAGAAGCCATGCACCAGTACAGAGACATCCTGTGTTCTTGGGCTGGAAGACCAAACAGTTACTAGGTCAGCACCACCCAAAGCAATCCACACACTCAACGCAGTCCCTATCCAAGTCCCAATTACATTTATTGAAGAAAGAGAAAAACCCACTCTAAAATTCATATGGAATCTCAAAGGACTCCAAATAGGCAACAGAAATTAGAAAAGATGAATAAAATTGGGGAACTCACACTTTTCTCATTTCAAAAGTGAATTACAAAGCTATAGTAATCGAAAGTACGGTATCAGCGTGCAGGAACATATGTAACAACAGAAGAGTACATGGAACCTAGAAACAAACCTTTGCATAGACAGTCAAATGATTTTCAACAAAGGTGCCCAAGACCTTGGAAAACTGGATATCCACATGCAAAAGAATATAGATGGACCCTTCGCTTACAGTGTATGCAAAAGTTATCTCAAGTTGGATCAGACACCTAAGTTTAACTATGAAACTCTTAGTAGAAAAAAAGAGGAAAATCTTTATGACATTGAATTTGACAATGATTTCTTGGATATGACATCAAAAGCACAGACAATGATGAAATAGATAAAATGGATGTTGCTGAAGGTAAAAACTTCTGGGCATCAAAGGACACTATCAAACAAATGAAAAGACAAGCCAAAAAATGGGGGGAAATATTTGCCAATTATATACTTGATAAAAGATTAATATCTAGGGGTGCCTGGGTGGCTCAGTGGGTTAAAGCCTCTGTCTTCAGCTCAGGTCATGATCCCAGGGTCTGGGGATCGAGCCCCCTGTCGGGCTCTCTGCTCAGCAGGGAGCCTGCTTCCCTTCCTTTCTCTGCCTGCCTCTCTGCCTACTTGTGATCTGTCAAATAAATAAATAAAATCTTTAAAAAAAAAAGATTAATATCTAGAATATATCTTTAAAAACTCCTATAACCCAACAAGAAAAAAACAACCCAATTCAAAAATGGGCAAAGGATTTAAATAGACATCTCTGCAAAGAAGATACATGAATGGTCAATATGCACACGAAAAGATGTTCAACATACTAATCATTAGGTAAATGCAAATCAAAACCACAATGAAAATACTACTTCACACCCATTAGGCTGGCTATGATCCAAGATCCAAAAAAATCAAAACAAAAAAAGACCCCCAAAGTTGGCAAGTATGTGGAGAAATTGGGAGCTTTGGCATTGTTGTTGGGAATGTAAAACGGTATACCCACTGCGGAAGAGAATATGGGGTGCTTCACAAAATTGGGCAGAAATACTATATGACCCAATGACTCCATTTACAAGTATATATGTACTAGAACTGAAAGCAGGGACTTGAACAGGTATTTGTACACCAATGTTCATAGAAGCATTGTTCACAACAGTCAAAAGATGGAAACAAAGCAAGTATCCGTCAACAGATGAATGGATAAACAAAATGAAGGCAACCCATTCAATGGAATATCATCCAGCCTTAAAAAGGAAGGAAATTCTTCACTGTGCAACACCTTGAGAATATTATGCTAAGTGAAATAAACCAAACGAAAAACTATTTGGTTTTATGATTCTGCTTTAATGAGATACCTAGAAATTCATAGAAACAGAAAATAGAATGGTGATCCCCAAGAGCTGGGGAAGGAGGTCATGAGAAGTTAATATTTAATGGGAACAGTTGCAGTTTGAGATGTAAACAAGTTCTGGAGATGAGTATCAGTGATGGCTGCATAACAGCATGACCAGCTCACAGAAGTACTGGATCCTCTACAGGATAAACACACCAATTATACTTCTACGCCCGCCTTAAAAGCACCTAGGGGCAAATCAACTTCGGAAATAGGACTAGAACTCAGAATTCCCACACCCTACCCAAAAGTATCAGTAAACCTCCATGTTCGATGGAGTTTTGCTACAACTACCCGCATTCTCCCGTTCATGACTGTATTTTACCAGTTGTGAAGCAAAGCCCTTTCACTGTTCTGGTGCAAGAGCACATGTCAGTGAGCAACAGTAAGAGAACTTCTCCAGGAACCACAGTGCAGGTACAGGCATGTTTCATTGTAAGGAAAGTTCTACGTCTGACAGATTTTATTAACTCAACCAAACAGAATGCAAATAATAACAGTAGTAGTGATAGCAGTAATAATAACAATAATAATAAGTCCAAACAAACAAGAGTTAGTACCAGTCATAAAAACAACAGTCAGGACCTGGGGTTAGCCTTTTGAGATACTATATCAACTCTTTCAAAACTGGATTTTGTGTGGACCACTGCTGTCAAAACTGCTACCATACAACTAAAAAGAATATGGGTGATTATAATGTAGCCCAATGTAATTCTAGCTATGCCAGAAAACAGAATAATAAGAAGTCTTTGAATGTTTCTGTTACCAGACTTAAGAGACATTATTATACCAGAATCAGGCTTTAATACTTAAAACTGAAATAGATGATAATTAAGAAACTCAAAATACAGAGTATGACTAGGAATTAAAGATTACAGTGCTAGGTGGTAAGCCCACTATGATAACACTCATTTTAGCATTTGTATTTTACTTCAAGTACCCCTGACAGATTAATTTTTCAAAATGTGTATAAGATAAATAAGAATATAACTATACCTCTTTCAAGGTATCTCCTAAAACAAATGACTCACTGGTTTGTACAAAAGCATTCCTCCTCATTTATTCCAAATAACTGCAAATTCCAGAAGTCAATGAAAATATTGTTTCAAAACTTTAAGGAAAAATGTTACATTAAATCCCCAAATTAATACCACCTTCACTTTTCGGATATGTTTAAATTTAAACCAGCCTGACTTTTTGAGTATGTTTAAATTTTAAAACTTCAGACCCTACCTTGAAGTGTTCAAATGTCCGTTTACGATATTCGCACCACTCCACAAAAAAGTGTAGGCTTCGGAAAAACATCAGCAGATCTCTTCTTTCTTCTGCTCTGTAGGAATAGAAGATTTTATGATTCATAAATGTCAGAAATGAGAGCCCCATCTTGGCATTTTTAATCATATTGCTTTTTATATACCCTAAAGCTAAAAAAAGTACTTGATACACTTCTATATTCTGAACTCTGAGTACGTGTCCCTGTGTGATTGCTAATGCTAATTTGCCCTTTGCCCTTTGCCCCATCTTAAAATGTTTAAATCCTAAACAAGGTACCTCTCAAATACCACTCTGTCCTTGAATTTGTATTTGATGACCATGGCATATAATAAAGACTATTTCTGGCACAGAGCTTCAAAAACCCTTGGAATTCCTGAGTGACCAGTGTGTGTCTCTTATGCTAATGAAGTGACACATGGTGGCCCCTCGATAGCCTAAGGATAGGGGCTGGTCACCACAAAGACTAACCACATGCTTAACAGGTTGGAACTTTGGGCCAACCAGACCTCCAGCAAGGACAGGGGGACTGGAGGAGTTTCATCACATGGCACCTGAAGTGGGCCACCTTGTTCAGGACTTTGCCCTTAACCTGTAGGTCTGCACTAAATCTGAGCAGTGTCAGGACTGAACTAATTGCAGGACATTCCGGGGGGTGTCAGAGATTATTCTCTGAACAGTGACCTCACCACCACACCACACGACCTATTCCAAAATGGCTAGAAATAATTTTTGTCCTATTGCCTATGAGCTCTCATGGAATTGATCTTAATGCTCTTAACGCTATGCCTATTGTTATATTGATACCCATAAAATAAGCAACTTGTAGGCAAGATGAGTGTATTCACTTAACCGGGCTTTCAATAAATGATTGTGGGAGTCGAGTTCCCATACTGGTCATCATGGAGTAATCATACTCCACCTCAACATTCCAAGTTAGAACATGGACATAACACACAAAGCAAATCCTGGAAGACTCTGAAACGTGGACAAGAGAAGGCAGGAATGGGTACAAAACTTCAGGAATTAAGGGAGGATTGGGTGATGAGTTCCTCGGGGTTTATTTTTGCCTCCCATAGATCCCAGTCTGGATGGTACACCACACTGCGACTCAGAACTGCCAAAGGTTGGAGTAAAAAAGAAAACAGACAAAAAAGGTCCCAAGCAAAGATCATTCCCTCCAGCCAGCAGGGGTTGTATAAAACAAAAGAGGAAGTACCCTGCTCTCCGTGATGAATTTTTGGATTTAACACCAAAAGCTAAGGCAGCAAAACCAAAAATAAACAAGGGATCACATCAAACTAAAAAGCATCTGCACACCAAAGGAAACCATCCACAAAATGAAAAGGCAGCCTACTGACTGGGAAAAAAATATTTGCAAATCATTTATCTGACTAGGGGTAGATAACCAAAATATATAAAGAACTCATAAAACTCGAATTGCTTCTCACAATCCCAGTGCAGCTTTCCACCCATGGGTCCTATCTCCATGTTTTAAATCACCTTTTTACACACACACACACACACACACACACACACACACACACCACACACACACCCTCATAAAACTCAATAGCAAGAAACTATGATCACATTAAAAAATGGACAGAGGACCTGAATAGACGTTTTTCCAGAGAAGACACACAAAAAGAGGCTCAACATCACATCTGGAGAAATGGAAGTCAAAACCACAACAAGAGATCACCTTACACCTACCAGAACAGCTAGTATAAGACAAGAACCAACTGGTGTTGGTGAGGATGTGGAGAAAAAGAAACCCGCATGCACTGTTGGTGGACATGCAAACTGGTGCAATTAATAGGAATATAAATTGGTGTACTGTGTAAAAGAGTATGGAGGTTCCTCAAAAAATTAAAACTAGAACTACCACATGACCCAGCAATTCTACTTCTGGGCATCTATCCAATAGAACTGAAAATACTAACTCAAAAAGTTAGCTGCACTTCCATGTTCACAGCAGCATTATTTACAATAGCCAAGACATGGAAACAATGTAACTGCCCACCAATGAAAGGAGAGATAAAGAAATTCTGGTATCTAAACACAATGGAATATTATTCAGCCATAAATAAGAAGGTAATCCTGTCATTTGCAAGAGCATGATCAATCCTTAAGGACATTATGCCAAGGGAAATAAATCACACAGAAAAAGACAAATACTATATGATTTCACTTACATGTGAGATCTGAAAGAAACAAATTCACAGATTTATGGAATAGATTGGTGGTTGCCAGAGGGGATGGGTGGGGAGTGGACAAATGAGTGAAGGTGGTCAAAAGGTAAAAACTTCCAGTTATAAAATAAATGAGGGGCACCTGAGTGGCTCAGGGGCTTAAGCCTCTGCCTTCAGCTCGGGTCATGGTCTCAGGGTCCTGGGATCAAGCCCCGCATCATCGGGCTCTCTGCTCTGCAGGGGGCCTGCTTCCCCCTCTCTCTCTGCCTGCCTCTCTGCCTACTTGTGATCTCTCTCTCTCTGTCAAATAAATACAAAAAAATAAAAAATAAATAAAAAATAAATGAGCCTTGGTGATCCAATATACAGCATGGTGACTACAGTTAACATTACCATATATTTGGAAGTTGCTAAGAGTGTAAATGTTAAAAGTTCTCTTCAGAAAAAAAACTGTAAATACACGTGGTGATAGATGTTAATCACTTTTTGCAATGATCATTTTACAATATATACATATACCGAATCATTATGCTGTACACCTGAAATGAAGATAGTGTTTTATGTCAACTAAATCTCAGTTTTAAAAAAATTCAAAGTTTGAAATCATGCAATTTAATCCAATGAACATAATGTTTGTAAGTTTGCTCTGTGATTTATTACTTAGCAGTGTAAGTTTTCAAACATTAGGGAATAAAATTTTTGAAGCGGCTGAAGAAGGCATGCGGAACAGAAGCCTAACGCCCAAGAGGAGCTGAGCCCTCTTCCTCCCAACCAGGCAACCGGCTGTGCTGACAGGAAGCAAAGCCAGCAAAGAAGCAGGAATCATGCTGCTGTTGGGAGACTGTGGGAAGACCTTTGTCAACTAGCCCCACCCAACACCAAGCAAAATGAGACACGAGGCGGTGCCATTCCCACTCCTCACCAGAATGGCTCCTGCAAACACAGGAAGCCTCTTTGTCAACTTTCTCCTTCCTACACGAAGTGACCCCAAGCACACAGTGGGGAGAATCAGGCAGAACGAATTTGGGAAAGGGATCCTTTATATTTATGTATGAAGTCCTGAACAAAGTGGCCCTCACACAAAGCTGACCAGAAACAATAAAGCAAAAATATCAAGAACTGAATTACGGTGTAGAATACTGTCCAGAATTCAGAGTGGCCTTAGGGCAGTGGATAAGAAATCAAAATACAGCCCATAAACTATAACATCCCCTAAACTATAGCCCATAAAAGAATGTGCTTTTGAATAAAAGCATGTTGACAAGGACAACTGCAAAAATGGCATAGGGGTTATGGGGACAGTCTTTCCTTAGAAACACCAAAAACTACCACATGCCTGTCAGAATCACACTTAATAGGAAATTGGGAAGCCAGTAAAATGTTTACAGCAATCCAGCCAACACATAACCAGGAGAAGGGCCACTGAGCAGAGAAGGAAAATGTTGTAGTTTTTTAGCTTCTGCTAGCCATGTCCACCACCTGAGCACAGTGGGTCTTTAAGATCACATTCTGCTTTCTCAGTGGAACCCCATTCTGACCACAGTAGACTGGATCTTGTTCCCAAAGAACTGTGTTTCTTTTGTATTCCCAACTGAGCTCCGTTTGTTATGTTCTGTCTGTAGGATCCCTAAGGACTAATGGAAGGGGCCTATTTTCCACGTAACTCATAACTTTCTTGAACACATGACTATGCAGAGGTTATTTCTCAAAGATAGAGAGTCAAATGAATAAGCCAGTGCCAACTGGCACAAAATAACAATTCCGAGAAAAAACAGACATGTTGAAAGCCAAGGGAGGAAAAGGTATAGAGTGAGAATCTTTAGAAAATAGCTTGAAAGGAGTCCATATAAGAAGGAACTGGAAAACCATGTGAATGTATAGGGCAGGAAGTATGCTCAGAGAAGACCTGAGAAGACCACACACTTTCACCTCTGGCTGATGTTTAGGCTAAAGGCAAGCAGGGCAGGGAGGCAAAGGCAGTGCGGAAAGGCCTTGCTAAGTGCAAAAGGAATGTCCAATATGCAGCCAAAACACAGAGACAAGAGATAAAATATTTTTGCTTTCGCTGTTTTTTCTTTTTGTGCATAATATTCAAAATGTCCATACTCAACAACCACCACAAGAAATTAAGCATGCAGGGCGCCTGGGTGGCTCAGTGGGTTAAAGCCTCTGCCTTCAGCTCAGGTCATGATCTCAGGGTCCTGGGATGGAGTCCCACATCGGGCTCTCTGCTCAGCAGGGAGCCTGCTTCCTCCTCTCTCTGCTTTCCTCTCTGCCTACTTGTGATCTGTCTCTGTTAAAGAAATAAATAAAATCTTAAAAAAAAAAGAAAGAAAGAAATTAAGCATGCAAAGAAAAAATATAAAATGACCCAGATACAAGAAGGAAAAGGTTAACAGAAACTGTCCTCAAGGAAACAATGGAACTACTACTACAGACTTTAAGTCAGTGTGTCTGAAATATGTTCAAAGAACTCAAGGAAACCAAGAAAATAATATGTATGATAAGGAATACTAATAAAGACACATTAGAAAAAGGAAACACAGGGGCGCCTGGGTGGCTCAGTGGGTTAAGCCGCTGCCTTCAGTTCAGGTCATGATCTCGAAGTCCTGGGATCGAGCCCTGCATCGGGCTCTCTGCTCAGCGGGGAGCCTGCTTCCTCCTCTCTCTCTGCCTGCCTCTCTGCCTGCTTGTGATCTCTCTGTCAAATAAATAAATAAAATCTTTAAAAAAAAAAAAGGAAACACAGAAATTTTGGAACCAAAAATTATAAAACTTGAAATGAAAAAGTCACTGAAGTGTTCGACAGATTTGAGCAGGCAGAATAATCTCCAAAAATGAACATATAGGCTGAGTGAAATTATCCACTCTAAAAAACAGGAAGAAAAAGAATGAAGAAAAATACATGGAGTCTAAAAAACTATAGGATACCATCAAGTGTACCAACACCCATACAGCTGGAGTCACAGGAGAGCTGCAGGAGAAAGAAGTTGAAAGTGTATCTCAAGAAATAATGGTCCAATCCTCTCCGAATTGGATGAAAACTTTAGCACATCTGAGAAGCTCACAAACTATAAGGATGAACTCAAAGAGCTGTACACTGAGGCACGTTGTACTCAAACTATCAACACCAAAGACAGAATGACAAGAAAGCAACTCATCAGATAAGGAATCATAAGTAAAATTATTCACTGATTTATCAACAACCATGGAAGCGAGAAGGCACTGAAAAGACATTAACGTGCTAAAAGAGAAAGAGTTAACCAAAAATTCTATGTCAAAACTATCCTTTAAGAATAAGGATAAATCAAGACATTTTCATACTAAAAAGCTGAGGGAGTTCATGATTAATATACCTGACCTACAAGAAATGTTAAGGGAGGGATACCTGGGTGGCTCGGTCGGTTAAGCCGCTGCCTTCGGCTCAGGTCATGATCCTGGGGTCGTGGGATCGAGTCCCATGTTGGGTTCCTTGCTTGGAAAGGAGCCTGCTTCTCTCTCTGCCTCTGCCTGCTTGTGCATGCTCGCTCGCTCTCTCTCTCTCCCCACCGTGACAAATAAATAAATAAATAAATAAAATCTTAAAAAAAAAAAAAAAAGAAAGAAAGAAATGTTAAGGGAATCCTTTAGGCTACAGTGAGAGAATACTGTAGAGTAACTCAAAGTCTTATGGAGAAATAACGAGCACTGGTTACACAGGTAAATAACAAAGGCAATATTACTGTACCTTTGATTTATAACCCCTTTTTCCTATATTAATTAAAAACAAATGCATAGAGCAATAATGTAAAATCTGTTAATGAGTATGCTATGTATAAAAATGTAACCTATGATAATAACAATATAAAAGAGAAGGGAAAGAGATATAAGGGAAGAGTTTATGTATACCTTTGAAAGTAAGTTGATATTATTCCATACTAGGTTGTTATAAGCCTAAGATGTTAATTGTAATCCTCAAGGGAGACACAAAGACAACTAAAAACTACACAGATAAGAAGGGAAAAGAGAATCAAAATGGAGCACTATGAGAATCAATTCAACATAAAAGGAGTTAGTAATGGAGGAATAAAAATGACATGGTAAACAGACAACAAAAAGCAAATGACAGAAGCACGTACTTCCTTGTTAGTAGTTACTTTTAAATGTAAATGGATTAAACTCCCCAACCAAAAGTCCAACTGTCAGAATGAATTTTTTAAAATTTAATGCATCTCTGTGCTGTCGGTAAGAAACTTAGAGACATATACACACACATAGAGGTTAACAAATAAAAGGCTTGAAAAAGATACTCCATGCAAATTACGACCAAAAGAGAGCTGGGGTGGCTACACTATCATCAGATGAAACAGAATTTATTTTTTTTTAAAGATTTTATTTATTTATTTGAGAGAGAGAGAGAATGAGAGAGGGAGAGCATGACAGGAGAGAGGTCAGTGGGAGAGGCAGACTCCCTGCCAAGCAGGGAGCCCAATGCTGGACTTGATCCCGGGACCCCAGGGTCATGACCCGAGCCGAAGGCAGTCGCCCAACCAACTGAGCCACACAGGCGCCCCAGATGAAACAGAATTTAAATCAAAAATTGTTACAAGAGGCAAAGTATTATATTATATACTGATACAGGGGTCAACTCACCAAAAAGATACAACATATCTTATAAACATATATGTACCTAACAAAGGATCCTAAAATATGTGAAGTATCATTTGATAAAATTCAAGGGAGAAATAAATTCAGTAACAGTTGGACATTTCAATGCTCTATTTATAATAACAGATACAACTAGACAGAAGATCAGTAAGAAAACAGAGGATCTAAACAACAGTATAAACCATTAGACTCAATAGACATAAAAAACATGCCACCCAACAACAGCATAATACATATTGTTCTCAAGTGCTCATGAAACATTTTCCAGGACAGACCCTATGTTTGGTCACAGAACAAGCCTAGATATACTTTTAGAAGACAAAATTATACAAAATATCTTTCCAACCATAATTGCATAAAATTAGGAGTTGATAAGGAAAAATGAAAAATTCACTAATATGTGGAAATACTCTTAATCAATGGGTCAAAGAATAACAAAGGAAATTAGAATGTAATTTGACACAAATGAAATGAAAACACAATCTAGCAAAACTCATAAAGAGCAAAAGCAGTGCAAAGAAAAAAATAAACACCCAGTGTGAAATAATATCAACTTATTTTCAAAGATATGCAAAAACTCTTTTTTTAAAAAAAAGAAGAGGGACGCCTGGGTGGCTCAGTGGGTTAAGCATCTGCCTTCAGCTCAGGTCATGATCTCAGGGTCCTGGGATCAAGACCCGCCTCGGGCTCTCTCTATCTTCCCCCTCTCTCTATCTGCCTCTCTCCCTACTTGTGATCTCTCTGTCAAATAAATAGAATCTTTAAAAAAAAAAAAAAAAGAAAAAAAGAAGAAGAAAAATCTCATCAATAACCTTACTTTATACTTAGGGAACCAGAAAAGAAGAGCAAACTGAACACAAAGCTGGCAGAAGGAAAGAAATAGTAAAGATTAAAATACATATAATGCAATAAAGAACAGAAAAATAAACAAAACCAAAATTTGTTTCTTTGGAAAAATTAACAAAACAGATAACCTTTTTAGCTAAGTTGACTAAGAAAAAAGACAATTCAAATTACCAAAATCAGAAATGAATGTGGGAGATATTATCAATGACCTTACAGAAATAAAGAGGATTATAGGAGAATGCCTAAACAATGTATGGCAACAAATTCAATAATCTGGATGGAATGTGCAAATTCTTAACAGTACACAAACTACCAAAATTGACTCAAGAAGAAATAGAAAATCTGAATATACTTGTAACAAGTAAAGAGACTGAATCAATAATTAAAGTTTACTAGCAAAGAATGTCTAGGACCAGATGGTTTCACTACTGAACTCTCTCAAACACTCACAGAAGAGGGGCACCTGGGTGGCTCAGTGGGTTGGGGCCTCTGCCTTCAGCTCAGGTTGTGGTCCTGGGGTCCTGGGATCGAGCCCTACACTGCTCCCCAGAGAGCCTGCTTCCTCCTCTCTCTCTGCCTGCCGCTCTGCCTACTTGTGATCTCTGTCAAATAAATAAATAAAATCTAAAAAAAAAACCCAAAAAACCCACACTCACAGAAGAACTAACATCAATCATTCTCAGACTCTGAAAGAAAAGTAAAGAAAGAAAAAAAAAAAAAAGAATGAGGCCAGCACTATCCTGATAGAAAAGCCAGACAAAGATATCTCAAGAGAAGAAAATTATGAACTCACACCCTTAAGAATACAGGAAAATGTAATCACTTACATTTCTATACAAGTGATGAAGGATGTAAAGATAAAACAACTCAATTTACAATACCATCCAGAAGAATAAAACACATAGGAATAAATCTACCCAAAGAAGCCCAAACTTATGCACTGAAAACTACAAAACATTACTGAAAGATTCTAAAGGAAGCCTGAAGTCTGCAGGAAACTGCCCCTCCCCCTGCTTGTGTATACACACATGCTCACTCACTCTTTCTCCCCCTCACTCTCTCTCAATAAATAAATAAATAAATAAATAAATAAATTTTAAAAAAATAAATTAAGCCCAGATTAATGGGAAGACATCTGTGATGGTCAGGACACTTAACACTTAGACAGAAATACACTTCAAAGTGGTCTACAGGGTCAATGCAATCCCTATCAAGTCCCAACGGCCTTTTTTTGCACAAATAGAAAAGCCAAGCTTAAAATTCACATGGAATATTTATTTCATATTTAGAGACACTAAATACCCAAAACAATCTTGAAGAAGGAAAAAAAAACTAGAGGACTCATACTTCCCTATTTCAAAATATACTACAAATCAACAGTAATCAAGACAGTATGAAACGAATAAAAGCATAAATATTTGGATAACTGGAATAAAATTAAGTCTTGAAATAAAATCATAGACCCATGTTCAATTTGTTTGATGGGGTGCCAAGACCATTCGATGGGGGTAAGAACAGTTCCTTCAAAAACATGCAGGGATGAGTGGATACCCAACTGCAAAAGAATGAAGTGGCACCCTTCCTTTTATACCATATGCAAAAATTAACTCAAAATGGATCAAAGGACTAAATACAGAACCTACAAAATTCTCAAAAGGATATATAGAAGCAAATATCTGACCTTGAATTTGAATATGGTTTCTTAACTATGATGATAAAATGATGAATATCAAAATAAAAAATACTGTAATCTTTATAAAACTCAAACCTTTTGTGCATCACAAGTTATTTATCAAGGTAATAAAAAGAAACTATGTGGTGGCATTCAGAAAACATATACCTGATAAGTGTCTGGCTCCCAGAATATATAAACAACTCTTTTTTTTTTTTTTTAAAGATTTTTTATTTATTTATTTTTGTGAGAGAGTGAGAGAGAGGGAGCATGAGTAGTGGGAGGGGCAGAGGGAGACGCAGACTCCCTGCCAAGCAGGGAGCCCTGTGGGACTCTATCCTAGGACCCTGGGATGATGACCTGAGCTGAAGGCAGACACTTAACCAACTGAGCCACCAAGGTGCCCTATATAAACAACTGTTAAAATTCAACATAAAAATCAAAAAACTGCTGAAACAACCCATCATGAACATTGTTGAAAGAAATGTAAAAATAGAAATTATCAACAAAGAAATAACAGATAAAAAAGGGGTAATTTAAAACTGAAAAATACAATAATTTACTTTTTACTTTTATTTTTCTTAAAGATTTTATTTATTTGAGAGAGAGAACACAAGTTGGGGGGGAAGGGGTAGAGGGAGAGAGAGAAGCAGGCTCCCCAATGAGCAGTGAGCCCAATGTGGGGCTCCATCCCAGGACCCTGAGATCATGACCTGAGCTGAGGGCAGATACTTCATCTACTGAGCCACCCAGGTACCCCCAAAATAGAATAATTTAAATACAAATCTCACGAACTTAGTTCCATAGTAGAATGGAGGTGGTAGAGGAAAGAATCTGGGAGCTGAAAGATAAATCAACAGAAATTATCCAGTATCAACAGAGAATACATACTTATTTGAGGGGAAAATGAAGAGTTCTTCAGGAAATTGTGAAATAATAACAAAAGATTTAACCTTCATGTCATCAGTCTCAGAAGGAACAAGGAAAAGTGCCTAGGCTTAAAAAAAACATTGAAAGAAATGAGTGAATAATTCCCAAATGTGATAAAAAACAAAACAAAAACTATGCCTACCGAGTCATACAGATGTCTAAACCCAGACAAATGACAAGCAAATTTCTGAAAATTAAAAACAAAGCAAAGAAATAAAAATTGACTGTATTTCTCACCAAAAACCAAAGGGGCCAGTAACAAGTGGCACTACATTTCTCACATGCTGAAAGGAAAGGACTACCCAACTAAAATTCTATATCCAAAGAAAATCATCTTCCAGACTGGAAGTAAAATAAAGATTCTCATATAAGAAAATTAAGATAATTTACTACCAGAGACGACATTTGCATAATTTCCTTTAGCTCCTTGAACATATTTAAAATAGCTGATTTAAAGTCGTTGGCAAGGGCACCTGGGTGGCTCAGCTGGTTGAGCAACTGCCTTCGGCTCATGTCATGATCCCAGATTTCCAGGATTGAGTCCCACATCGGGCTCCCAGGTCCTTGGGGAGTCTGCTTCTCCCTCTGACCTTCTCCTCTCTCATGCTCTCTCTCACTCATTCTCCCTCAAATAAATAAATAAAATCTTTAAAAAAATAAAATAAAATTTTAAAAAGTCATTGGCAAGTCCAGGGGTGTCTGGATGCCTCAGTGGGTTGGGCATCGGACTCCTGATTTCACCTTGGGTCATGATCTCAGGATGCTGGGATTGAGCCCAGGGTCCGGTTCTGTGCTCAGCAGGGAGTTGGCTTAGGATTCTCTTTCTCTCCCTCTAGCCCCCTCCCAAATAAATAAATCTTTAAAAAAATTATCTTCTCTCCCTCTGCCCCTCCACCCCCCCAATCCCCACTCGTGCTCCCTCTCCTTAAAATAAATAAATAAATAAATAAATAATAAAATCTCTGGCAAGTTCAACAACTGAATTTCCTCAGGGACAGTTTCTATTGATTAGTTGCTTTTTACCCCATAAGAAAGTACGGGCCATACTTTCTTGTTTTGCATGTCTTGTAATTTTTGTTGAAAACTGAACATTTTAAACAATACAGTGTGGTAATTCTTGAAATCAGATTCCCCCTCTCTCCAAAGACTGCTGTGCTTTTTGCTCTTTTTGTCTGTTCAGTGACTTTCCTGAATGAATCTACGGTCTATAGTCTGCTGTGTTAGCTACACAAGTCTCTGCTCAGTTAGCTGACATATGACCAAGATTCACCTAAACGCCTAGAACCTGTGTGTCACAGGGTCTCTGTGTGCTGGGGCACACCTTAGGCACTCAGTGAGGCAAACAATACTCCCTTGGCCTTCACCTGTCACTTCAGCAAAACCTCACCCTCAGCCAGGAGTGAGAACAGTAGTCAGGGCCATCTCAGATGTCCCCTGAGTATGAAGATGACCCAACACATGGACCTTCTAGATTCGCAGGCTATATATCAGGGCTTTCAAAGTCCTTAGGGTGATCCCATTCTCCAGCTTTTCCTTTTAAGGTTTGAACCTAACCTGTTAATTCCCCCAGCTATTATGCACCACCTTAGGCAGTCATGAAGTTTAGAAATTGTGTCCAAGTAGCTTCAACAAATGCTCCCAGAGAAAAGGCTTTCACGTGGGACAAGCTCTATGTCAAGTTCAGGAAATGCAGCCTTGCAAGTGAGCTCCTTCAGGGCCCTAACAGTTCAGTAGGAAGGAATCTCTGAAGGAATCAGAACCATTCGGCTCCCCCTCGTGGCTGCCTGGCTTGCTGGCTGCACTGTAATTGCAGGCTCCCATGGAGCTGGTAAGGGAGAACTAGTAACAGCACTGAAGAAAGTATTTACCAATGTTCCGCTGTTTTTCCTAAATAAATGCTCCCTAGATTGTTGCAAGACTTCAGTTCATTTCGTAAGTTCTGAAAAATATGACACCTTTGGCCAGTTTTCTTGTTGCTTTTATGGAGGACAGAATTTTCAAGGGTACTTACTCTGCGAGTTTCACAGACATCTATGCCCTGGATTTTAAAAAGCACTCAAAAAGGGCTCTGTATTGACCATGTGGTTTCTGTATTCTGAAGCTTTAACATCCGGGGCCTTACTGACCCTGGAGGAACTGTCCCGCTCAAGGTTACAAGGTTGCCTGTGAGCATGCTTTTCTTTTTTCTCTTTTTTTTTTTTTTTTTTTTTTAGATTTTATTTATTTGACAGAGAGAGAGATCACAAGTAGGCAGAAATGCAGGCAGAGAGAGAGGGGGAAGCAGGCTCCCTGCTGAGCAGAGAGCCCAATGCGGGTCACAATCCCAGGACCCTGAGATCATGACCTGAGCCAAAGGCACAGGTTTAACCCACTGAGCCACCCAGGCACCCCTTCTTCTCTTTTCTAAGTAGGCTCCACACCAGTGTTCAACATGGAGCCCAATGCTGGGCTTGAACTCACTACCCTGAGATCAAGACCTGAGCAGAAACCAAGAGTCAGCCACCCAACCAACTGAGCCACTCAGGTGCCTCAAGCATGCTTTTCAAACACGATCCAACCAGCCCAGAGCCCACAACCCAACATCTCCTTTATTAAGCTTCCAAAATTCTGGCTGCCATCCACCTACCTTAATTACCCAGGATCAGGTACTAGACAACCAAGGACAACCTCCATGCCCCACAGCATCCTGAAATTATTCAAACTAGTCAAGCCTAAGCTTATTCACCTTGCCTCACCTGTTCCTTCCCTCAAAAACCACTATAATAATCCCCCTCCCCTCTGCCTCCAGATCCCTGCCAGTCAGTGCTTCTCCCAGTGGCCCTCAGTAACATGGTGAGCTCCTGCTATTAGGAACTGTAACAAACTATCTTTTCTTTTTTTTTTTTTTAGATTTTTATTTATTTGACAGAGAGAGCGCAAGCAGGGGGAGCAGCAGGCAGAAGGAGAGGAAGCAGCAGACTCCCTGCTGAGGAAGAAGCCCAATGTGGGCTTGATCCCAGGGCCTTAAGATCATGACCTGAGCCGAAGGCAAATGCTTAACCGACTGAGCCACCCAGGTGTCCCACAAACTAACTTTTCAATGGCAACTATCTCTTGATCAGCTGGCCTTACTATACTCAGATAATACTACAACCTATTAAAATAGGATCCCATGCACTTTTTTCTAACTTTTCTGTATTAGCCATGCAGTACACAGAAGCTCAGATGTATAGATCAAATATAAGCTGTTGGTTCCTGTACATAGCAAAAGGACTACCTCAGAATATATTAACAGCAGTGGTGAGGTTTATTTCCTCCATTCTTGGTCCCATAACAAGTGATGAACTCACTGGGACTGCTTCTCAGGGAGACCTCACCAAACTGGTCCTCATGGGAGCTAGAGTTATACAATAGTGCTCTCTCTGCAGAGGTGATCAATGTGCGGCAGCTCGTGATCACTCAACAAAAGGCGCTCTGATGCCACTCTGAATTTCGTCTCAGTGAGCTTATCAGAACGTAGAACGACAACTCCATGAGGGCTTCTGTGTTAAGTCAGCGCCACGAGTAACCGAACTGTGATTCCTGTTCATTCAGTGCACCTGTGCAATGACTAATCTGAGCAGCTTCTTTCCAAATCCCTCCCATTTATGGCTTTTTATGATTTTCTGTACTTTTTTTTCCTCTTTTCCCCAAAGAGAGTGATTTCCGAAAAACAAAACAAAAAACAAAAACCCAGCATCTGACACACAGAATTCATTCTTGAGGAATTTCTGTAACTAGATCAGTTGAGTATATTGTAAATAGTAGTGGGCATGTATACTTAGCAAAGGAGTTTAGGAATCTGTGCTACAAGTAATACCAGACAATAAGCGATCTGTCAGATGAAGTAATTCCATATGCAGTGGGTGGCCCTGGGGGGATAGAGTTTTGTAGATCCAGTTTTGCTGAGGCAGTCTCCAAATACTGGCAATCACTCTGTATTATAAAGGAAACCTAAATCACGAATGTTCTTCTAATAGCTCTATTGTTCTAATTCAAGTAAATTCCACTATTTCTCAGAAATACTTTTATCCTTAATTTTGGGAATGAGCAAAACATTGTAAATAATTTCTTCCAGTTTGTTCATTTTGCAGATAAAAAAAAAGAGCTCCACAGTGATTAAATATCTTTCCTAATCCAGTAGCATTAGTCATTAGTTTAAGGAAAAACACAATGAAATATGTTATATGAATGTATACTGTCCTTACTGTATTTATAATTTGTCCTAGAGATTAGATATACATCGCAGTGATTATAAGGTAAAACACGGTACATTTTTTAGAATACCTAGAGTTGATAACAACTGTGTCTAGGATGCAGTTAAGGGAGGCCAGCTCCCTGACCTACTCTGTGTCACCCTCTCCATGAAGTCTTCCCTGCCCATGCTATCTAAATTAGATACCTTTCCCTCACCTTGCACATCCCCTATCTCCCATCCTCTTTTATGTTTCCCATACCACTTCTCTCTCTCTAAAGGATTACCTACTTTATGTATTAGTTTTGTTTATTGTCTGTTCCCATAGTAGAAAATAAGTTCACGGGGGCAAAGATGTTGTGTTCTTTTCACTGCTACATATCAAGCAACACAGCAATTTTGCCACTTAGTAAATATGCACTTTCATTCCCAGGGCCCTTATATCAACATTTACCACCCCGTAGTAATTCTGCTTATTCACTGGACTGTAAGCTTCAAGAAGTCAGGAGCTATGTATCTTGTTCAGTATTATATTTTTAGAGACTAATATGTCACAAAGTATGTAACATGCATTTAATACAGATGTATTTATTTATGTTTAAATTTATACACTTAAGCAGGAGAGGTATATTTTGAGCATGGAAAATCTTTTTCTGCTAGAATAGAAGGATGTGTTCAAAACTATGATGAGAGAGGGGCACCTGGGGCTCAGTGAGTTAAGCATCTGCCTTCAGCTCAGGTCATGATCCCAGGGTCTGGGATAGAGCCTCATGTCAGGTTCTCTGCTCAGCCGGGAGCCCGTTTCTCCCTTTCTCTCTGCCTGCCCCTACTCCTGCTTGTGTGTGCACTTGCGTGTGCTGCCAAATAAATAAAATCTTTTTTTTTTTTTTTTTTTTTTTTTAGATTTTACTCATTTGACAGAGAGAGAGATAGCGAGAAAGGGGACAAAAGCAGGGGGAGTGGGAAAGAGAGAAGCAGGGTTCCCGCCGACCAGGGAGCCCAATGCAGAGCTCAATCCCAGAACCCTGGGATCATGACCTCAACCAAAGGCAAACAACTTAACCACTGAGCCACCCAGGTGCCCCAAATAAATAAAATCTTTTAAAAAAATTATGATGAGGGAGTAGCACATGGATTTAGGAGCCAACATGAAGAAGTTCCCACTGGGCAGTCTAAGATAATTTAAGCACCAAAATAAATAAAGAAGAGTGAGAAATTATTAATATTTTAAAAATAAGAATGAATGAAAAAATAAACAGATATGTACACATAAACACATATACAGGGGCAAAAGGAAATCGATTTCTTAAGCACAAGGCATAGCAGCTATTGAGATAAGTGGAGGAAGAGCTAGACTTAAAATACCATTTTGCAACCATCACCAGGAGATGATGCTAAATCTAGGCAGAAATTTTAATGAAGAGTAGTATCGGCATGGTCAAAAAATATTTCCCCATGGACTGCCTATTATTGCAAGAGAGGGCAAAAGCCCAAAAACAAAACTACTGGCAATACAGTGGAGAGTGAGGCAATAGTATGACTGAATCAAACTACGGCCACCTACAAGGACAAAGAGCTGAGAAGCACAGAAAATCAGCAGGGCAATACTGTCAAAGACGAAATAAGCAACATTCTATTAAGGGGTAGGAAAGATAAAAGAACTGTATTTTGTAAAGATGGCAAAGTAATAAAAGGCAAAGAAAAGCTCTGGAACTGTCCCAAATTAAAGGAATCTATAAAGTCATGACAATTAAATGCAATACTTGGAACCACACTGGATCATGGAACACAGGGGAAAACAGGGGAAACACAGGGGAAAAGAAAATGTAAAAAAGGACATCATTAGATCAACTAACAAGTGGGATACAGATGGCAAATTAGAAAAAAGTATTATATCAATGCCAATTTATGGAGTCAGTGGCTGTGGTATGAATATATAAGGTAGTATCACTATTCTCAGAAATATATGCCAAGTATTTAGGAGAACAGAGCCATGATACATACAATGTGTTCTAAAAAGTTCCATCAGTAGTAGCAACAGAAATGGTAAACATCTGGGTGAATATGACAAAACTAGTATTCTTCTCTTAAGTTCTTTAAATAATGTATGATAACCAAAAGTAAAAAAAAAAAAACTTAACACTAGTGACGGGGTTTTCAGTGCATACATATGAATATAATTCCTATGAAAACCACAACATGTAGCACAGAGAGAAAGGGATGAATATGGCTACAAGGCTTCCAGATTGTACCAAATCTAACCAGACTATTGAAAGTGATTATACATGCTGCAATCCCATGGCAGCCAATAAAACAGACAAAACCCCAGATATGGCTAAAAAGTCATTAGATAAAATTAAAATGGAATAGTAAAAAATATTTAAATATTCCAAAAGAAATCAGGAAATGGGAACTGAGGAACAAGCAAGCAAACAAAAAAACCAGAGACCCAGAAAATGAAGAAGCTAAAAGAAGAGGTGCATTAATGCATAGCTACGTAAGTATCTATTTGACAGAAAACACTGGAGATTAACTGTTCAATCCTACTCTGGTATCTATTACTAATATCTTTTCACCATCTGAAAGAAGAAATTACTTTCCGAAGAATACAGGCCTATAAAAAGCAGCCGTTGCTTCATTACAACATACAGGCCAAAGTGACATATTTTAATCTCCATCAAATAAAGGAGCAAAAATAAGCTCTTAATCATGTGACGAGGAAAAAAGCCAAGAAAAAAATTCTTAAAAATGCAACAGCCTAAGTTTAAACACACAGACTACAAGCACTAGACACTCAGAGAGAGGGACAGAAGACAGTCTGACCTGATACATTAATTAAACACAGAATTTTATTTAAAAGTAGAGAGTCACAATCCCCTCACCCCCATTTACATCTCCACAAAGGACACACCATTACAGCACACAGAGTTTTCCATTATAGAAAGACACTGTGTATGTGTTGGCTCTTACAATCCTAAGAGTGATTGTAATTTATCTATTTTTCCCAAGCATAGTCCAAACTTCACTAAATGTTAAACAGATGTTATGGATTTCTTTCACAAAATGTTGGCAGTGACACATTTCAATTTGAAGTCAGAAAAGTAAAATAATTCCAAATGTCTTTTTCTTAAGGATAAAGCAAAACCTAAAGAGAAATGTAGAATAAAAATTCTAAAGTTTTACTAGGTCTAAAATTAGATGACTATCAGAGGCTAATTATTCACTAAAATATTATTAGTCACTCTCATATATTGCTGGTGGGAATGCAACTTGGTATGATCACTTTGGTAAACACTATGCTAGTTTATTATAAATCTAAACATACTGTAGTCATATGACCCATTATCCCACTTCTGATTATCTACCCTACAGAAAAAACTTACCATCACACAAAAACCTCTGCTGAATGTTCATAGCAGCTCTATTCAAAATCATCAAAAACTGGAAATAACCCAAATGTCCTCCAATGGGTGAACGGATAAACATGCTAGTATCAGTACAGGAAATATTACTCAGAAATGAAAAGATGGATGAATCTCAATTCACTTAGTTTATGCTAAGGCAGGAAGCCAATCTCTATGTAATTTCATTTATTTGACATTTTGTAAGAGGCACAAAACCCTAGTGATGATCATAGCAGGTTTTGCGGCGGGGTGGGGAATGGATTGTGACCATATAGGGATAATACACAGGATTTTTGTGCTGTTGGAGCTGTTCAGTAACCTCGTTGTGGTGGTAAGCATACAGAAACCATCCAATCTGAACAACACAGAAGGAAAAGATTGGGGAAAAAAAAAAAAAGAAGAACAGAGCCTCAGAGACACATGGGACAATGCCAAAAAGTTTTATATTCATGTAATCAGAGACCCAGAAGCAAAGAAGAAATATATATATTTATGTAATATGTAAAAAATATAACAAAAATAATCCAATTACAAAAAAATATTTAAAAATATTCAGGGCCTCCTGGGTGGTTCAGTGAGTTAAGGGTCTGCCTTCAGCTCAGGTCATGATCCCAGGGTCCTAGGACTGAGCCTTATGTGGGGCTCACTGCTCAGCAGGGAGTCTCCTTTTCCCTCTGCCCCTGCCCCTTCCCCTTGCTTGCTCTCTCTCTCCCTCCTTCTTTCTCTCTCAAATAAATGAATAAAAAAAAACTTTAAAAAAAAGAAAAAAAGAAAGGGTAAAACAGATGCAGGAGATGAATAGACAATGTGTCCTAAATTCTGGAATGAGAATTAGAAAAAAAAAAAAAATAAGGAAAGAGCTTGGCTTCTACTTGGAATGTAAAGAGCTGCAGAGAAGACCATCGTTACCTAACACCAAGCAAATTTGAATAATCTATAAGTCATAACCTTCCTTAAGTCCATTAGAGACCCAAAGTCACAAGGCAACCAAATAAGATTTTTCTCCCTCAAAGGAAAGACATGACACAAACTGTTCACTCTTGGGTAAACTTAGGGGAAGAAAGCAGCCCCCATACAAGTAGGTAACAAGAAATCAGCTAAAATTTCAACAAATTCTTAGAGACGAATGTGGGATAGAGTGTGCTTTTGGAACAGATCAGAACCCGAGACACAAAAGGATGCCACCAGAAAAACCAGGGTCCTGTCAGTGGCACAGGCATGAGGAGGTGGTCAGCACTGCTGGGGAAGAAAATGAAACCAGAACCCTTTTCTGATGGGAACCCAAATCCCTGAGCCACTGAAAAAAGAGGCAACAAAGCAATGGAAGAAAAAAATCCCTTGCTTCTAAGGGAGAAGCAGAAGTTGACTTTGGTAGAGGGAGAGAAAACACTCCTGTTATCAAGACAAAGGTCCACTGCTGCAGGAAGAGGGGCAGTGGCAAAACTGCCTGTTCCATGGGAGGGGCAGGAAACCCACTGGGCCCAGGATCCTACACCATTATCAAGTGTTCACCTGCTACCCCTGCTAGGAGAACAAGACCAACCCCAGATCCAGGCTAGCTTTGCCTGTACTGAGGAGGAGGAACAGGAACACTGGGGAGCCCACACCCTGAGGTGCAAGATTGCCGAATACTGAAGACGGACCATGAAAATACAGAACTCCCATTATTCAGGACACAAGCAGGGCACAAGTAACGAGCATCTACAACTGCTACTGGGGGAGTGTCAAGAGTGTGGGGAAAGGGTCACCTCAGAAAGGCAGAAAGCTGAGTGGATCAGGGACACTGAGGAGAACCCTCCAGTTCCCAAAACCCCATTCTAAGCATAAGGAACAAATGAACTTGAATTTGAATCCATAGCTGCAAGAATTTGAAGCCTGTGGTGATGTGAAGCCTGAAGATAAGGAAAACAATAAAAATCTCAAACACAGCTCAGTGGCTAATGACCTTGCATTAACCCCATCCTAACAGGATGATAAAAGACACGTGCTCACTTTTCAACATAAACACTTTGCTTGAGTCTCTATCGATTTTCCACAGATAAAGTCCATCATTCAATTAAAAAAAAATGATGACACACAAAAATTCAGGAAAAAACTCCAGAATCAGCATAATCAAGTTCAAAGATGACTTAGATGTTGGCACTATCAGACAGGAACATTAAAATAACCATGATTAAAAGTCACAAACAGGGATGCCTGGGTGGCTCAGTCAGTTAAGTGTCTGCCTTCGGCTCAGGTCATGATCCCAGGGTCCTGGAATCAAGCCCCATGTCTGGCTCCCTGCTCAGAAGGGAGTCTGCTTCTCCCTCTCCCCTGCTCATGCTCTCTCTTTAATTAATAAATAGAATCTTGGGGCACCTGTGTGGCTCAGTGGGTTAGGCCTCTGCCTTCAGCTCAGGTCATGATCTCTCAGGGTCCTGGGATCGAGGCCCACATCCGGCTCTCTGCTCAGCAGAGAGCCTGCTTCCCTGCCTACTTATGATCCCTCTCTATCAAATAAATAAATAAAATCTTTTTAAAAATAAATAAACAATATATTTTTTAAAATAAATAAAAATAAGTCACAGAGACAGAAATAAGAATGGAGGGTACCAGGGGCTGAGTGGAGGGGAAGATGGGAAGTGACTGATGCATACAGATTCTCAATTTTACAAGATGAAAGGGTTATGAAGATAGATCTTGGTGTACACAGTTAAATACATTCTGACATATTTAATAGTACTGAACTGTACTCTTAAAAATGGTAAGTTTTGGGTGGCTTAGTTGGTTAAGCCGCTGCCTTAGGCTCAGGTCATGATCCCAGGGTCCTGGGATTGAGTTCCACACTGGGCTCCTTGCTCGGCAGGGAGACTGCTTCTCTCTCCGCCTCTGCCTGCCACTCTGCCTACTTGTGTGCACTTTCTCTCTGACAAATAAATAAATAAAATCTTTTTTTAAAAAATTGTAAGTTTTACATTATACATATATTTTACCACAATTTTTAAAATGAGGAGAAAAAAGATATAGGACAGTCTTGTATCCTGAATGTAGTGGTGGTTTCACGACGCTACAGAGGTGATAAAATTGCATAGAACACACGCACACAAGTGCTTATAAAACTGGTATCTGAAAAAGGTCTGGGTTTTACTTATATCAATTTTCTGGATATGAGAGTACATTTTACTGATACAAGATGTTACCACTGTCAGAGGCTGGATGAAGGGTATATAGAATCTCCTTGTATATTGGTTTATTTACAACTCCCTGTGAATCTATAATTCTTTCAAAATTAAAACTTTAAAAATATGTGTTAACAAGAGATGAAATAACATTGATATCAGTAATTATCGAAGGTGTACAGCTGGTTAATTACACTATTATTTTTACATATATATATATATACATATATATATATATATATATGAAAACCTCCAAAATGAAACACTAAAGAAAAAAGTAGCTATGAATAACATATTAAAAGATCTAGTGGAAAAGTTATACAAATACATAAATGGGGAATTTCAGTAGAGAGAGAGAAAGAAATTAAGAATCCAATGAAAGTGTTATAAATGAAAACATGACATTAGAGGTGATGAATTCCTTCAATGGGCTAACTGTCAGGCTGGATTTCAGCTAAGGAAAGAATCTGTAAATAGGGAAATAGAAATTATCCAAACTGAAATGCAAAAAATAAAGAAAATAAAGAAAGAAAAGGATAAAAGAAAGAGAACAAAGCATCCAAACCCTGAGAGAACATACCAAATGCCCTAATATATGTGCAATTAGCACTGCAGAAGAAGAAGAATAGAAAACAGGGCAGAGGTATTTGAAAAGATGTCTTAGGGAATATTCACACTAAAATACCTCAGAAATAACACAAACTGTAGAAAAACAACATTAAGAGAAAGGTTTGAAGGCAGTCCAAAAAACAAAATGAAAAATTACAGCAGACTTCTTGTCATGACCTATGTAATCCAGAATCAACTGGAAGAATATCTTCAAAGATGTGGAAGAAAAGCTGTCACTCCCGCTGTCAGTGGTCAACACCACATTCCCAGTTTTCCTCCTCCCTCACATAGTTGTTCCCCATCCAGTTCCTCTGCAGGACCCTCTCCCCATTCCGCAGTACAGCTGAATTCCACACGGTCCATTGCTAGTTCCTCCCCTATTTCTCTTTATTCTCTCCATTAACAATCTCATTCCTCAAGCCCAAGGCCTTAACTTCTACCCACTGGCAGAAAACTCAGGGGCTCCCCCTCCTACCTACACTCTTCTGAGCTGCCTACCTCATATTTTTACTTCAGGGTTTCACAGGCACTCATCATCTCCAGCTCTCTATCTCAGCTAATTATTCTAGTTCAACCTAGAAATTTCTGTTGTGTGAACTATTTTTACAGGCTAATCACTGACCTTGTTGTATCTACTATTGCCCCCCTTCAGGCTCTTCTCCCTGAAGCATCCAGTGTATCACACTTCTGCTTTCCTTAGGCTTTAATTAGCTTTACATTGGTCTCAGGCCTATGACCAAACTCCACACCACATGGACCTCACGTACTTGGCAGGCCTCATGCCAAAGCACAAGCCCCAGCTTGCACCCTGCTCCAGTCACACTCGCCTCCTGTCAGCTGCTCACAGACAGCACACTCCCTCCTTGCACGGTGCCTACACATAACTGCTCTGTCGAGGACCTCTTTGTTAGTTTACACCTACACATTTTTCAGATGTTGGCTCAATTTTCAGGAAATGATTCCATGCTCTCCATGAAAGTCAGGCTCCTGATGTATGCTTCAATAGCATTATGTAACTCTGTTCTGCAGCACTGAGCACAGCCACAATTTTAGATTTATTTCTACCATTATTTAACTTACGACTTCAATAGGCTAGAAACTCCTTGAGTATCAAAGATTTTATCTGTTCTTCGTCACATTTGAATGTCTAGCACATTAACATAGTTAATGTGTAATACATTTTCTTTGGATGAATGTATTACATTTTCATTGGATGAAATGTATTACATTTTCATTGGATGAAAAAATTATATAAAAATTATATAGAGAATATGGACTTAATACATAAGCCATATATATGATTATGAATATAAACCATATAATGTTAATGTTACACTTTCAGAGATATTTTGATACTTACTTACCAAAAAAAGGGGTAAACTTAAAAATGTAGAGTGAAAACAATAAAAATTAAAATTTATAATATCTTACCTAGACACAAATTCACTTAATTCTGAATATTCAGTGGGCTCCATTATTATGTTGAGGTCAGTAATAACAGAAGATAAACTCTCCTTATTCTAAAATAAAAAAGAGTTTATCAGATCACAGTAAACATTTAATTAAAATATAAAGACAAAAATTGCTTAAAATATGCAAAATGAAATACCACCAACAATAGGAAAAGGTAATTAAGAGAAAGCACTGAAAGTACTGGTTATTTGTTAAAAGAATAAAATCAGATCTTTACTCCATACCAAAAGCCAAAATAAACTCCAAATGAATTACTTACTTAAATGTAAACACTAAGACCATAAAATATTAGCAGGTAATATAGATATTTAATGGATTACTGAGTGAAGAATTTTCTAAGCAAATAGAAAAAAATAAGCAAATATAAACACATAAAAAATTGAATATTTATACAAAAAAGACTTTATAAGAGAGAAAAAATAAACTGATGAAGTTCTTTTTTTAAAAGATTTTGTTTATTTATTTGACAGAGAGAGATCACAAGTAGGCAGAGAGGCAGGCAGAAGGAGAGGGGGATGCAGGCTCCCTGCTAAGCAGAGAGCCCAGTGCAGGGCTTGATCCAGGACCCTGAGACCATGACCTAAGCGGAAGGCAGAGACCCAACCCACTGAGCCACCCAGGAGCTCCTGATAAAGATTTTTTTTTTTACCATGAACATGACAAGGGAAAATGAAAACCAAAAAGAGAAAAGTAAAAGACATAAATTAAAAACTCAAATGTAAATAAATAATAATCTCACTAGGAGAAAGACAAATATAAATTAAACCAATGGGATAACATTTTTACCTATAAAATCACTTTGACAAAGCATATTTTAAAATATGCTTTTTCCCTATACCAGCAGTCTGACTTCAAGAGTTGAACCTGATATAGCAAGAAATGACGACAAAGCCCAGCCGCCTATTAAAAAACACAGAAATAACTCCATATTCAAAAGTGGGAATTGTGAAATAAACTTAAATATTTTGATATGTAAATTCAGGTTTTCTACTTTATCCTCTTTTCTATAGTTGCCTATCATTTCTTCTTCACTTGTTTTTGTTCTTATTTTTGCAAAAATCATATATTGACTCTTTATGGTCTTCCAGATTATTCTTTTCACTTGTTCTTGTAGGTGATTTTTCTCAAGACTGTCCTCCATTCACCTCCTATTTACTTCCAATGTAGTTCTCAGCACAAGAATCAGTTTCTTTCTCTCAGCTCTCTTTTCTCCCATTCAATTTTCTTCCAAGTTTTCATCTGGTAGCCGGAGCAGGTTTTATAGAGTGTGTTCCTGTATTTCCCAAATTAATTCTTATTAAGTGAACTTCTCTCCACTTTCTTATTAATTCGTTTCATGACAGTATGTTTGGGTAAGTCCTAAATGAAGATGAAAACACTCAATACTGTATCTGTGTTCTCATTTGGAGCCACTATATGTTCACAGGAGTAGATCTAGCAATTTTCAGTATTTCCTAAGAACAAAGTGAGTGGATACTACTTGACATTTCCCATTTGAGCGCTGACTTGCCTCTGTATTTTGAGTGGCTAGAGAAATGGATACTAAGGGTTTATAATCTTTGTTTACTTCTTCAGCTGCCGGATGATACATTGGGAATTGTTAGGAGCAGCTACACTTTAGGCAGGCTGTCTGCAGGTATCTACCACCACATCTAATCAAAAACAAATTCCAAAGGCACTTAAAAACTGGGCAAAAGACCTCAATGTACATTTCTTCAAGGATGTTCAAATGGGCAAAATGCATCTGAAATAAAGCCTAACACATTGGTCATCATCTGGTCATTCCATTTGACCCAGTAATTCTATTCTTAGATATACACCTAAGAAAAATGAAAACAGGGTGCCTGGGTGGCACAGTGGGTTAAGCTTCTGCCTTTGGCTCAGGATATGATCTTAGCGTCCTGGGATCACGCCCTGCATCAGGCTCTCTGCTCAGCAGGGAGCCTGCTTCTCCCTCTCTCTCTGCCTGCCTCTCTGCCTACTTGTGATCTCTGTCTCTCAAATAAATAAAATCTTTTTTAAAAAAAGGTTTCTAAAAAAAGAAAAATGAAAACATATGCCTACTTAAAAACTTACAAATGAATATTTATAGCAACATTAATAACAGCCAAAAGGTGAAAACAGCCAAAATGCCCATCAACTGATAAATGAATAACAAAATGTTCCACATTTTGTGATATATGTGATATATGTACTGGAAGTGTACAAAATGTTCCACACAATGGAATGTCAATCCAAAAAGTAAAAGAATGAAGTAATAATACCTACTACATGAAAGAACCCTGAAAACATGACCTAAGCGAAAGAAGCCAGTCAAAAAGATCACGTATTAGAAGATTCCATTTAAACAAACTGTCCAAAATATAAAAACCCATAGAGAAAAAACATAGCTGTTGCATAGATCTGGGCAGAAAGAGAGGGACTGAAGGTAATAAAAATTAAGGGGCTTCCTGGGTACCTAGCTGGCTCAGTTGGTTAAGCGTCTGCCTTGGGCTCAGGTCTCAGGGTCCTGGGATGGAGCCCTGTGTCAGGTCCCCGCTCAGTGGGGAGCCTGCTCCCTCTGCCCCTCCCCCCGTGTACACGTTCTCTCTCAAATAAATAATAACTTTAAAAAGGGGGGGGCTTCCTTTTGAGTTGGTAAAAAATGTTCTAAAATTGAAGTGGTGATGGTTGTACAACTCTGAATAAACTTAATTTACTCAATATATACTTCAAATGGAAGAATTATTTGATATGTGAATATCTCAATTGACCCATTACCAAAAGAAAATAATAATCTCAGAGGCACATCTTGTCTTTTGCTTGAGTATGTGTGAGTGTGTTGGATTTTGGCCTTTTGACCATTAGGAAAGGCAATTAATCCTATCACCATAAAGCCTATGATTTATAGGTCCCTCTTTTGTTTTTGGCAATTTGAGGATTCTGTTTAGCCATCGGAAAGCTGACTTCAACAAATTTTCCCATCTCTCAACATCCTGTGATATGGCTAAGTAGGTCTTTCCTTCCCAGTTGGTAATGAGGGGTGGAATCTTACAGCCTAACATCAAGGCCCCTCCTTAAGTCTCAGCACACCATTGATACTTTCTATCAAGGTCCAGTTAACTTAAGTCCATAGTTCTCATTCTTCTCTAAAATTTAAGAATTATGGGTACAGGGGTGTCTGGATGGCTCAGTTGGTTGAGCATCTGCCTTCAGCTCAGGTCATTCATGATCTCAGAGCCGGGTCGGACACCCATGTCTCCCTCTCCCCTTCCCCCCTGCTCCTTCTCTCCCTCTCTCCTCTCTCTCTCTCACACACCCTCACTCTCTCTCTCAAATGAATAAAATCTTCAAAAAAAAGAGAATTGTGGGTACAGACATTCAGGAAAAGGTCCTATTAACTTTACAAAATTTACATACTGTTAATAAAGTACACAGCATCACACTTCAATGTTTTCTTTCACTTGGGTTTGAATGTCATCATATCAGGTACATTTTCTTTGGAGCCTATGATATGGGATTTTATTATTTTTTACTGATATAGAATTGATATAGAATGTATTACTTTCAGGTGTAAACTATGATGATTCATTATTTGTATATATTGTGAAATGTTCACCACAATTAAATCTAGTTAACATTCATTACAATACATACTTACAAATTTTTTTAAAGATTTTATTTTTAAGTAATCTCAACCCCCAACATGGGGCTTAAATTTACAACCCCAAGATCAAGAATCTCATGCTCCATTGACTGAGCAAGCCAGGCACCCCACAGATTTTTTGTTAAATGAAAACTTTAAAGATTCAACCACTTAGCAACTTTGAAAAAAGCAATTAAGTATTAACTATACTCAGCGTGCTCTACATTAGATTCCTGTGATGAACTGAAAACTGAAATTTTGTACCTTTTCACTCCCTGCACCTATTTTTGACATATCCCCAGCACCCTGCCTCTGGCAACCATAAATATGATCTCTATCTTTGAGCTTTGTCATTTTTTGGTTTTGGCTTTTTTAGATTCTACATATAGGCTGAGATCATACAGTATTTGTCCTTTCCTAACTTATTTCACTTAGCATAATAATCTTAAAGCCCCTCAATGTTCTCACAAATGGCAACATTTTATTCTTTTTTTAAAGATTTATTTATTTGAGAGAGAGAGGGAGAGAGCAAGCACAAGCTGGGGAGAGGAGTAGAGGAAGAGAGAAAAAAAGAAGGAACTCCCCACTGAGCAGGGAGCCTGCCTTGGGGCTTGATCCCAGGACCCTGGGATCATGACCTGAGCCCAAGGCAGATGCTTAACCAACTGAGCCACCCAGGCACTCCTCAAACTTTATTAGATGAATAATATTCCAGTACATGTATCACATTTTCTTATCCATTCATCTATGTATGGATACTTGGGTTGTTTCCCTATCTTGGCTATTATAAGTGATGCAATGAACATGAGGGTACAGGTATCTTTTTTAGTGTTTTTGTTTCCTTCAGATGAATACCAAAGTGGAAATGCTGAATCACTTGGCAGTTCTATTTTTAATTTCTGAAGGAACCTTCATATTCTTTTCTATACTGACTGCATGAATTTACATTCCCACCAATAGTACACAAGAATTTCCTTTCCATCCTGGCCAATACTTGTTATCTCTTGTCTTTTTGATAATTGCATCCTAATAGGTGTGAGGTGATTATTTCATCTGATGGATTTCCTCCATTTCCCAATTTTTTTGTGTTTTCACGTACCTATTTGGCCATCTGTATGTCTTCTTTGGAAAAAAGTCTATTCAGGGGCACCTGGGGGGCTCAGTAGGTTAAGCCTCTGCCTTCAGCTCAGGTCATGATCTGAGGGTCCTGGGGTTGAGCCCCACATCGGGCTCTCTGCTCAGCAGGGAGCCTGTGTCCCCTCTTTCTCTGCCTGCCTCTCTGCCTACTTGTGATCCCTCTCTGTCAAATAAATAAATAAAATCTTAAAAAAAAAAAAAGAAAGAAAGAAAAAGAAAAAATGTCTATTCAGATCCTCTACCCATTTTTAAATCAAATTGTTTCGTTATTCTGCAATTGATTTATAGGAGTTCTTTTTCGATGCAATTGTTTTTGTAATTTCTCTTCTTTATAGGTCATTATTAGTGAATAGAAACAACAGATTTTTGTATATTGGTTTTAATATCTTGCAACTTTATTGAACTTATTAGTTCTAATAATTTCTTGGTGGATTCTTTAGGGATTTCTATATAGAATATGATATCATCTCCAAATAGTGACAGCTTTACTTCTTCCTTTCCAATGTGAATTCCTTTTATTTCTGTTTCTTCCCCAATTGCTCTGGCTAGGACTTCCAATACTATATTGAATAAAAGCAGCAAGGGTCTTAGAGAAAAACTTTCATCTCTTCACCACTGAATATGATCTGGGTTTCTCATCTATGCTTTTATTAGGTTGAGATATGCTCCCTCTATACCTACTTTCTTGGGAGTTTATATAAAAAAGGGATTTCAGGGGCGCCTGGGTGACTCAGTGGGTTAAAGCCTCTGCTTTCAGTTCAGGTCATGATCCCGCGGTCCTGGGATCGAGCCCCACATCAGGCTCTCTGCTCAGCAGGGAGCCTGCTTCCTCCTCTCTCTCTGCCTGCCTCTCTGCCTACTTGTGATCTCTGCCTGTCAAATGAATAAATAAAATCTTAAAAAAAAAAAGGGGGATTTCAATTTTATCAAATGCCTTTTCTGCATCTATTGAGATGATCATATGATTTTTATCCCTCATTTTGTTAATGTGGCAGATCACAATGATTGTTGCAATTGTTAAACCATCTTTGCACCTCTGGAATTAATCCCACTTAATTAAGATGTATGATCCTGGGGCGCCTGGGTGGCTCTGGGTTGAGCCT
Organism: Lontra canadensis; assembly: GCF_010015895.1. Taxonomy (NCBI): domain Eukaryota; kingdom Metazoa; phylum Chordata; class Mammalia; order Carnivora; family Mustelidae; genus Lontra; species Lontra canadensis. The sequence continues at coordinate 3,869,426 of NW_022631025.1, forward strand.
CTGCCTTCGGCTCGGGTCATGATCGCAGGGTCCTGGGATCGAGCCCTGCGTCGGGCTCTCTGCTCAGCAGGGAGCCTGCTTCCTCTTCTCTCTCTGCCTGCCTCTCTGCCTACTTGTGATCTGTCAAATGGACAAATAAAATCTTAAAAAAAAAAAAAAAAGATGTATGATCCTCTGAATGTATTGTTGAATTCAGTTAGGTAATATTTTGTTGAGGGTTTCCGCATCAATGTTCATTGCAGATATTGGCATGTAGTTTTCTTTTCTTGTGGTCTTTGTTTGGTTTTGGTATCAGGGTAGTGCAGTCCTCCTACAATGAATTTATGAGCCTTCCCTCTTCTATTTTTTTTTTTGTAAGTATTAAAGAAAGGTTGATATTAATTCTTCTTTGAATGTGTGGTAGAATTCACCAGTAAAGCTGTCTGGTCCTGGACTTTTGTTGTAAGGTTTAATCTTCTTACTAGTTACCAGTTTCTTTAGATTACTTCTTCCTGGCTAAGTCTTAGAAGGTTGTAGGTTTATAGGACTTGATCTATTTCTTTTAGGTTGTCTATTTTGTTGGGATAGAATTGTATTATTTTCTTATTATCCTTTCTATTTTTGTGATATCAGCTGTAACAGCTCTTCTTTCACTTCTGATTTGGAGTTCCCTCTCTTTGTTTCTTGGTGAGTCTAGCTAAGGGTTTGCTTATTTTTCTTTATCTTTCAAAAGAACCTGTTTTTTATTTCATTTGTCTTTTCTACTGCCTTTTTAGACTCTATTTCAATTATTTCTGCTCTGAGCTTTGTTATTTCCTGCCAACTTCGGGTTCCATTTGTTCTTATTTTCTAGTTCATTAAGATGTTAGGTTGTTTGAAATTTTTCTCATTTCTTTAAGTACAAATTTACAGCTATAACTTCTCTCTTAAGATGCTCTTGCTGGGGGCGCCTGGGTGGCTCAGTGGGTTAAGCTTCTGCCTTCGGCTCAGGTCATGATCTCAGGGTACTGGGATCGAGTCCCACATCGGGCTCTCTGCTCAGCAGGGAGCCTGCTTCTCCCCTTCTCTCTGACTGCCTCTCTGCCTACTTGTGATCTCTCTCTGTCAAATAAATAAATAAAATCTTGAAAAAAAAAAAAAGATGCTCTTGCTGTATCTCATAACTTTGGCATGTCGTATTTTTATTTTTCCTTGTCTCAAAGTATTTTATTTCTCATTTAATTTCGTTAGCCTGTTAATTTTTTAGTAGCATGTTTTTTAATCTCCACACATTTTTTCCTTGCAACTGTGGTCAGAAAAGATGCTTATGGGGCGCCTGGGTGGCTCAGTGGGTTAAAGCCTCTGCCTTCAGTTCAGGTCATGATCCCGGGGTCCTGGGATCGAGCCCCGCATCAGGCTCTCTGCTCGTCAGGGAGCCTGCTTCCTCCTCTCCCTCTGCCTGCTTCTCTGCCTACTTGCGATCTCTGTCTCTCAAATAAATAAATAAATAAATCTTTAAAAAATAATAATAAAGAAAGAAAAAAAAGATGCTATTAGTCTTCTTAAACTCTCAATACTTCTTTTATGTTAGAACATATAATCTATCCTAGAGAATGTTCCCTGTGCATTTGAGAAGAATGGTTTTTTTTTTTTTTGTGAATGGAATGTTCTGTATGTATATGTTAATTCCATCTGGTCTAACCTGTTGTCAAAGCCCCAGATTTTCTGTCTGGATGATCCACCCATTGATGTAAGTGGGGTATTAAGGTCCACTACTATTACTGTACTGCTGTCCATTTCTCACATTAGGTCTGTTAATATTTGCTATATATTTCAGTGTTATTTTGGGTGCAAACTTTTTTTTTTAAGATTTGATTTGAGAGAGAGAGAGGGACCACAAGAAGACGGAGCAGCAGGAAGAGGGAGAAGCAGGCTCCCCATTGAGCAGGAAGCCCAATGCGGGACTTGATCCCAGGACTCTGGGAGTAGAACCTGAGCTGAAGGTAGACGCTTAACTGACTGAGCCACCTGGGTGCACAAATATTGACAAATGTTAAATTCTCATGTTTATTAACCCCTTTGTTGCCCTTGTCTATTATGCATCCGTAAAAGTCCATTTTGCCTGATGTAAGTACAGCTATTCCATCTTTCTTTTGGATCCATTTACATGGAATATCTTTTTCCATCCATCCTTTTAATGTCTATCTGCCATTATGTCTAAAGTGACTCTCTGCAGGCATGTATCGATGGCTCTTGTTTTTTAATCCATTCAGCCACTCTGTATCTTTTGATTTGATAATTTACTCACTTTACATTTAAAGTAGTTAATGGATACGTACTTATTGTCATTTTGTTATTTTCTGGCTGTTTCATAGTTTCTATGTTCCTTTCTTCTCTTACTCTTTTCCTTTGTGGCTTGACTTTCTTCAGTGGTACACTTAGATCCCTTTCCCATTATCTTCTGTGTATCTACTACACGTTTTTGGTTTGTGATTATTTCCATGTAACATATTTATAACAGTCTATCTTAAGTTGATAGCAACTTCAAACTTAAGTTTGAAGACATAATAAAGCTCTACATTTTTACTCTCCTTCCATGTAATCTTATGTCTTTTTATCATGAGTAACCTTTAACTAATCATGTATTTTTACCACTTTTGTTTTTTAACTGTCACGATAGCTTTATAAGTGATTATTCTAATACTTTTACTATATATTTACATTTACCAGGGGATTTATACTTTCATGTTTCCATGCAGTAATAAGGGCCCTTTCTTTTCAGCTTAACGAAGTCCCTTTAACATTTCTCACTGAGGCCAGTTTAGTGGCGGTCAACTCTAAGTTTCATTTGTCAGGAAAATTCCTATCTCTCCTTCAATTCTGAATAACTTTGTCAGAGAGAGTATTCTTGGTTGGAAATTGTTCTCTTTCAGCACTTTGTGCTACTCCCCTCTTGCCTGAAACATTTCTGTGGCAAAATCTGCTAAAAGTCTAATGAGGGGTTCCCTTGTATTTAACCAATTGCTTTTCTCTTGTTGCTTTTAAGATTTCCTCCTTGTTTTTTAACTTTTGACATTTTAATTATGATGTGTCTTGGTCTCTCTTCAGTTCGTCTTCTTCAGAACTCTCTGGGATTCCTGGATCTGGATGTCGCTTTCTCTCCCAAGGCTAGGTAATTTTCCACCCATTATTCCTTCACATAAATTTTCTGTCCCTTTATCTTACTTTCTTCTGAGATTCCTATAATGCCAAGGGTCAGTTGACTTGATTTTGTCCCTTAAGTCATCTTTCCTTTCTTCATTCTTATTTCTTTTTGCTTCTCTGATTGGGTCTGCTCCTCTGCCCTGTATTCAAATTCACTCATCCTTTCCTCTATTTAGTCTGCTGTTGAAACCCTCTACTGTATTTTTCAGTCAAGTTATTGTATTATTCAATTGTCACTGTTTCAAATGCTATTTTCCGCCATTTCTTTTTTGAAGTACATTTTTCTCCCAAGTTCAATGAGCATCGTTATGACCATTACTTTGATCTCCTTTCAAGTAAATTATTATCTCCATTTCATCAAAGTTTTTTCTAAAGTTTTATCTTTTTCTTTAGTTTCGAATATAATTCCTCTGTTTCTTCAATTTTGCTGACTTTTATGCATTACATGAAACAGCTTCCTCTCCCAATCTTGTATGATTGGCCTTATGATGAAGATGAAATTTATCATTCAACACTGCCCTAGCTATTAATTGTGTCTCAAACTACTGTGACATTCAAGGAGTCTATTTCATTTTTATTTTATGTAGGTTTTTAAAAGATTTTATTTATTTAAGAGAGTGAGCGAGAAAGCAAGCACTAGCAGGGGAGAAGCAGAGTGAGAGGGAGAAGCAGACTCCCTGCTGAGCAGGGAGCTGGATACAGGGCTTGATCCTGGGTCTCCAGGATCATGACCTGAGCCAAAGGCAGATTCTTAACCAACTAAACCACCCAGGTGCCCCATTTTTAAGATTTTATTTGTTTATTTTAGAGAGAGAGAGAGAACAAGAGCACACCCGGGAGGGATAGCAGAGAGAGACGGACAAGCAGACTCTACACTGAGCATGGAAGCTGACACGAGGCCCAATCCATGACCCTGATATCATGACCTGAGCCAAAATGAAAAGTTGGATGCGCAACCAAGCGACCCAGGCACCCCTATTTTTAATAGCTCTCAGTACTTGAGGATGTGCCAAGACCAGAAATTAATTAAAAATTTCCTTACTCTGGAATCACTTTGTTTTACTGGGTTTCAGGAAGAGTAGTTACGAAAACATTCTTAGCCGTTTTCCCTACAAACTGACACTGATCTGATTTATTATACTGTACGGAGTATGAATACTGACACATGTTAATTCTGACGTTCTTACAACAACAGACAGTAAATCTGGAGAACAGAACTGTATATTCCAACCACCTCTGAGTAACAAGTGTGACAACATGGGTAATCATTCAAACTCCGTTTATGTATTTCTCTTTAAAATAAAGGGAATGAGCTTAATAGTCTATATGGTCACTTATGGTTCTCATATTGTATTACTATGATTTTATTACAACAATATTCTTTAAACAAGATAGTTTTATTATTTAGGTTACTTTCAATTTTCTAGTGGTTAAACATCTCCCTCTAGTGGAAATTCCATTTAAAAAAAAATCTTTAAGAACACAGAAGCTTTGTTGTATCTTTACCTTTTTTTCCTATTAGTCTCAACTATAAACTATTACTATTTTATATGCTCAACATGTAAAATAGTTATATATTTTTATATATATATATATATATATGACTAAAATACATAGCTCCACATGTAAAACGGTAAAACCTCTTTAGAAGGCAATCTGGTACTATGAGAACTTACATGTACATCTCCTAAGACCTAGCAATTCTAGTTTAAAGGCATAGTTACACGAATAAAGCCTAGAATGTGAGGATTTACCATTAAATAATAACTTTTTTAAAAAATTCACATCAGCTCATTATATTTGAATTCCAAACAACAAAGAAATATAGATAGTCCCTTGTTTCCTACTCCTCCATGAAACCCCATGAATCCCACATATGACTTATTCCTAAAATCTTCCTTATTTGAGAGTTGTTTGTGTGCAACATCTTATTTAGTATGGTCCTCAAGAAAAATCAGAACTTTGGAAAGGCACAGAGAAAAACCAATTGTTTGTTAACATAGCCAGGGAAAGTCTGTAGCAAATTAAGTAAAACTGAGCAGTTCAAAGATTCCTATTATATTGAATGTGAACAATAACAACTTACATGTCTTTAGAGATTCAACAGCTACTGTGTTCTTCATCTATCAAAGAATATCTACTGTTCCTCTCCTCAGATTTTTCTCCCTGCATCCCCCAAAGCATGAGACAGGAACTACTGGTAGTTCCCAGCACTTCTACTTCTTTCTTGTACCAATTTTTCACTGGTGTCATGGCCATGCATAATGAAGACTGAATTTCCAGCCTCCTTTGTAGGACATTATTGGCCAATAGAATGTAGGTGAATGACGGATGTTACAACTTCCAGAAAGCTAGAAAAGCTAAGCCCTTGATTGCCCATCCCCCTGCCCAACACCTGAAGTGCTCCATTGATCATCACACCATGATTTGGAAGTCACATGGGTAATGGCAGAGCCTGATATTCATGAGGTCACCATACTAGCTCTAGAAAACTTACCTTACAATTTGGTTTAAAGAAAAAGAAAAAAAAAAACACAAAAACCAATTTTGTTTAAGCAATAGAGAAACTTCTAGTACTTTGATCTACCTTTAAGTTTTCTGTCATACGCAGCTCAACTAATTCTAATTTATTCAGCATGTGAGATAATAGTACATTTTAAGCCATTACTAAATGGTTACAAAATTTACAATCATGCTTTGGTGGTATGGGATCATAATGTTAAGCTCAATATATTATTAATAACAACATTAGCTATGGACTGGTGCCACCACTGCCCGGTAGAAGGCAGGGAACATGGCCACTGCAGCAAGGCCCACATGGCTCCAGTCTTGTCTGTACTGCCACACACAGCCACATAGGACCAGCAAGCCAAACCACTATGGGATTTCCCAGTGTCAGTTCAAGCACAGAATGCCTTGGGTGAGGCTGTAGCCATTCTTCAGAAGCATATTATGGTATAAAATATATCCCCAAACTGTGATGTTATCCTTGATCTGATTCATAATGGGATCAAACAACCGTTTCCTTCAGAGGCTTAAGTGACCAAAATACACAACTTAAAATGAAGTTAGTCTAGGGCACCTGGGTGGCTCAGTTGGTTAAGTGACTGCCTTCAGCTCAGGTCATGATCCTGGAGTCCCAGGATCAAGTCCCACATCGGGCTCCCAGCTCCATGGGGAGTCTGCTTCTCCTCGCTCATGCTCTGTCTCTCTCTCGAATAAATAAATAAAATATTTAAAAAAAAAAAACAACTGCAGTCTATTTTATCTCTTAGGCCATAGTCCCCCTAATGAACAGGCTAATCAATCTTTGGGGACACCCCATTCTGGAATGTACAGCTCCAATGAGCAGTTGGTTCAGGTCAACTTCAGAGGACTAGCCTCTGTTCAGTTGGACTTATGGTTAAGCCTCCCAAGGACGAACCTAGCTTTGCCAATCGTCTAGCTACTTTCCAAATATCTGCTGGAATGACTGTGTAAAAGACAAACACTAATAGCAGAAATAGCCTATACAACCCCAAGGCTACTAGGCAGTTTCTGGGGCAATGTATACGCTGCCAGTACAAATGTCCTCACACACGGAGATGGACCTTGGGCCTATGACTCCCATCAACCTGATGTGGACTATAGGCCTAGCCTATTAATGGAGGCCAAGACGCAGGTAAGTATGTGGTGTATCACCACTCTGAATTTAAGATCATATGAGCTGCAAAAAGAAAAAAATTCAGTTGGTATGCCTATGCAACCTTTTGTGATGGGACAACATCCAGGAGCTCCTGGGCTATCCAAAAGAGAAGCGTGGGTCCTGACACAGACTATCCCAAATGAGACCAATCCATTTGTATCCACATTCTTTTTCAGTCTTCAGCAGATGATCTTTGAGGTCATGCAGAACAATAATTTCACCTTGGTGACCCTGCACAGACCCTGCACAGGCCTGGTGACAACCTGGAAATGTTTACTTCCCCTAAGGGCTCTCATCATCCATGCCCCATGTCATATCCTGCTCAACTAGCCTTGGCAATGATACACTCTGAATGCTCTTAGTCACCTCGGTAGTGTTGAAGGGAGAATGCTCTGAGGTGGGAGCAAGCTGGGAGCTCCATCATCAGATGAAGGGCCCAGACATCCTATAGCCCTTTCCCAGTCTGCCAGGGCCAGTGGCAGCAACCATGGATATGGACTGCAAAGAGTTCTCGAGAAGCAAAACCTCTAGCCCAGATACTTGGTAGCAGGCACTCTTGACAAGTTGGTGTGGCTATCTAACACCTTAAGGAGGCAGGGTCCTGATTATCTGACATCAATCCTTGTTCCATACAAAACGGGAAAACTCAGGGCTGTTTTTGTGGCTGAGGACTGGGACCAGGAATTCTGGTACATGACTATGAATATAAGCAAGCTTCTTGTCCATAGGACTTGGGTTATGACAAATGATCACATCTGCTTCGGTTATCTGATAAGTTGAAGGCAAGATAGTCTGCCCTCCCTTCCCTGGGAGTTTCCTTTACACATACTCCTCGTAGGCCAAGTTCACAAAACAAACTGGTTGAACTGTTTTCTGCTATCATAGTTTGTGCCTAGGCCAAGTCAGTTCTTGAAATTATGCCTGGATCTCACTCTTCTTGGAGACATACGTTGGAAGGTTTCTGACCTTGTTCTGCCCAACCCTGGCCATATGCTGCACATTATCATTCTGTTTCCTGATTTTATGCAAAGTCTTAGCCAGAAGTGTCTTCCTCCTGCATTGTGTCTTAGCAGTCCAGTGTAACCTGCTGGAGTAACCACAAACCACTTTGGAGTCTAAGCTGCCAGCCCTGAGCAGTCTTCAGGTGGCTGCGGTTCCAAATGACCAGAACTTCATGAGAGGCCCTGAGCAAGAACACACAACTCAGCTGTTTTCAAATCTCTGACCCACAGAAAATGGGTGAGACAAACATTTTCTTGTTCAAAGGCATTAAATTTTGGAAAATTTGTTAAGCACCAGCAGATAACTAATAAATAATGCATGGCTGGCATATGAGGGTATCCAGGACTGTTCCCATGACCTTGGGGCCTGCTCTGAGAGACGAGGAGGAACTTGCTATCTGCCTTCCAATAGAGCACCTAGACCTTCAGCAATGATCCTCTCATATGCAGTTGCCAGGGCGGTTATACTGTAAAAATGGTATCACTTTGTACAAGCATACGTACTACAAGAGGGCTGTGGTTCACGAATCCCTCCTCAGCTCAGCCACTACTGAAGGCTGGGGTGTGGGAAACGCTTAATCACAGCAGAATCTCTATTACTACAACAGACTCCATTTACCTGGATTTCCAGAATCTGAAATTCAAGTTGAAATGTAATCATTTGGCAATTTCCTGATAATCTGTGTCTCTGCAGAACTTTCGTTATACCTATAAATCAGAAAAAAAAATGTTTTATTGCAAATAAGTTTCCTTCAAATGCCTATTAATTTTTTGTGAATATTTCTAATACATGTGAGTACATGAGGGAGAGTTTATGTTAGTATTTACATTGCAAATATCTCAAAGAATGTGCACCAAATTGATTTACCTTGGCAAAGTTGGATTAAAGGTAACTCATACTTTCTACTTCTCAGTTATACTAAAGATTATAGTAAGACATGCTAGTATAGGAGCACCCATGTGGCTCAGGTGGTTAAGCATCCAACTCTTTGATTTCAGATCAGGTCATGATCTAAGGGTCGTGAGATCAAGCCCTGCATTGGGCTCTGCCCTGAGCATGGAATCTGCTTAAGATTCTCTCTCCCTCTCTCTTTGTACCTTTCCCCATTTGAGTTCTCACTCCAAAAAAAAAAAAAAAAAAAAAAAAAGAAGAAAGATGCTACCCTACACAAGTTTGAATTACAACTGTTAGATGGAGGTTTTTTTTCAACATTATCTAATTCTACTTAAAAACACTAAATGGAATCCACCTATTTACTTGTTATCTTTCAAAATTTTATACTTCAATGCAACTCAGTATTTTTTAATGTAGTATTTTTTAACATGTGTTTTCCATGTAACTACAACTTAAATAAAGATAAAGAAATTTTTAAATAAACCATAATTTTCTCTCACGCCCTTCTGGAGTCTATATACTACCTACCCCAGAGATAACCACTATTTTGACTTTGTTAACAAAGGTATTTTTAGAAGAGCACAACTCTACAAGAATAAAGAAGAAAAAGGAGAGCAACAAGTTTGGAAACTGGAAATCAGATGGATGAGCTAGATATTACAAAGAAAGGAACTAATCTGGCAGACCCAGAAAAATTAAAACCTAAGCCAGCAATGGGGGAAGCTCAATATTAAGCCTACTCAAAAGCATACTCAAAGGGGGCACTTGGGTGGTTCAGTTGGGTAAGCATCTGCCCATGGCTCAGGTCATGATCTCAGAGTCATGAGATCAAGCCCTATCCACAAGGGGCTCCCTGTTCATCGGGGAATCTGCTTCTCTCTCTCCCTCTGCTCATGCTCTCTCTCTCTCAAACAAATAAAATCTTCCCCCAAAAAAGCACATCCTGAATAGGCAGCACAAGTACCTCTGCAGAGGAGGTCAACTTAGGAAGACTCAAAGCGGGAAGATGAAGATTTCTGCACTAGCTAGGCTGGCATCTGGCCTCAACTCACTCTCCCGTCCTCTCTGTACTCCACCTCTTCAGGTATCTGAAATGTCTAAATTCCTATAACCCATTTCTCTTTGTATTTCAGACTTTCACTGAGGCGAGCTACCAAAGACCCTCTGAGGATCAACTCACTACCTTCCCTTCATGAGGGTTAGTTATGTCAGTGGAAAAGTCAGGAAGCAATTCTAAAAGTGACCTTTTTTTTTCTTTAAGATTTTATTTATTTATTTGAGAAAGAGTGAGTACAAGTCAGGGAGGGGGCAGAAGGAGAAGGTGACTCCATGCTGAGCAGGGAGCCCGAAACAGGGCTCAATCCCAGAACCCCAGGATCATGACCTGAGCCAAAGCAGATGCCTAACCAACTGAACCACCCAGGTCTAAAGTTCCCAAATTCCAATGCACAGCTGAATTAGCTTCCCTTTATAAGTTACTGCATCACAGGCCCTTGGCAATAAAACTTAGTCATTGGGACCAGAAACCCTCCTCTTGAAAATGGTCTAGCTCCTGAAATATTTATCTTGGTCACAGGCCACGTTTGGTAGGAAAAGAGCACTGTAGGTGAGGCAGGTTTCACGTCAGTAGTGAACAACTCTTACGATTTACAAATTAGGGGCGCCTAGGTCACTCAAATAGGTTAAGTATCTGCCTTCGGCTCAGGTCATGATTTCCAGGGCCTGGGTTTGAGCCGCACATTGGGCTCCCAGCTCAGCAGACGCCCTTCCTCCTCTCCCTCTGCTTGTGCTCTCTCTTTCTCTCAAATGAATAAATATTAAAAAAAAAAAAAATTTACAAATTAATGGTACTGTTGTTCTTTCACTTACCTATTACTTGTATTAAGATACTTAATGATAAAGCCTGTGTCTTCCTTAATATCTACCTCAGCCAGCTTTTAAAGAGTATTATGCACACTGTGATGTTCAAGATACCTGACAAAACAAGTTTACCACAACCACACAGTCATATAGAAGGTCATATAGTTATCTTACAAAATTTTTTTTTAAGATTTATTTATTTTTAGAGAGAGGGAGAAAACCCATGGGAGAGCAGGGAGAGGGCAGAGGGAGAGAGAGAATCCAGTGAGTGTGGAGCCCAACACAGGGTTCAATCCCACGACCCTGAGATTATGACCTGAGGCAAAATCAAGAGTCGAACCCTTAACCGAATGAGCAGCCCAGGTGCCCCTACCCTATAGAACTTTAATTCAATGCCATTACAGCCAATTTCTTATGCATAATAAGATAAGCTTCAACATCACTTCAAAATTAAAATTAATACTTACTCTTCTCTGTCTTCTCAGTATTTGTTAGGACCTCTGTATTCATGGAGTAATTTCTTATACTGATGCCAGTAAGTGTGCTTAGAAAAAGAAGTTCTGATTCTAAATGTCCAAGATGACTTCTCAGATCTTTTGAAGAGGCCCATCCTTCAGAATCTGATTGATACATTTCTCGAAGTGATTTTCTAAAAAGCAAATATAACAAATAATTACTCCAGTGAAGAAATCACTAACAAGTGTTTTATCTAATAACTAAATTTCTGAAACCATTCCTATTTTGTCTTCTTTTGTATTTTTATCTTTTGGTAAAAATTTTATTTATTTATTTGACAGAGAGACATAGCGAGGCAGGGAACACAAGCAGGAAGAGTGGGAGAGGGAGAAGCAGGCTTTCCGCCAAGCAGAAAGCCTGATGCAGGGCGTGATCCCAGGACACTGAGATAATGACTGGAGCCAAAGGCAGATGCTTAACAACTGAGGCACCCAGGCGCCCTGTCTTTCTTACTTTTTTCTGTTGAAAACTGACTGATTTCTCTAAAAACCAATATGGCTACTAACACTGTAATTTTTAATCTCAAATTAACACAAAGCTAATGAAAATATACTACTATATTTCTACCTATTAAAAACAATTATAAAATAAATAACAAGAATACTTTACAACATTAAAATGTCTTTTCAAGCTGGAACGTTTAAAATATTCCAAATTGAATGTCTGATATCCCAAGACATCTCAAATTATTTTTCTAAGTAGGCTCCATGCCCAGTGTGGAGCTTAACATGGGATTTGAACTCACAAACCTGAGATCAAGACCTGAGCCAAAATCAAAAGTCAGACACTTAATCGACTGAGCCATCCAACATCCCTTAACTCTAACTTCTAAAACAAGTAAGGAGCTCTCTGCTCTGCGGGGAGATTGCTTCCCTTCCTCTCTCTCTGCCTGCCTCCCTGCCTTCTTGTGATCTCTGTCTGTCAAACAAATAAATAAAATCTTTTAAAAAAAAAAAAGAGTATAATACCTAGGAATAAATTTAAGCAATGAGGTAAAAATCTGTACCCTGAAAACTATGAGACATTGGTGAAAGAAACTGAAGGCACATGTTCATGGATTGGAAAAACTAATACTGTTAAAACATTCATACTACCCAAAGCAATCTACAAATTCAACGTATTCCCCATCAGAATTCCAATGGCATTTTCATAGAAATAGAAAAGACAATCCTAACATGTGTATGGAAGCACAAAGACCCCAAATAGCTAAAACTATTCTGAGAAAGAACAATGCTGGAGGCATCACACTTCCCAATTTCACACTATATTACAGGCTATAGTAATCAAAATATTGTGGTATTGACATAAAAACAGACATACAGATCAATAGAACAGAATAAAGAACCTAGAAATAAACACACGCACATATGGTCAATTAATTTATGACCAGCCAAGAATATATAATGGCAAAAGAATGGTCTCTTCAACAAAAGTGGGAAAACTGGGTAGTCAATGTAAAAGAATGAAACTGGGCCAAGACCTTACACAATACACAAAAATTACCTCAAAATGGGCTAAAGACTTGAGGATAAGACCTGAAACTATGAAACTCCTAGAAGAAAACAGAGGCAGTAAACTCCCCAGTCTTGGTGCTGACTTTTTTAATTTGCTATCAAAAGCAAATGCAACAAAAGCAAAAATCAACAAGTGGGACCACATCAAACTAAACAATTTCTCTATAGACAATTAAATCATCAGTAAAATGAAAAGGCTTATTATGAAACGGGAGAATATATTTGCAAAACAGGTTATCTGCCAAGGGGTTAACAGCCAAAATATATAAAGAATTCATATAACTCAGTAGCAAAAGAAAAAAAATCTGTTTAAAAAAACGGGAAGAGGGCGCCTGGGTGGCTCAGTGGGTTAAGCCGCTGCCTTCGGCTCAGGTCATGATCTCAGGGTCCTGGGATCAAGTCCTGCATCGGGCTCTCTGCTCAGCGGGGAGCCTGCTTCCCTTCCTCTCTCTCTGCCTGCCTCTCTGCCTACTTGTGATCTCTGTCTGTCAAATAAATAAATAAAATCTTTAAAAAAAAAATGGGAAGATATGGGATGACTCGGGGCTCAGTCAGTTAAGTGGCTGCCTTCAGCTCAGGTCATGATTCCAGGGTCCTGGGATCGAGTCCTGAATCGGGCTCCTTGTTCAGCGGGGAGCCTGCTTCTCCCTCTGCCTGCCTCTCTGCCTGCTTGTGCTCTCTCTCTCTCTCTTTCTCTCACAAATAAATAAATAAAATCTTAAAAAAAAAAAAAGTATCTCCTCCCCTTTTCTAGCTGCCTCTCCCCCCGCCCCCCACATGTACTCTCTCTCCAAAAAAAAAAAAAATAAAGGGAAGGGGGAAGGAAATCTGAATAGAAATTTTTCCAAAGAAAATATACAGCTGGCCAACAGATACCTACAAAAGATTCTCAACGTCACTAGCCATCACAGAAATGCAAGTCAAAACCATGAGATAGATTACCTCATACCTGTCAGAATGGCTATTATAAACACAAGAAATAAAGAGTTGGCAAGAATGTGTAGAAAAAGGAATCCTTCTGCAGTGTTGGTAGTAATATAAATTGGTGTACAACTATAGAAAACAGTATGAAGTTTCCTCAAAAAATTAAAAATAGAAATACCATAAAGAACCAGCAATTCCACTTCTGGGTATTTATCTGAATGAAACAAAAACACTAACTCAGTAGGATATATGCAACCTTATGTTCACTGCAGAATTATTTACAATAGCCAAGCCATGGAAACAACTGTCAACAGATAAATGAACAAAGAAGATGTGGTGTATATTACAAAAGTGAATGACAATCACATAAAAAGAAGAAAATCCTGTCATTTGTGACTACATGGATGGTTCTTGAGGGCATTATGCTTAATGAATTAAGTCAGATTAGATAGACAAACACTATATGATCTCACTTATATGCAGAATCTTAAAAACCCTAAGCTCATAGAAATACAGAGTAGATTGATGGTTGCCAGGGGCAAGGGTGAGGGGGTTTGGGAAAATGGATGAAGGTGGTCAAAGGGCACAAACTTCCAGTAATAAACTTAAAAAGGCCTGGGGATATAATGTACAGCATGATAACTATAATTAATGAATTATACATTTGAAGGTTGATAGGTTACTAAATCTCAAAAGTTCCTATCACAGGAAGAAAGACCTTGTAATTCTGTGTATGGATGTTAATTCAACTTAGTGTCATAATCCTGTTGTAATATGTACAAATATCAAATAATTATGTTGTACACCTGAAACTAATATAATCTTCTATGTCGACTACACCTCAATAAAAAACAAAATAATAATTGGAGACTTCAATACCCCACTCACAATAATGTACAGAACAACTAGACAGAGGATAAATCGGAAAGAGTAGTAGTAGAAATAACACAATAAACCAATTAGATCTAACAGACATATACAGAACATTCTACACAAGACACAGATCTAACAGACATATATAAATTCTTCATAAGTGCACATGGGATATTTTCCAGGACATATCATATACTGGGCAACAAATTAAGTCTCTATGTATTTTAACTATACTCATCCATACAAAGTATCTTCTCTAACCACAGTGGAATGAGGTTAGATATCAACAGAAGGAAAACTGAAAAATTCACAAAACTGTGGAAATTAACAGATTTTAAAAGAATAGACTCAAGAAGAAACTGCAGGGGAAAGGAGCAAATACTTAAGAGACAAAAATGAAAATACAATATACCAGAATTCAAGGGACACAGCAGAAGACGTACTAAGGGGGGCATTCATAGCTATACACACTTAAAATTTAAGATCCCAAATCAACAACCTAATATCACAACTAGAAAAAGAATGAACTAAACCAAAGCTAGCCAAAAGAAAAAGATAATAAAGATTAGAATAGAGAGAAATGAAATAGGCAATAGAATGAAACCACAAGTTGACTCTTTGAAAGGATCAATAAAATTGACAAAAACTTTAGCTAGATGGACTGAAAAAGATAAGGGGCAACTAGCTGGCTTAGGCAATAGAGCATGGGACTCCTGATCTTGATCTTGGTCATGAATTCAAACCCCATGTTGGGTGTAGAGTTTACTTAAAAACAAAACAGGACACAAATTACAGTCAGAAATGAAAGTAGGGCCATGAGCAATTCTACAAAAATAAAAAGGGCTATGAGAGTATTACAAATAGCAGTATGCCAATACATTGGATAACCTATCTGAAATGGCTCAATTCCTAGGAACAAAAAACCTATGAAGATTAAATCACAAAGAAATAAGAACTTTGAATAGACTTATAACTAGTATGATTGAATCCATAATAAAAACATCTCTAACAAAGAAGATGCCCTGAACCTGATAACTACATGAGTGAATTCTATCAAACATATAAATAAAAACTAACTGATCCTTTCCAAACTTCTCCAAAAAGTTGAAAAGAGAACACCTTGTAATTCATTTATCAGGCCAGCACAACTTCCTACAGACCAGTATTATTTCTCAGTATTAATGTAAAAACTCTCAGCAAATTAGTAGTAAATTAAAATAAGCATATTAAAGGGATTACACATCATGACCAAGTGGGATTTATTTCTGGAATACAAGGATGGTTCAAAATAGGACAATGGATCAATGTAATATACCATATTAACAGAAAGAAGGGGAAATGCAGAAAAAGCATTTGACAAAATTTAACACACTTTAATGATAACATATTTTAAAAAACTAGAAATAGAAGAAAATTATCCCAACATAATTAAAGCCATGTATGAAAAAAGGTAAGGATGTCCACTTTCACCAATGAAACATGGTTCTAGAAATTCTTGGTAGAGCAATTAGGCAAGAAACAGAAATAAAAGACATCGAAATTGGAAAGGAAGTAAAATTATCTGTGTTTACAGATGGTATAATCTTACATATACACAACCCCAAAGAGTCCACAAAAACAAGTGTTAAAATAAATGAATTCAGCAAGGTATCAGGATACGAAATCACCACACAAAACTCAGATGAATCACTATAAACCAACAACGAACAATCTGAAAGGCAAATTACAAAAACAATTTCATTTACAACAGCATCAAAAACTATTAATACTTAGGAATTAACCTTAGGAAGGAATTTACTTTCGGAAGGTAAAAGAGTTGTACAATGAAAACCATAAAACATCGCTGAAAAAAAATTAAATTTGATATAAATAGAAACACAGCTCATGTTAATGGATTAGAAAATAATATTATTAAAATGTCAATATTATTCCCATGCAATCTACAGATTCAATGCAATCTCCACCAAAATTCCAATGAGGTTTTTTGCAGGAATAGAAAAACCCATCCTAAGATTCATGCGGAATCTCAAGGGATCCAAAATAGCCAAAATAATCTTGATAAAGAACGAAGTTGGAGGACTCACAATTCCTGATTTCAAAACTGAAAGGTACAGTAATCAAAACAGTGTAGTATTTGCATAAAGACAACAGATAGATAAATGAAATGGAATAAGAGAACCCAGAAATGAACCCTCATGTGTATGATCACATGATTTTTTATAAGCTTGCCAATACGATTCAAATGGTGCTGGAAAAACTGAGTATCTACATGCAAAAGAATGAAGTTGGAACCTCCCCTAACATCACATACAAAAATTACTCATACTGGATCAAACATCTAAACGTAAGACCTAAAACAAAACTCTTAAAGAAAACATTGGATAAAAGCTTTATAACACTGGCCAGGGCAATGATTTCTTGGACATAGCAGCAAAGGCACAGATAACAAAAGAAAAAAAATAGACAAACTGGATTTCATGAACATCTTAAAGAATTATGGGGCGCCTGGGTGGCTCAGTGGGTTAAAGCCTCTGCCTTGGCTTGGGTCATGATCCCGGGGTCCTGGGATTGAGCCCCATGTCGGGCTTTCTGATTGGCGGGGAGCCTGCTTCCCCCTTTCCCTCTGCCTGCCTCTCTGCCTACTTGTGATCTCTGTCAGGTAAATGGATAGAATCTCTAAAAAAATAAAATAAAAAAATAAAGAATTGTACAATGTAAGACACTATCAAGAGAATAAATAGGCAACCCATAGAATGAGAAAAGATACTTGCTAATCATGTATGATAAAGGTTTAATTTCCACATATCTAAGTATTCCTAAAGCAACAGAAGCCAAACAACCTGCTCAAAAATGGCCAAAGGACTTGAACAGACATTTCTCAAAAGAGGATAGAAGACGGACTACAACGTAAAACCTAACAGTTGGCTTTTCTTATCCTAAATCAAGCGCCTGACTTAAGCTTTGAATGCAGAGGCATCTGCTTCATCCCCTTCGAAGAAAACTTTCTAATAAACACACTGCCAGCCACAGGACTAAAGAGCTAGGCTGCGTTCCCACACTGAGAATCTTTTGCGTTAGAGATCTTAGTTAATTTCACTAACTGACCATTTGGGCCACTTGTTTTTTTTTTCTTCCTGTGTTTATATTCTTATTCTTATGTTTTAAGTTTACCAATAAAGACCGAGCCCTTGAAACTCTAGACCCTCACCCTCAACACCAATAAAAGCAGAACCCTAGTCCTGTTCTCTCATTCCCTGTCTCCCTCTCTGCACTAATGACCTGGTAGTGTGGACCACAGGGGGACGTCTTGTATATTCCAGGGCTCGTAAATAATAAACTACTTTTTTCTTCAAAGCTTTCTAAAGGTTCTTGTTGAAGGACATCTTGCAATCATAAGAACCACAAGGTTCAGTCCAATCATAACATAGGTTTGGAAAAGGGAAAAAGGTCCCTGGGAAGCTCACTGGTTCCAGGCATTTCTATTCAATAGCATTACCACAGACAGGCTGAGACTGGCCCAAAAAGATGGCGAATAAATACATAAAAAGATGATCAACATCACTAATCATTAGGGAACTGATCTTACACCTATCAGAATGGCTACTATCAAAAAAAAAAAAGGGGGGGGAAATAACTTCACTGAGGATATAGAAAAATTGGAACCCTCCTGCAGATGGCGCAAATGTAAAATGGTACAGCCACTGTGGAAAACAGTATGGGGGTGGGAGTTCCTCAACAAATCAAAAACAGATTCCAGCAATTCCACTTCTTGGTACACATCTGCAGGGGTCAAAACAGACCTCTCCCAGAATGTGCCACTTTGGCATATGGATTATTTTGCTAAAGGCACTTGAGGCCCTCCAGGCTCAAGAGAAAATTTTGTGCTCCTTTAACCACACAGAACAACTTAAATTGGGGGTCTTCTCCAGAATAAGAGTTATTAACAGAGATAAATTTTATCTGAGCCACCCATCTGTATGGTACCACAAACATCTAATCACTAAGCATCTTCTCTTTTTACTGCCCTGTGAAATGCATTCCTTTCCTCTGAAGTTCCAGATCCCAAGCCCATTTCCTTCATTCAGAATGACATATATCTCATTTTGCTAGTCTTTTCATATCTATGTGGATTCCTTAAATGTATGCCTATTAAATTTGAATTTCTCCTGTTTATCTGTCTTATGTCTATTTGATGCTTAGTCCAGCTAGATGACCTTTGAAGAGACAGGAATTCTTGCCACCACCCCCCCATATCCAAAAGAACGGAAAGCTGGGTCTCAAAAGAGAGATTTATACACGTGTTGATACGAGCATCATTGACAATAACGAAAATATGGAAGTAACCCCAACAGCCACTGACAGATGAAAGGATAAACAAAATGTGGTATATTCATACAAAGGAATATTATCTGGCCTGAAGAAAAAAGGAAATTCTGCATTATGCTACCATATGGACAAACCTTGAGGGTATTATGGTAAGTGAAATAAACCAGTCACAAAAAGACAAATATGTATGAGTCCATTTATATGCAGTACCTAAAGGCAGCAAACTCAGACAGGAAGCAGAACAATGATTGCCAAGGACTAAGGGAGTGCGGAATGAGAAGTTCTAAAGTTTCAGTCTTACAAGATGAAAAGAGTAAGGAAGATGGGTGGTGGTGATAGTCCCTCAACATTATCGGTGTATGTAATACCACTCATCTGTAGGTTTAAAAAAAAGTTAAAAGAGGACAAATTTTGTTACATTTTAACACCCCCCCCACACACACACACAGCTTGGTATACGGGTCCCAGTCTTCCTTCTCCACCACAGTAAAAAGTAATTGGATGTTAAACCCAAATACCCTGGACTAACATGTAATGCCTTCCACAATCTGGATTCTTCCAACTTTCCCAACTGGATCATTGAGAAGACACGATTACAGGAATGGTCGACACAGTCCTGCTCTCCTGGGCTAACAACGACATCTTGTGGCCAGTGAAGAAATCATTATTCTGCACAGTATTACTAGGCGCTTCTCAAACTTTCAAATATGCTTAAGTGTGTGTGATGCGGGGGAGCGGGGATGTCTTGTTAAAATGCATATTATGACTCAGGAGGTGGGATAGATCCAGGATCTGTATTTCCATGTAACTCCCAAGGAATGCTAATGCTTCTGATCTGGGAAGTAGCCTGGAGCAGCACGCGTCTTTAGTTCATTGACTTCACTTGTGGAGGAACACAGGTGTTCCCTGGTCACCCACTTCTCTCCCCTTTTTACCAGTTACAGCTTATACTGTCACGATCCCATCCACCATGCCCGTGAGCATTTCCTGCTGAACTCCTCCCCACTTTTCTACCGACTCAGGTCCAGTTAGCGCAGGAGGATCTCTTTCTCTCTGCACCTGAGTCAAATCAGTCTCGACTGAAAAAATGAAGATAGTTTCTTCTTTTAAGCAACTTGACTGACCGCCACAGATCCTTCCTCTCCTCCATCTTCAGTTAAGCAAAGGGGCTGGGGTTCCAAGTTAGGTTCTTGGGCTGCAAACCCGCTCGTATCTAACTAATCACTCCCCCCCCCCACCCCGGGGTTGGTGGGCAAGCAATATCCCTTCCGTGAGCCTCAGTCTTCTTAACTCTAAAACAGGGTTAACAATGACACCTTCCTCAGGGCTGTCCTAGGCATTAAGAGTGCTCATAAAGGCCGCTGTATCTCTTAGGCTGGGGTGCAGCGGCAGCCCGCCCCTGCTCCTCTGTACCGCCGGCGTCCGCCCACCCCTCAGGAGGCCCCCCCACACACCTGCGGGCATCCGGCACCCGCGGGCGCCCGTCCCCCACACCCACCCGCGGGCGTCCTCACACACCTCTGAGTCCCCCCCGACACACCCCCACACCTGCGGACGCCCCGCCACGCCCGCGCAGCGCTCCCAGCGTCTCCCGCACGCTTCCACCCTCAGTTATTTCTCAAAGGGAGCCCCACTCTCAGTGCCAGCTGCCCCCTCAGGTGCCCGCAGTGACGCACGCCAGGAAGCCGCACAGCCGCCCGCCCGGGAGCCTGCGAAGGAGACGGGCCCAAGACCTCCGTTCTCCTCCACCAGCCCGACGCTCGGCTAAGGCGGGGCCGGGCGTGGACAGCGGAGCCCTTGGCGTCCGGGAGACGGCGGGGGGTGCGCGGCCGGCCGAGCCCTTCGCCCGTCCCCAGGGCCTGCGGGTACGTACTGCGCTCGCCAGTTGTCTTCCCCCGCCGTCCGCGGTTCCTCGCACGCCCGCCGCAGGGCCGCGATCTCAGCCTCCAAGGCGCGGACCTCCGCCTGCTGGGCGTCCATGGCCCGGCGCTGACAAGCGGCATTAACAGCTGCGCGCGCCTCGCCCAGCACTTCAAGCCTCCCGCGCTGCCGGCGCAGACCATCCCGAAGCTCGAAGGGGGAGCCGGGGGAGCAGGACCCCCCCGCGTACCACCCGCACCTGCGCGCAGTATCCGGGCTCGTGGCAGTCGCTGCGTTCCTGACCTCAGCTGGCCCCTAATTGTCCCTGCACTCCGAGAGAGTTGGCTGGCTCCAACTCGAAGCCCAAGGGCGCGGCAACCCACCCCCCTCCAGTGAACCTTGGAGCCACCTGACCGAATACGTCACTGGAGAGGAGGTTCCTGGACCACGTGACCGGGGCACTGCGACCACGTGACCAGGAGCCTCTGTATTTTTCGTCCGCTCTGTCACTTCCGCTGTCCTAGTCCAGGAGTCAAAAAACCGGAGGCTCTGACTGTCTTTAGTATGAATTAGGGAGTTTCTGTTTGGACTCGTTTGCAGACATTGAGGGAAGGATGACCGAGGCATCGCCGTACTCCAGACGATCGCAAACGAAATGAAGAGAACTCGGGAACAGAGCGTGGTCCCGGAACCTTAGCAGGCTGGATTGGAAATCCAGTAGGAAGGAAGACAGACCCCCATTTTGGGCCACGTGACTAGAAGTTAGGGACCTGGGAGGCCCTGGGTGCGGAAGACGGCGTGGTGAGGAGTGGGTTCGGGGCGTGGAAGGGCCGGGGTCGTTTGACACTAGGCAAGTGTCAGGAGTTACAGCTGAGACTAGATCTGTGACTAGATCTGGTTTATAGTTGTGGTTTCACCATTAGTTCTCCGAATGGCGTTGGGAGGGTGACCACCTCTCTGCTTGTCTGAAAAACGAGAGGCTTGCAAACTGCCTCGTACAACGCTGGCACGTGTGGAAAAAAAAAAAAAAAGCCTGTATTAGCTGTGGTATCAGTTGTTCTCGTTGTGACTGAAGAAGAGCATTTTGAAGGGGCTTGTGTTGTGAAATAGCATTGTGATTGTAGCATCTGTGTACATGTCAGAGGACTGAGGAGCTCCGGGATGGAGAGCTGCCTTTAGCATGTTAACCGGCCACATCCCATTTCTGTCAGCTTTTGTTAAAGTGAATAAATGACTGTGTGAATTAATAAAGGGAAAACACCTAAAATATGCGTAAATAAGTGAGAGGGGGTAGAGTCTAATACTGTGGTCATGTAGAGGGAAAGAGTTTGCCTGTACCTGGGTCTGTATGTGCCCAGAGATGCTGTTCCAAAGTGTGTTTGTAGAAAACATGGATTTAGGACTTGAGCAGAGTCTCAGGGATAAAATTTGGAAGTAATGCAATAGGAAGTGAAACGGGTGCAGGCCACCAATTTGACATTAGAAGGTGCAGGAAAAGGGGGGGTGCTTTTTTCAGATAGGAGAAGAACCAAGGGAAAGTACTCTTCTAAACAGATAGAAAATGGTTTTTCTCACTAGAGCACACTGAGTGTTTGCGAAGCCTTCATGAAAGCCAACAAAGAAGTGAAGCGCCTGTTTGTGGGTGGCCTTGGCCAGAACATTTCCAAGGCTGACCTGCAAACTCAGTTCAGCAGATTTGGAGAAGTTTCTGATGTGGAGATCATCACACGGAAAGATGACCAAGGTACGTTTGTAGTCCTTCATGGGTTGTTAAAGGCAGATAAAATTTGTATCTAGTATCACAAAATAATGGATCCCCAGAGTGAATGTCAGCCCTAACGCTGAAAGTTGTATGTGTTTCATTGTAAGATGCGTTTCTGTGTGTGCCAGTCCCCTGCCCTGTGTCTTGAAGATGTTATATAAAATGTGGAACCTGCCCAGAATACATTTCTGAAATCAAAAGACTTTCTAAATTCTAAGACATCTGCTTTCTGAAATATGCAACCTTCAATTTCCAAAGCTAGAATTCTAATACTTGCTAGGTGTTGGTGTCCTGTTGTACAGAATATTACTAACATACAACAATTGAAACATTTCTTTAACTGATGGCTTAATTTCTTTTGGAATAATTTGATAAATATGTTTAGAAAAATGCAGTCTTTGTATCCAATGAGAACTAAACAAGATTTTTCTTTGAAAGAGTAAGATTCTAAGAGTCACTAAGTTTAGAAACTTGATCATTTTACATTATACGCTGGGTAAGAGTTTAAATTATTATTTTTTTTTTTTTTTTAGGAAACCCACAGAAAGTCTTTGCATATATCAACATTGAAGTAGCAGAAGCAGATCTGAACAAATGTAAGATTGTTATATGCTTTTTATTCTATTTGCCAGTTCATGTAACTGTGTAACTTAAAATAACTTTGGTTCTAAATCTAAACCTTAACAGCCACTTGTAAAACATCCATAGAAATAGCCATAGTTGAGAGAATTCCAACATCCTACAATTCAGCAAGTTTAGGTCCATCCCATTTGGTGTCAGCAGACATAGGGCAGCACGTTGCTCAAAAATAGTATTCTCGAATATTTTGAACAAGAGAACACATGTTCATAGAAACTGCCTGATAACACATAGCCCACTGGATATTATGCCATACTCTCCCTCCCTGGTGTGTTCGTTTCTCAGGCGGCTAATTCTTGTCATTAAGCCCCATTAGGAGAGGACTTCACTGTATGCTCTTATAAGACGATATCCCTAAAATTATGAAATCTCTATTGGTAAGTTTAGTAGAGCTGATGAGGGCAAACTGGCCTTCAACAAAGAAGGAGGGGGAGATCATTGATGCGGAATGTGTGCGAGTTATTAGAGGCTGGAAAGTCAAAGACACCCAAAAGAGAACATGCTAATGGACAAAGAGGGCCATCAGCCTTCTTTGTTCTCCTTGGGGGAAAAAAAATTGATCTGTCCTGTCATTCAGTGAGAAATAAGTAGTGGTTAAGAACACATCAGCTTTGCTGTGTGACCTGTGACAAGTTGTTTAAACTAGAAGCCCCAATTTTCTCATCTGGCATATGACAAAGATACTGCTGACCTCATGGTATCGCCACAAAAATTATATTGAGTAATATGTTGGTACTTAGTGTAGTACCGACCATGTAGAAATTCAGGTCATTGTTATTACTAACAAAGGTGATAGCAGGTATTGAGAAAAATCAGCTACTGGCGCGTAGGAGTTGAAACACAGTTTAGTCGTCTGCACCTAATTTACTTGCAAGTCACGCAGCAATAATTACCGTGGGATGATAAATAAAAGTTCTATAGGATTTCATTGTCCTCCAATTCAGTCTCCGAAATTACATTCATGTTTTTTAGTTTCGGTGTGGGAGATAACCATAAAACGTTAAATAAATGTCAGGTGTTTCACCAGAGGTTCCTGGCATCACTTTGTGGAGGAATGATAAATTTCACTTTGCATTTTACACATTGTTTCATTCAGTCCTTCCAGGAACGCTGGACAATAAAGAGCTTAAGGACTTCTGGGGTAGATGGCTCAGCTGAGACCAGGACCTAGGTCTTTTCTTCCCAGGTCTCAGTTTCTTTATTCTGTGTCTCTTTTTCTTGGTATTAATTAGAAAAAGCGTATGCTGCCATGTGTTTTTGCATTGTCGTGTACTTGAGTAATAATTCTTTACTTTATAGGTATGTCTGTTTTAAATAAAACAAAATGGAAAGGTGGAACACTACAAATTCAGCTAGCAAAAGAAAGTTTTTTGCACAGGTAAGATGTGTTCCGCATGGATTTAAACTTTATTTTGTTATATTGTAAGTGGTTTTATACATTCACTTAGTTGATTTGAAACTATCAAGTAATAATGTTATTACATACTTGGCAAATTCAAACATTACAAATAGAGCTAAAATCCTTTCAACTGTGACTCCCCACAACCCCAGGCCCACCAAAAAAGATCATGCAATGCATTTACATGGGTTTTTTTTTTAAGACTTCATTTATTTGACAGAGAGCATAAGCAAGGGGAGTGGCAGGCAGAGGGAGAGGGAGAAGCAGGCCTGGCGGGGAGCAGGAGCTCCATCCCAGGGTCTCGGATCGTGACTTGAGCTGAAGGTAGACACTTAACCAACTGAGCCACCCACTAGCCCCCAACATGTGTTTTAACTTCAACTATATATACCTATTTCATCTTTGTAAACACAACCTTCTGTGGGGATGTAGATTCTTCCCCCTTTTTTTGAAATGATTGTTTTGTACTATTTCCAAAAATAACCATACCATGGGGTACTTGGTTATCCCTGTGATGATGGACATTTGGACCATTTCTGCTTCTCATAATGGATGACCCTTGAGAACAGCTCCTGCATAGTGCATGGGTTCCTTGGGTTTATATCCACAGGGTAGTTGTTTTATCATAGGATTATGGACATTTAACATTTTAATAGATAGTACCAAATTGCTAATGTTGATTTTGGCTGTTAATGCTAGAGTCATGTAAAGACACAAAGATGATAAGAAGTCCCTGAATGAGAGGCATAAGATTAATTGTGTAAGTGACTTGAGAACAAGACAGTGTAATAACCATTAGAGTGTTTTAAGATTCTGCAAGGTATTACTGTCAGGGAGAAAAGACTCTGGGTTTGGGAGCTTTCTAAATAGGAAATAGTTTAGGGATATAAGCTGGAGTTGATGAGATTATTCTAGGCCCAGGAAATGGCAAGGTCTGAAGCAAGTGGCTAGCAGCGTACTAAAGGCATATTTTGAAGGATTGGTCTGGTGAGAAAAGTGAGAATCTGACTGTTCTTCGGCTCAGAGCCTCTGTGAACAGGGTAGTGGTGGGACTTTATCCAGTAACAGTTCGGTGCCTACTCTGTGTCGGAACTGGAGCCCTGGTCCTGAGCCGGGTGAGCATGCTGTGCTGCTGCTCGCGAGTGTCTGGGCAGGCACACCTGAGGAGCCTGAGTCCGACCATCATTCTGGGAAGTGGAATGGAAAAGAGATCGGAGGCAAAGAGGCCCGTGAGGACTGGGCAGTGCAGCTGTCCAGGCCTGAATAAGGTGGGGGAGTTTGAATTGGAAGGTTCAGATGGCATCCTGCATTCTCTTCATTAAGAGGGTAGAACTAATCAGGACTTGGCACATTGGGCTCTGAAAGACACCTCTTCCTCAGGAAGAGTGAAGGGATTAAGGATGGAGAAAATGCTAAAAGTAAACAAGCAAGGGAGAAAATTGAGAGGCCCTAAATGATCACTATAAAGTCAGACAGCTCTTTTTTTTTTTATTGTGTTATGTTAGTCGCCACAAAATACATCATTAGTTTTTGATGCAGTGTTCTAAGATTCATTGTTGATGTACAACACCCAGTCAGACAGTTCTACAGTATTAAAAATAAAAACCGAAACAAAGCACTTAATTGTTTGGTTGGTTATTTTTAACTCTCTTATTTATATATATGTATTTTTTTATTCAGATTGGCCCAAGAGAGAGAAGAAGCAAAGGCAAAGAAAGAAAAATCAACAATAGGCAACACCAGCTTTTTAGAAAAGATGGGAGTGGTGGATTTCCATGTGAAAGCTGTGCCAGGGACAGAAGTGCCAGGGCACAAAGTGAGTCTCGCTGGCAGCCTGAGTAGCCCAGGAACAGAGTCCTGAGACTGGGAGACCATGGGTGCCATGGCTAGAGCAGTTGTTTTTCCCCTCACTTTGAAGCACTTAACATAGGCAGTGCCTTATCGTTTTCACAGTGCATTTACAAGTCTCGGGTAAGCTCCCTCATTTTACGGGAAGAAATCAAAACCCAAGTGGAGGTAGGTCTCCCCAGGGACATCGGTGGTGAAGCATACAGGCTGATCCCAACTTTGACTTTTTAATGATTGTTTTTGTTAGTGTCCTACATGGTTTATGTGGGACTGATAGCTGCCCCATTTGTCCTTCTTTTTTCTTTCCTCATACACTTTTTTTGAGAACTCCTGTTTTCTCATCAAAAAAAAACCCCAGCAGTAATCATGGCCCACTGTGAGTTTGATTTTTTTTAAAGTTGTGTTTATGCAGTGTGGTTATTGTTTTCCATTTGTAACTTATATAGTAAATGTATTCTTTTTTTTTTTTTTTCCTTTTAGAATTGGGTCGTGAGTAAATTTGGAAGAGTCTTACCTATCCTTCACCTAAAGAATCAACATAAACGTAAAATATCCTTTGCAGTTGGCCTTTCAAAGTAACTTCTTATTTACCACAGTGATGGATACTTGAAGAAATTCCCTTCATCCCACTAGAATTTCCCTGTCTCTGTCAGTTAATATTCAATGCTTAAATATTTATGTTCATTTCTAGGCAGGGTAAGATCTAACTGCTTCCATGTGTAAAGCAATGAGAGGTTCATGAGAGGTTCATGTGAGGTGGCTTGGTACTAGTGAGTGACAGCAGTGAAGCACTTGTACTGATTAACTCTTATGTCCCCTGTCTTGGCTGACATGGATTCAAAGCCATTGATCAAGGTGCTAAAGAAGGGCGAAGGGGCTTGGCTGTGGTTGAAGAAGGTGCTGGGGGGAGGTGGGGCATGGTTTCCATTAGTAGAGAGTGATGGGAAGAGGACCAGGCAGGAGGAAACAGTAGGTAGGAATATGTAGACAGGCAGGAGAATGGTGGGCGGAGAAGTAGTGTGCATGCTGGACGAGGAAATGCGGAGGTCTGTTCCCTTGAGGAAATGAAGTCAGATTGTCTGGGAATTCCCAGCGTGGCAGACTTGTGGACAAGCTGTAACCCTGCCTGCCAGTCGGGGAAGCAGAAGCAGCACAGGTGTTCCCGAGGGGATGCAGTACAGACAGCAAGTGTGGGGGAGCACGCAGCTGATGGGCAGGTTGCTGAAGATTAATAGCTGTGGCAGATACTACTGCCCTGGGGCTAAAGAAGCAGAGAGGGGTGTCCTCATTGGTCACAGCTCCTGTGCCCCAGGGCCCCTGGAGAACTGGCCACATCTGTTTCTGCTCTCCCACCAGTAGCACTAATGTCAGGGAAAGCTGACTTCTCAGCCTTCCCTCTGTGGCAACCACTGACAGCAGAGAGGAGGACATTGAAGGACAGTGTGAAGCTGACAACAGACACTGCCTGGCGCATCTCACGTATTTGGCACGCATTCACTAGTTACCATATGCTATTTTAGTACTTACTAAAGTCCTAAAAGGATTTTTCAGGAGTGATCACTGAAAGCAACTTACACTTGCCTATTCATATGTGTTAGGAAACCAGCAAATGCTAGCTGTCATCACAGCACTTTGACATTAACTAGAATTTTTCTGGACAATGTCAGCAACAAAACAGGCCTAGGAAAGAATTATTAGCTTCCTAATAAAGACAAGATGTGGAGAGCGCGTAGAATGCGGAATAGATGTTATTGAGATGGGAGAATCAGAACTATGATATGCCAGGACTGAGGAGGCAGGAATGGCCAAGGTGGTTGGAGTAAAGGACATGCAGCACCCAGCTGTGCCCTGCTGGGTGCCCCTCTGTGCTCTGCTTGACGGTATCAGCTCAGATTTACAGAAAATCTGCATGGGTTTGCTGTTCTGCCAAGTAACTGTGATGGTGCTCAGTTTTAATTCTGGACATGGCCAGTGCCACAGACCGTAAGGTCACCTAGTGAAGTGCTCATGGTGTTCAATGGAAAAGGGAGGGCAAGGCGAGTAAGTGATCAGCTCTAGGTCAGACAGTACTTCCTGTGGTTCACCACATTGATAGGTGTTTCTAAAACATAGTGCCTGTGTTTTGTTCCTTGACTCTGGTAACATCATGAAGTATGATCCATCAAAATACTGCCACAACTTAAAGAAGATCACAGAGGATGTCACACATGCCACCCCTGTGTCCAGCCTCACCTGGGAACTGGAAGGAGGAGATGACCCGATGAGTAAGAAGCGACGAGGGGACTTCTGTGCTGTTCACAGCCCCCCCCAGAAGAGGATCAAAGGACAGAAGAACCAGGCGTCTGCTGCTTCCCCAGCTGTGAGAGCAAGACCCCACATGGTCCCGGGGAGTCTGCATCCCCCACAACAAGAGGTGGCACGGGAAGCACCCTGGGAGTGCTTTACTGCTCAGTTACCCTGTGTCCCTGCTTCTCACAGCCAGAAACTTAACAGTGTGTTTGTTCAGACGTCTGGCATGGGAACTACCAGGCACAGAAATCACAGGTCTGATGATGATACCGATTCTGAAGAAGAGATACGACTACTGATCGCGAGAGAGGAAAGCCTGGGGAAAACTACATGGTCGTCTGTGGGTGATTCTGCAAATGAGCCCTTTGAAGTCGTGGGGGGAGACTTCAGGTCAGGTGTTCCCAAGCTGTGTTCTGTAACAGCGGCAGGTGTGGGAAACGATTGTGACTATGATTCAGGAGATACAGATGAGATCATCGCAGCAAAGAAAAAGACTGGTAAGGTCAAAAACAGTGCAGAGTTTTCACAAATGGAGAAGTCTGCACACAAGAAAACATCTTCAAAAAATAGAAAAAACTGTGAGCTTTCCGGTAATTGTGTTAAAACACAAAAAAGAAAGACCAACCCAGAGCGAGCCGTCAGTCCCCGGGTTACAGCCCACTGCAGCAGCAGGGAAGATGCGGGTTCTGCATCAGAATCTGCTGAGTCTGCAGGAGATGAGGAGTACGACGCCATGATGAGAAACTGCCTCCATGTACAGCTCACCTTAGCTGATCTAGAACAGTTGGCTGGCAGCGACCTGCAGGTTCCAGAAGAAGATCCCGAGAGTGGTGGTGATGGCCAGGAGACCACCACCAAGTGTGACAGGACTCCAGGTGGCCTGCACAGAGCCCGGCCGTGTATCTGTCCTGAGGACATTTTGGCTGCCCTCTTAGAAGGAGAAGAGAACACCTGTGGAAAACAGAAACCAAAGGAAGACAACGTAAAGCCAAAATTCCAGGCTTTCAAGGGAGTAGGATGTCTCTATGGAAAGGAATCGATAAAAAAACCCTTGAAAGAGAGTGTTGCCTCTGACAATATAAATAAAGATCAGAATTCCTTGAAACTTGATCCCGGCAGCATGTCCATGGAGAAGGGGTCCCCACCTGCTAATGGCACATCAAGCAAACTAACTCCTCTCCAACATGCAAAGAAGACAAACGACCCAAACCAAACTAAGCCTCAAAAAAGGCGTTCTACTTTCCAGAGCCAGGATCATAAAATGGTGTCCCCTAGCAGTTCAGAAGAGGGAGGTAGAAATCCTATTTCTAGTCTGTTGCCATTAAAAGATAAATCTTTAAGTCTTGGTGCAAAGACCCCCAAGGTAGGCTTTGATGAAGACTGCCACCACAGGACAGGGGAGACCGGAGAAGGCTCTGGAAAGAGCAGCCCCCCGATGCCTAGGAAAGCACTGGAGGGCTCCTCCAAGAGAGATACTCGGGGAAGCAACACCGACTTCCCACTTTCTGTGAACAGTTGGTCAGATGTCCGTGCTAAGGAGAAGCATGCTGAAGACAATCAGAAGCGTTTGGCAGCCTTGGACGCAAAGCAGAAAGCAAAGGAAGTGCGGAAGAAGCTGGTTCATAACGCCCTGGCAGACTTGGTGAGTGCACTCCCAGTCTGGGCTCCACGAGGCCACCCTTCCTTCCCGTGAAGGTTGGCCTGCCCCTCCAAGCTCCTTGTCCCAGCACCCACTTGTTTTCATGTCGTGTCCCTTGAGTGAGAAGCTTCTGTCACCTTGTGTCTTTAGTATATAACAGAGAAATTGAGTTTGAACTTTGTTTACTGAAAACATTCTTTCTTGTTTTAAAGTTTTCCTTTCGTTTGGAAACTATAACTGGCATAATTTAGTGACGTGTCCTGATGTGTCTGAATTTGCAAATAAGTCACTTGCCAGTGATACATATCTCCCTAAGATTCAGGATACTGACTTTATTCATTCTTCCAACAACCGTAAGTGTCTGCGAAGTCCCAGGACTTCACAGTTAGTGCTAGACCTCGGAATGAGGATCGTGGTCCCTGCCTCTGGTGGTCGTTGTCTCACAGTGTGGTAGGCACAGGGCCCAGAGAGAAGAGTGCCCATACACCCCAGCAAGTCAGCCAGGAGGAGGGGCGGGGGCCTTACTCAGCCTGAATCAAGTCTAAGATAGAAGGATCAGTGCGAACTTGTTGGGTAGTGGCAGGTGGGCGGGAAGGGAGTGGAAGACATTTGTGGGAAGGGAGCAGTTTGTAGTCAGCGTAACCGAGATATGCAGAGATGAAGATGCCCGAGAGAGGAGCAGAGCAAGTGGTGGGACGGCTGTGGAGGTTGGACTTTACTCTGGGAACATGGAAAGGAAAGGGTGAAGATTTGCTTCATGTATGTAATGGAACAGGAATCTGCACACTCTGGCTCACTGGCCATCCAGCCTGTGGCCCGTTTTGGTACAACCTTCAAGCCAAGAATGGTTTTTACATTTATAAGGGTTTTTAAAGAGAAGACCCAAGATTATATGTGACCTACAAAATATTTACTCTCTGGTCCTTTACAGAAAACATTTACCAGCCACAACCTGGGCAAAATTTTTTTAGGCCATGACAAACAAGTCAAATTGGGAAATCTGGAACCAGGGAGTCTTTGGGAGGTCATGAGCCAGAACCAAGGCAGTGACAATGGGAATAGATCTAAAAGATACCAGCTAGGTCCATACTTGGAACTTGGGGACCAACTGGATATGGAGAGGAAGAAATCTTAACGTTTCCATCTTGGGAAACACGGTGGATGGTGGTGTTCACTCTAAGGAAGGAGAAGGGGCCTTGGCGAGGGAAGGAGACAAGGGGCTTTCTTAAGGTGTAATGCCTTTGTCGACTGCTCTAGGATGGTCGTCCAGAGGACAAGCCAACACACATCATCTTTGGCTCTGACAGTGAAACAGAGGAGCAAAGCCACCCGGGAGAGGAGCCCATGAAGGTAAGTAGCCCAGGAAGCCCATGTGGGGATTCCACCATTCTCGCAGGTCCATTTCTGCCTGCTGCACACCAGGACCTCCCCAGAACTGCCACGTTCAACATGAAGCCCTCCTGAGCTGCAGTGATCCCCAGCACCCCTGACCACCACACACGAACACCAGGGACCTTAGAGGTTCTCTCCCATGTGAATCTATCCTCCACACCATCTGCCAGGTAGCATAAGTAGTAGCGGAGCCCTGCAGGAAGTGTCCCCTGTAATAACTGCACCCATCCTCCAACTGCGTGGGAGCCTCCGGATTAGTGACCCAGGTCCTAGGCTGGGCTCCTGGTTCTTCAGTGTGAGAGGAAGACTGCGTGAGGAAGGAATCGCGGATGGCCTCTGCTGTTAACAAAGCACTTCTTTGTGCATCTGTGTTCCAGGAGTCCGTGAACAAAGCCTCTGGGAGGCTGTTTGACAGCAGCGAGGATGAAGAATCTGGCTCTGAAGACGACAGTCACAGGTTCAGAATTAAACCTCAGTTTGAGGGCAGAGCTGGGCAGAAGGTTAGTGAAGACTGAAAATAATCCCACCTGCGGGCCCTTGGTGACGGGGATTTTCCCTCCGGGTAAGTGTAGGCTGCCCTGGAGCTTCCGGTATTTATTTGCGTAGTTCGTGGGGCGGTGAGGGTATACCAACAGTAATGTAGTGAATTCGGGCGAGGGAGGTGCACTTGGAGGGGCTCCTGTGGGAGGGCGGTCTTGGGAACGTGGCTCCCAGCTATCCGCGTGTCTGTGTAGCTCCTGGACTTGCAGTCTCATTTCGGCACTGACGACAGATTCCGCATGGACTCCCGATTTCTGGAAAGTGACAGTGAAGAGGAACAGGAAGGTAAATACGTCCCTGCCCAAACAGTCCTGATGTCAGAGCTGGGGGACCCTGAAAGTCATCTGCTGTAGGAGAAACTGCGCCTCAAGACTTGGAACTATGAGGCCTGTGACCCACGGGTGCTTACGCAGTCCTGCTTGAGCTTGTGAGTAGAGTTACTCAGAAAATCTCAATGGCTTGAAGCTGCCTGAAAGGGTAGGAGAGGACAGCTTCCACCAAAGACCGTCTTCCTCTGTCCTGTCCCTGTTCTTGGGGAGGCCAGAGGGTCCCTGGTGAGGTTGGAGGAGATAGTTGAGCATCTGCCCTCCCTCCAGGGTGCATGCCAGGGGCGGGTGTTGGAGCAGCAGAGCACCACGGAGTCGTCCCAATGTGGGTGCGTCTCGCAGCTGTGATGCTCCCGAGGACTTCCTCCTTTGCAGCGGCTCCAGACTGTCTCTACACGACCTTGCACTCTTACCCTTCAGAAAATCCCTCACCTCCCATCTGGCCAGGAGGGCAGCCCTTCCAGTGAGGTCCCTGCTTGCCTCTCCCGTCTCTGGACTTCTCTGTCCTCATACCTTTTTCTTTCCTCCCTGAGTTAATCTTTCCCGAGCCTCAGGCCTCACGGTTCACACTTCCTGTCACCCTGCTTCTTTCTGTGGACACAGTGAGGCCTCAGGTCCCCCAAAAAGCCATTCCTTCCGCCCTGCCAGGTTTCTCATTGCCACTCCCATCTTTTGCCTTCTAAACTTGAAATTCAAAAATAAATTGCAGCTAATTCAGAAGCAGTGGCTTTTTGTTGGAAATGCATTCTCTGATCTCGTTGAGGTGATTTTTCTGTGCAGCGTATGTTTCTGGAAACCAGGGTTCAGAGAGTAAGTTCTCCACGGTCCGCGCCAGCTTGCATTTCAGGGCTGCTTGCTCACAGTTTCTCGAGAAGGCAGCAGCAGACAGAACCGTGAAGCCGGCACTGAGTACCGTCGTTGCTTTCGGACCTTCGGGCTCTTTGCTCACTTCGTCCGGCTCCGGCCTCTTCAGCCTGTCTGTGGCTTTTGTCCCTGTTCACTTTCACATGTTCTCTTCCCTCTGCTCCCATCACACCGTAACTCTTGTTTCTTCCTAATTCTTGGTCCCTGGTTTTCCCTTTGCCTTTAGGTATAGATTCTGCCCAGGGTTCATAGCTTTCCTGTGGCCTCAGCCTTCCTTTACACATCAGAGTGAAAGTTGTTACATACTAGCACATCCATCCGGTCCGACCTAAAGTAAACTCTTCGCATTCTCTTCAATGCGTGTGTTCCTTTTGCTTCTGTTCCTATTATTTCTGGTCCCAAATTGTTTCTGTTCCCGTACCTGGCAGGCCCTCCCATCAGGGGATCTGCTTGGTCTCTCCTGCCTTAGACTCTGCCTGGTTTATAAAGCTTTTCTTGATGGAGTTGAACCTACTCTCTACCTCCTTTGAACTGTTAAGACACTTGGGGGTATTTCTGTAGAGAACTTACTCAAATTAGTGCTTTATTCTGGTATCTGTTACTTGGTTGCTTGTCTTCTGCGGTGAATTCAGGAGTCTGCCAGGCTTAGAGCTCTGTATTTTGGCCTGCAGTCCAGACTCACTGCTTTGTTGTCTAATGTTTGTTTCCTGTAGTTGAAGATAACAGCATTTGGGGCCACGATGTCTTGTGTGTGTAGGACCCGTGGGTCTCTTCCTGCAGCACTTATTACTGAACCAGAGACCAAGAGACTGTCTTGTAACATGTTATGAGTAAGAAGAGTTGCCATCCTCTACCACCTTTCATCTTTAGGTTGTTATGTTTAGAGTGGTTAAAAAACGAGTCTGTAATCACTGTGGTTTTGTGATTAGTATCTTGCTCTGTTGCATTTGTCGATCTTTACCTTAAGAACTTCGATTTGCCACTGAAAGCCATCAAATGCAGATTTCATTTTCATAATTACAGGTGGAAATGGGGCTTTTCATTCATTGGCCATGCGACTTCTGGATTCCCTGAGGCATTGAGGGTCATGGGGTCGGGGAGGTTGGGAAAACAGGGCTGGACTTTTCTTTCTCCTGTTTCAGTGAGCTTTGCCCATGTTTAAGTGCTTGATGATTATTTTATGATTGAGACTGCTCAAGTTACGTTTGCCAAAAGAATACTAATTCTGCCTTTCCCTCTAAGAGGTAAATGACGAGAAAACTGCGGAGGAAGAGGAGCTTGCTGCAGAGAAGCTCAAAGCCCTGGACGTCATGCAGAGTGTTTTGCACACCACTGTGAGCAATTCTGCACACAAAGGATCGTTACCTGCCAAGAAATTTAGGTGTGATTTATGTTCCATCCTGTTCCACCCTGTTTCCCTTTGACTTATTTACCTTTTGAACTCAGTTTAAAACTAGGCTATTTTAGACATCCTGGGGAGGGCAGTTGGCAAAATACATCAGACCCTAAAAACATACCTATTGTGGACCCAGTGGCTCACTTCAGGAAACTAACTTTGAATTTTTTCTCTATTTTTGTGGTTAGATGTCAAAGCAACATTGTTTTCAATAGTGAAGCAGCTGGACAGTGGTTTAAATATTAACTATAGAACTATATAAATGTAATTTTTTTTAAGATTTTATTTATTTATTTGACAAATCACAAGTAGGCAGAGGCAGGCAGAAAGAGAGGAGGGGAGCAGGACCCCACTGAGCAGAGAGGCCCCATGTGGGGCTCAATCCCAGGACCCTAGGATCATGACCTGAGCTGAAGGCAGAGGCTTAACCCACTGAGCCACCCAGGCGCCCTATAAATGTAATTTTTTATTACAGAAAATTTTAAACACATTATTTGTAGAGATTGGTGTATTGAAAGGCCTGTACACCAGCTTCTACAGTCAACAATGTGATCAATTTTCCTTTCTTTTGTTTTTTCAGGGTTTTTCTTTAAAATAAGCTCTACACCCAACAGGGGTCTTGATCTCATGACCCCGAGAGCAAGAGTCACATGCTCTACAGACTGAGCCAGCCAGGAGACCCCAGTTTTCCTTTCTATACTTTTAATTACTTTTCCCACTAAAATACTTTGTGCAGATCCAATTTTATTTGTATTTATTTCAGTATCCATAAATTAATTTTTAATTAAAAGATTCAGGGAAACTCAAAACTGGGTAACTTAAAATACCACTTTCTAACAAGATCCTGATACTTCGTGTGGTTTTGTCTTGCTCAAAAATTGGAATTGTCCCAATGTTGAATTATAATTTGCTATCAATTTTTTGCATTAGGTTCTGATTTCTCTCTGCCAGCTTACTCCTGTCTGTTGTTTACACAGGGATGTCATACATTACGATCCAACGAGGCATGACCACGCCACTTACGAAAGGAAGAGTGATGATAAACCAAAGGAAAGGTAAATCAGCTGCTTCTCTCTGTAGCAGGATCATAGGAATTAATCTCATTTGAGACCCTGAGAGAAAAAGATAGTAACCCATACCCCTGCGTTGGTCTGCATGGTATTTAATGGAAGACCAGGGAGGGAAGAGTTAGAGTGGAATTGTTGCCGTGGTAGAGAAAGTTGTACTTTGAAACAGAGGAATCTCCTGCATGTGCTTGACATGTGCTCCTGGGCTAGTGTGGTGCCCCCTCCTTGAAATAGTTTCTCATGGCTGTTGTAACAAGTCACC
This sequence comes from Lontra canadensis, assembly GCF_010015895.1. Classification (NCBI taxonomy): domain Eukaryota; kingdom Metazoa; phylum Chordata; class Mammalia; order Carnivora; family Mustelidae; genus Lontra; species Lontra canadensis. Next base: position 3,905,465 of record NW_022631025.1, read on the forward strand.
ACAAACGTACTGGCTGAAAACCACAAAAGTTGTTTTCTGGCATTTCTGAAGGCTAGGAGCCTGAAGTCAGGGTTACTGAAAGAACTGTGTCCTCTCCGGAGGTTCGGAGGCAAACATCTGTGTCCCGTCTCTCTCCTGGCCTCAGGTGACCACAGTAGTTCATGGGCGCGTTTCTCCTTGTTTACATGGCCTCCTTTTCTCTGTGCCTCTCATCTCTGTGTCTGTTATAAGGACACTTGTGATTGATTTAGGGACTGCCTGAATAATCCTGGATAATCTCTTGTTTGCAAGGTACTTCACAACTCTGCAAGGACCTTTTTTCCGAATAAGGTCATATTCACAGGTTTTAGAAATCAGGGCCCGGACGTATCTTTTTGGGGCAGTGATTGAGTCCACGACACGCTCCAGTGTGCTAGAGCTTCTGTTTCCCGTGCCTGCGCTGTCGCATCGTCCATTTCCTGACTACGGCAAGTCCGTGGAGCAGCCAGTAACCCTGCCTGGCTTAATGCCTTCGTTTCCCCATGGGTAGAGTCAGTAAAGACAATGTGCTATCCTGAATTAGGTCCTGGAGCAAACAAGACATTGGGTGGAGAAACGGGAGATGAGAATGAGGCTTGGGTTTAGTTAATAGTAGTGGATTGAGGTGAACCTTTGTCATATGTGTGTCATAGTTACAGAAGATGCTTCCAGGAAACTAGGTGAAGGCTATTTGGGAACGGTGTCTTTCCCCAGAGCAGATGACCCCAAAGAGGAGGAGGAGGAGGCCACAGTGTATTTTATGACCTAGTCTTAGGTCACACACTGACAATCTGCCTTATAAAGTTTTCTTGAAACAAGTCACTAAGTCCAACTCAAATACTTTGATGAGGGTGCGGGGCTTGGAAACAACACCTCTTAAAGGGAGAAGTAATGGGGAATACGTGAGCATATTTAAAACTGCCATAAACTGCCCACTGGCCACAGATTGTTTACATTCCTGCCACATGCAGAATATGCTCTCTCCTCCCTTGATGGCCCAGAAGCCTCACTGTTACAATATCTATTCAGAAGCTGGGGCACTGTCACCCACATAAGATCTAGAGGCAAATGAGACCTAATGAGTACAGCACCGTGAGTGCAGTCCCTCTGATCAGAGACAGAAGAGAACTGTGAACTAAAGGACAAGCCACCTGTCCCTCTGCAAACACAGGGCGGTGAGGCAAGCATAGGGTGGCCGCCAGAAGGCCTGCTGTTCACCTGAGGGAAGCAGAAGGCACGGGGTTACTGGTCCGTAGTAGCTCTGAAGTCCAGACCAGGAAATATGGGGACTTCTTTGATTAGAACCGCAGGCCTGGTAATGATTCTGTTGTGGTTCTTAACTCTGCCTTCTGGTTCATCCTTGCTTTTTCTTGAGCAGTGGCATGCATTTGTGTCTGAGTAATATTCTTGGCCTGCTTTTTGTTTGTAGAAATGTGGGCATCCAAAAGCCTTGTCATTGTAGAACGTACCTGTCTGTCCAAGCTGGTGTTTCTGCTCATATATTTCTCTTGAATATTTGTGGGTTTCCTGTGATCTTCTTGAGATTCACTCCCATGAGGCAGAAAACATAGCCACGGGTCATTGTACTGTGGGCTTCTGCTGAGACACCACTGGTAAGGTCCTTAGGAGCCTCACTGGCCAGACGGCAGAGGTTTCTGAGCTATGGCTAGGGTCTTAGCAAAGGAATTTGCTTTGTATTTGGACTGAGGTCTACAGATTTCTCTGTTAAAGATCAGACAGTATATTGGGGCACCTGGGTGGCTCAGTGGGTTAAAGCCTCTGCCTTCAGCTCATGTCATGATCCCAAGGTCCTAGGATCGAGCCCCGCATCGGGCTCTCTGCTCAGGCGGGGGGCCTGCTTCCCCCTCTCTCTCTGCCTGCCTCTCTGCCTACTTGTGATCTCTGTCAAATAAATAAATAAATAAAATCTTTTTAAAAAAAAAAAAGATCAGAAAGTATATTGTCTGTTGTAGTAATTCCACTCCGCCTTTGTGACAGGAAAGCAGCCACAGCCAATATGTAAGTGAGGGAGGGAGGCTGTGTTCTGAATAAAATTATTACCCAGACACTCAGGTTTGCATTTTGTATAATCTGTTTATGTCACAAAACCATCTTTTTATTTTCCCATTCATCTCAAACCATGAAAGATACTCTTTTTTTTTTTTTTAAGATTTTATTTATTCATTTGACAGAGATCACAAGTCAGCAGAGAGGCAGGCAGAGAGACAGAGGAGGAAGCAGGCTCCCCGCCGAGCAGAGACCCCGATGTGGGGCTCGATCCCAGGACCCCGGGATCATGACCCGAGCCGAAGACAGAGGATTTAACCCACTGAGCCTCCCAGGCGCCCCCATGGAAGACACCCGTAGCCAGCAGTCCACACTTAAATAGGCAGCAGCCTGGATTTGGTCCTTGGGGCCCAGCTTGCCAACACCTGCTTTACACTGTGTTTTCCTGTGTCTTAGACTGGATCTTTGCTTAGACGCCACTTCTTAAAATTTCATGTTATTTGTCTTCTAGAAATTAGGGGTCTTCAAAACCACGAGCTCCTGGCTCCTTAGAAGAAATGTCTTTAGCTGCAGTGTCTGCTCACATTGTACTGCAAGCGACAAATACCTTCAGACCCTCCCAGACACCTTCCTAGCTCGCTCCCTGTTCATAGGCACTTCCTAAGTTCTGCTTTAACGGAGGTGACACAGTGCTGCTTAGCATTGTGCCGTGGCAGAGCTAGGCCAAGGGATCCCTTTCCTATGGGTCCAAGAGCATTTCCCTCACTGTCCTGCTGCCAACCTACAGCTTCCTCAGTGGCTGTGTGATTCCTCCTGACAGTTTCTTCAGGCTCTTGCTAACACCATCCTTGCTGCCTTCTGAGACCTGCCTACCACCCGGGCTCTGCAGCCCCTCCTATGGTTTGGGGTTTTGTTAGAGCAGCACCCCATGTCTAGATACCAAACTCTGCAACACTCATGAATCGCTGTGTAGATACACTTCCCCCAAATTCAATAGCTTGAAGCCTTAAAGATTTATTAGATTCCAGTTCCTCTGGGACAGGAATTTGGGAGTGCTTCACTGGGTAGTTGTGGCTCAGGGGCTTTCAGGAGATTGCCTGCGGAATGACCCATGCACATGTCTGTTGGCTGGAGCCCTTAGTTCCTTGCCTCTTCATTTGGCTGTTTGTGTGCCCTCCCAGCAGGGCAGCTGGCTTCCCCCAAAGCCGCTGATCTGTACAGGGGAGCGCAAGGAGGAGAGCACTGTGGTGCCTTCTGTGACCCTCGGTAGTCACACACCATCTCTTCTGCCTTAGTGCATGCCTCAAGGGGTCATGAGGTCCAGCCCACACCAGGGAATGGGGGGATTAACTTCCACATCTTAAAAAAGGATCAAAGGATCTTTGGACCACTTTTAAAACCACCACATGCTTCAAGGATAATCACATGGAATTGCCTAAAGTACACCATTTTGCATAGAGCTCAGTTCTGTAGGCATCTTTGTCTTAAATCCTAGCCAGGTTGGTGTTTTAAATGAAGTATTACAAGTTTCTTTCCAGGGCACCTGGGTGGCTCAGTCAGTTAAGTGTCTGCCTTCATCTCAAGGTCCTGGGAACAAGCACCATGTCAGGCTCCCTGCTTAGCCAGGGAATCTGCTCTTCCCTCTCACTCTGCCTGCTGCTCCCCCTGCTTGTGCGCTCTCTCTCTGTCAAATAAATAAATAAAAATAAAAATCTTTAAAAAAAGTTTCTTTCCATGATACAGTCTCCCCCAATAAGAACCAGTTAGGTTAACTTACTATCTTGTTAACTATCTTGTTATAATAGTTATAGTAGTTATAATAGTTATAATAGTTAACTATCTTGTTAACTTACTATTTTAGGTAATACAGTTAGAATTTTGGCCCAATATTACTCATGATATGTCGAGTGGAGTCTAATAGGAAAAAGGATTTTAATCTTTTAATACCTAAAACTCAATATTGGCAAACAGCCATGTAACTTTTTGTCTTAGATCAGAGAGAAAATAAATGCAGAGCAGGTTTATAGTAACATCAACATTTCATATCAAGACAAAGTAGATGTAGCATGTTTATAATTCAGTCCTAAAATTTAATTATGACCAAAATTTTTACACCAATTTTGCAAAACTCACAGAATTTTGGGACTTAGAAGTTACCTGGTTTAGAGTGTTTGTTTTGCAGGTGAGGTTACAGGCCGAATGCCGTTAAGTGATTTTCTTAAAGCTAGTATGTTAGGTGTGATTTCTGGGATGTAGTTCAGAGGATGGAGGAGGATATAATTCATGTGTAATACTTGGAGCTGTTTGACATAGTTAGGTGTATTAAAAGCTTCCTGGTCAAGGTTCTGCTTTTATGAGTAGAGTTTTATATGTGGATCCTCTTGGTTGTTGAAAGAATGGGATTAGTTTTCCAAGGTGTTCTCCTAATCTCTGACAGCTGATGGTCTGTTTGTGACGCACTTGTCTGTAAATGTCACTGCAGTAAAGCCAAACGGAGGAAGCAAAGGGAGGAGGCCGAGAAGCTGCCCGAGGTGTCTAAAGAGATGTATTATAGTGTTGCTGCGGACTTAAAAGAAATATTTCAAACTACAAAAGTTACCAATGAAACAACAGATGACGCACCCTCCAGTGAGAATCATGATGGCGAGAAAGTTGACATCCACCACCCCGCCACTCCGACGACAGGGGCCGAGCAGCCTGGCGGGTTCACATTCTCCTTTTTTGATTCAGATGCTAAAGATGAAAAGGAAGGTACTTTTTAAAATTTTTTTTAACATTTTCACTTCAGGCAGCTTGAACATAATGGACTGTCTATGTTAAGTGTGTGACATAACATTAGCTGAAGAAAGAATTATTTTCTTCCACCTAAATGAACAACATGAGATTCGGTATCATATGGTCAAAATAACGTGCCAGGAGCTGTGTCTAACAGCAAGAGATTGTTTTTGCACTTAAAGGAACAAACGTCTAGTTAGATAGGATGCAAAGGGAAGCCCAGGAGTAATGTGCAGCATTCCTTCTTCTGAGTGGAAATAATCACAAGGAAGTACATAGTAAGCCCTCCGATTAAACAGCTTCATGCCTTACATGCAGTTAGAAAAGCCGAGACTTTGTAGAAAGCCAGTGCCGTCTGGAAGGGAAAGGAGGAAATAGGCCCCCTTGGCTTTATACAGGTACACTATGCCATCGATACATCAGTCCTTTCAGACTTTGTCCTTGGAAACATGCCAGAACCTGGAGAAAAACAAAAACAGCAGTATGCACAAGTTCATGTTCCCTTTCAGGAGGTTTACCTGTAAAGGCCAACATGAGCTGAAAGTTAAATGCCTGTTAACTTAGTGATAGTCTCCCCTGGTAAGGGAGACTGCTGCTCCTCACTTGGTGTTCATGATGGAATGCAGCTTTCCTGGAAGTTCACTGTAAAAAGCAGATGTCCACGTCCCGGAGAGTATATGCCCACCTAACCACACTGTGTGCTGTGTTAAAGATGAGCGGTTAACGGTAGCACCCTCTGTTAGCAGCTAATTTTTAATGTCAGTTCTGTGGTCCTCCAGCATGAGGAGCAGAGACCCAGTGTTTCAGAATTTGGGCAAGTTAGATGCAGTGACGCATCATGTGCTCTGCTCTGCTGTCCCCTGGAGCGCCAGGATCAGTCACATGCTGCTGAGCAGAGCTGGTGTAACACTGACTGTAATTCCTACAGCCGAGAGCCACGTGTGAGAACCCTGAGCGCTGAGACCCCTCAATGACCTGGGAGGTGTGAGTTTGGTGCTTCAGGAGCCTGGGCCACTGTCCACAGCTTTTTCAGCAGTTCTGGAAAGAGGGTTTAGGAATTGAAAGTATACACATAAGTTCCTTTCCTCGTTGATGAATAAACGGGGGACAGGGACACCTGGTCTCACTTCATCATGCTTTATTTTAAGCATCTCTTGCTAGCACAGGTGCCACCCTTTTGGTTCCTTTTAAATTATGTTGCCTGTTTACAAACCTTTGGTTCTTATGTCTTTTTATACTGTTAGTATATTCCTAATCAGATCACTCTGGCAATGCCAAAAAATAAGACATCTTCTCACTTAATATTTGAAAATTTAAAAAGATACTATTTTAAATTAATAGTTAAGATCCTGGACACTTAGAGATACATGTGCATGGTAAAAGTGACCAAACGAGTGTGTTCAGCTACAGTCCTGTCCCCTTCCATTGTCATGACAATACAGATGCCTACAGAGCTGAGCCAGTGAAAACAGGGAAGGTTGTCTGGCAGGGAGCCCCTCGTTTCCAAGACAGCAGCTCTGAAGAGGAAGATGTTGCTGAAGAAGAAACAGAAGGCAGGAAGCCCAGCCCCAGGTAAGCAGTTTCTCGCAGTGTAACACCTGAGTTAGACATCCTGATACAAGTACACAAGACAGCTTCATTTTCTTCTCAACTCCTTCAGAGTTCTTGAGCCTTTTTGTGACCGAGCCTGTTTTCTCTTCTTCAACCTGGGTAGCACTGGGTGGGGGTGTGAAGATCTGGGTCTGGAAGGAGGACCCTGGAGCTATCCCACAGGAAACACTGGCAGATGTAGTAATAGTGGGATGAGACCGTGAGCAACCAGCATGGGACTTAAAACAGCTCTTGTTACCAACCTTTCAGATACAAGAGAAGAATGTTGAGTAGAGAGAGGGTGGAGTCACTTTAAATCAGGGCAAAATGAGCAAAACGTAAAGCAGATCTATTTAAGGAATAGTTCATTTATATTTTCAGTGTAAACGTTTCATCTGAAATATTGAAATTAACCCAGGTCTGTCTGTCTCTCTCTCTTTTTTGCTTCAGAGAAGCATCATTACCTGAGAAAGAGACCACTAGATTTTTCTTTTTTTCTAAGAATGATGAAAGACTTCATGGTAAGTACATTTCTCCTTTAAATGGTATAGGACAGGAAATGGCACAGTTCTCACACTGCACATTCCAGTAGAGTCACATGCATCCAGGAAAAGAAGTATTTGGCAAAAATTGTGATCCTTTGCCCTGTCGTGTGGTTTAGACTATTAGACTATTAGACTGATGCCGGTGGCTTATTAAGCCCTAGATGGCTGAAGGCTCCCACTCACCCTCCCTCCCTCATTCAGTATCACACGGACTTCTTTGTTATGGGGACCTGCTTAGATGCTACACATGCAGAACTCCTGTTTCGAGGACCCTGAAAGTTCAGGCTCTTGGTGAACTCCGAAGACCCTAGCACAAACAAAACCAAGATACATAATGGTAAATAATACATAAACAGTTAAGTTTATGCTGTGTAAGCAGTGCTACATTTTCATTTTGTAAAAGACAAAATATTCTTAAAATTAGTATAAATTGGAAAAAAAAATGATGTTAACTAGAATTGAAGCCCTTGATGATGCCAATACTAGTATTACCAACCGTTTTAAAGGCATTAATCTGCCGCCTTGTCTTTTTTTTATTTTCCCCTAGCAGGTTCTAATTTATTCTGGAGAGGAGTGGGAAATAACATTAGCAGGAATTCTTGGGAGGCCAGAACAAACAGCTTACGGATGGTGAGTAACTGCACATCCATATTGATGGTCTCCTAGATGTGGTGCTATCTTTGTTTTAATATTTTTCTGGTGTAACAGAGTAGGGGTAAGGTGTGAACCTGAGACCATGATTTAAATGTTCATCGTGCGGGGCAGGGCATGGTTTAGGTCGGGCCACACCTGGTACAGGTTAGCAATCTGCAGAGCAGCCAACCTAGGGGCCCAAGTTCCAACCATCCTTGTTAAGTAACGGTAAATCATGAGATTTGGGGGAGATTAAAATATAGTTTCAATTGCAGGCATTTAAAAAGTTTGAATATTCCCTGTTCATTCGGAGTGAGCACTCCCATAATGTTTTCCATAATCCTCACATTGAATAATTCAAATTTTACTTTATAGTTACTGAACACCTTGAAAATGATTTAGATTTATTTTTAACAAAGGTGTGATGTTTTTATAGGACTGCCGAAAGAAACATAAAGATGCCAAAAGGAGAGTGAAACCAAAATAATAACTGCCAGCATTGGTTTTGATACGAATGTGAAGAAGGCTCACCTATGGAAATTGGATGATACAGAAAATAATCTTAAATAAGAAGAATTCACGGTGAAGGAGTATTCAAAATCTGCCTGGTCGATATAACTCTTTTAATGTGGATTTTCTGTATATCTCTACCTAAGGAATTCTTCAAAAAATTTAACCTGATCTTTTTTTTAAAACAAAGCACAGGATAATCCCCCCAAATACTTTTTATACATAATCTTTATGCTATCCTCGGTTATGTTAGGTATTTCTAATGCAAGGTTTACATAACGTCTTTTTAAATGTGTGGGTAAGAGCACTTGTGTTTTTGAAATTTGGCTTTGTGTGATTTATATGCTACTTGAAATATTTATTTTTGATTGTGTAGAATATACTTTACCTCCATTTTGTCCTTTTTAAAAAAAAAAAAAAAAGTTGAATACAAATCAGTCTGAGTTCCTTACTTGTGTCCTGATGAACAGCTAACTGAAATGCAAGACATTTCAGCCAAGCGTCATAAAAGAGTTCTGTGAGGACCACAGAAGGATGCTAAGTCGAGTTTTCCTGTTCTTGGCCTCCAGGAATCATTAAGCCCAAAATTCCGGTTTGACCAGAGGCTTATGAAAAATCCAAGTTAGTTGTCAGGACTCTTGAGTCCAAAGAGGGAAGCAAATTTAATATCTCCTTAAATCAACCTGGTTAGGATTCAAGAGAGGTACGCCAGTCAAACTACACTGTCTTCAGAGTTGTGTTACAGAGACAGCCCGAGGGATGGTCCTTGAGCCCCAATGTGTATATCTGGAATTAAAGTATTTATTAACTTACATCTTAACCGATTATAAACTTTAGAGGGCTGTGATGTCATCTTGTCTATTGACTGTTGTGTCCCAACTGCCTAGAACCGTGTCTAGCACATAGTGGTTGCCCAGTACATTTTTTTTTTCTTTCAAGATTTAAATTGTAGTTCACATGTAGTGTAGTTATTACTGTCAGGGGTAGACTCTAGTGACTCATCAGGTCTATCTAACACCTGGTGCTCATTATATGGAGTGCCCTCCTTCATGCCCATCTCCCAGTTATCCCATCCTCTCCCACCTCCCCTCCAGCAACTAAGTAAGACAGAAAGGGAGGCCAACCATGACAGACTCTTAAATACAGGGAACAAACTGAGGGTTGGTGGTACATATATTTTTGAATAAACAAGTCCAAAGAACTAAGCAGCTGAAGTCTTTTGGGATTCCTGTGTTTCCAAGACTTGGCAGAAAATAGAAGAACCACCACTCAGCAGGACAAATAATCCAAATGTTCCACCTTCTATTCATGTAGATTACATTTATACATTCCTCCTGCTGCATAACAAGTCATCTCAATAAAATAATTTTGCTCACAAATAAGCAATTTGCTCCAGACTCATTTGGCACCCCTCACGCCTCCTCCCCGCAGTGTCAGTGGAATGGCTCAGCCAGGGCTGGAGAATCCACTTCTAAGATGATTCACTCAGTGCCTGTCCCTGCGTTTCCTCCCAGGTGGCAACTAAGTTTCAGAAGCAAAAGGTGCCAGTCTCCCTCCACTATATTCTGCAGGTCACAACGTACAGCCCAGCCAGAACCAAAGAGAGGGGACATACTGTCACCTCTCAGTGGGAGAAGTATCAAGGAATTTGGCCATATTTAAATGGCACACCCTCCGTCTTAAAAGCAGACAAGTGATGTCAAGTATCCTTGCCCTTCCCTATTCCTGCTCGCCAGATACAACCATCTTCAACAATTTTTATCTGTGACCTCTGGTATTTCTCTCCATATCTCTACCGAACATGCTTATGCTCTGATTTCTTGGTTTTTCCTTTTTTTAAGACTTGATAGTGGAAAAAAAAAAAAAAAGATTTGATAGTGTGTTCCCACGTGCAAGCACAAGTGAGACAGCAGAAGGAGAGAGAGAGAATCTGAAGATTGTACACTGAGCACAGAGCTGGATGCAGGGCTCTATCTCACCAGCCAAGATCACGGCCAGAGCTGAAATCAAGAGTTGGGCGATTAATCGACTGCCACCCAGGTGCCCCTTCCTGGTTTTTGTTTTAGACATTATGTTTTGACTCCTACTCTAATAAGTGAGGGGTCAACTCTGAACCAAGTTGTGGATTTTGACATTTAACTTTTTTCCCACTTGCTCAATTTCTTTCTGGATTTAGGCTTATACCTTTCAACAGTAACAAAATGTTTCTCAATCCAACTTTGAGATGATCAGACATGTCATCCCCACCTTTTTTCTTGGACACGTCTATCTGTGAGTCTTCTATCCTGCTCTAATCTGGAGTGTCTGGACAGATGGTAAAAATGAACTGCACAAAGCAGAGTACTAGTTAGTAAGATGAAGAAATAGCACTAGTAAATGTTCCTGCCTAGAGGGCTTCCCATTTCAGCAATGCAGTGAGACCCTGACTCCATCTGGAATGTGACTGTTGAATGGATGCTTGCACAAAATTTTTCAAAGTGTTCTTATACGTGCTATGCTTTCTACATAGTCTCAGGTGATTGTTTTCTGTCCCTCTAATGGATGCAGTAAGCTGCTACAGAATTATTCTGCACTTTGAAGGCCTAAACTTCCCTTCAGTCTCTGGTGCCAAAGCCTGAGATCCTCTGCCCTTTGCGTGGCTCCAGCTTCCCTTTGGTTTTTAACTAGCGGATCCAGAAGGTGCCAGGCAGACCCACAGCAGTGATAATAAACTGTAAGCGAGCAGATCGATAAAAAAGCAAATACACTTTGTTTTCATCACAGGAAATGTTAAAACAGTAATAACTAAATCTGGTCAGCAGGCATTTCCTTCCTTCGTTCTGTTAACGTGTGTGCATGTGGCCCTTTTACCATAGCTTGTGCGGGAGGATGCAGGGGACTCCGGAGGGGCTGCGGGGCCCACCGATTGCCAGCGCCGCCGCCCCTCCCTGAGGACAAGCCCCACTGGCGGCTCCGGGCTCCCGGCGCGTACCTCCCGGCCAGTGCGCACAATTGTCTCAGCCCCACGGCCTTGCGCCTTCTCCGACCCCGTGGTGACGATGTCCCGCCGCAGGTCTTCCCCGCGGTGACGGTGCCCGGCCGCAGGTCTCCGCTACCCTAAACCTTGCAATGGTCACTCAGGTCGGGGCCGCACCACCCGCGTAAAACGCGGTTAGCGGGCACAACAGCAGCTACCCCCGCGCCCCACAGTCCGCACCCTGAGTAAACTTCGCCGCCGCCAGCGTCCACAGGAAGCCGTACAGCTGCGGAGCGCAGTCGCCTTCCCAGCGCGCACCGCTTTGCACGTCAGGTGGGCGGGCCGGAGCCCTTGAGACCAATCGGGGTCCGGGTTGTTGATGGGTGCCGGATAGTGCACGCTGATTGGCCAGAATGGACCGGCCTCTTCCTCTGTGCCCCGCGCTGTCAGAGCGTTGCATCACCTCTGGACGCCCGGCGGTGGCGTGGACGCGGCTCTTTTCTGGGGCGCCTGCACCGGGGCCTTTCAGGTACCACCCCGACCTGCTCGCAAGGTCGCCCCAGGTAGTCCTCGCCCTGCCTGTGGGCCTCTGTTGTACGCTCGCCTTACCTATGAGGCTCTCCAGTACCCCCAGATTACCCCGCCCCGTCCGCAGGGTCGTCCCTGGTCACCCTGCCTTGCCCGCGGGGTCTCCTCTGGTAAACCTCCTCTCCCCACCGCCCTGCCCCCAGGGTCTCCCTGCATGGCCCCCCCTCCCTGCCGCCAGTGGCGCCTCAGGTCACCCCGCCCCTCCGTCCTGCCCACAGGGTCGCCCCAGGTACCCACGCTCTGCCTGCTGGCTTGATTGGGTGATGGCGAGAATTTGTTGTGGCATTTCAGAATGTGGGGAAATGATTTGACGATCGGGGCATTCCTTTGAAAAAATCTAGTCTTAGCCCGCGGGAAGGAGGGTTTATTGCCAAGGACCTGGGGTTGGTGGTGAGTAAGCACAGCATCCCGGCCAAATATGCCGTGTGCCTGGTGCGTGCGCCCGCAGCCCGGAGCAGGAGGACAGTTTTCCTATGGGGTTTGTAGCGGGGAGAAAGAAGGCTTCTCAGGAGCTGCCCTGGGCTCGGGGCCTGGAAGCTGAGTAGAACTTGGAGGAGAGGTTGAGTCTGAAGGACTCTAGTTAAGTACAGCAGAATTTGGAAGTGTGTGTGTTGCTTCAGAAGAGGGGGCCTTGTGGCAGTCACTGCAACTTTAGGGTGTGTAGGGAGCAAGTGGGAGATGGCAGCCTTCAGCCTTATGAGGTTTTGGTGTTGAATGAAATGGTGTTGGGAATGAGTCCAGAAGAGAAGAGGGGTTTTTAATACAAAGGTGAGGCCTAGATTTAGCATTCAGGTTTTGCATAAAGATCAGGAGGGATGAAACTAGAGATAAAGTAATTGATTTAGGGGATTCCTAGTAGTATCATGAACTTTTTTCCTTTAAAGATTTTATTTATTTATTTGACCGAGAGAGAGAGATCACAAGTAGGCAGAGAGGCAGGCACAGAGGGAGGGGGAAGCAGGCTCCCTGCTGAGAGAGAGATGGGGTGTGGATGCCCTGCTGCAGATGCCATGCCGGGCTCAGGGCTCAGGATGCGGATGCAGGGCGGATCCCAGGACCCTAGGGTCATAACCTGAGCTGAAGGCAGAGAGGCTTTAACCCACTGAGCCACCCAGGCACCCCTTATCATGAACTTTTAAAACAAAGTAAGTATCAGTAGGGGCGCCTGGGTGGCTCAGTTGATTGAGCGTCAGGCTCTTGATTTCAGTCCAGGTCATGATCTCAGAGTTGTGAGACTGTGCTGCAGGTCAGGCTCTGGGCTTAAGCGGAGTCTACTTGAGACTCTCTCCATCTCTTTCTCTCCTTCTGACCTTCACCCCGCTCACTCTCTGCCTCTCTCAAAAAATAAATTAATTAAAAGAAAAAAAAGGTGGGGGAGGAATTCCAAAGCCAATCCTCTTAATTATTGTCTTGTGCCAGGAGGAACCATGGAGTGGGATAGGTTGAAAAGGCAGGTGGGAGGAGTATTGCTGATGGAAACTAAGGATTCGGGCCAGGAGATTCCTTCAGACCATCGGTGTCAGCACACGCTGGAGGATAGACAGTAAGAATGCTTCTGCAGGCATTGGATTTACAGTTGAACTGGAGAGTGTGTGAAGTAAAAACCACAAGGTTTAGGAGAGGAACAGACTAGGGAGGGGAATATTAGTTCGGAAAAAAGGGATTGATAAAAGCCTTAGGGAGGACAGTGCATTATTTAAGCTGGGTAGTGCTGGAGTATGTGGGGAGAGTTCCAGAAGCATGAAAGTAGTAGATCAGGAAAGTGGTTTTGTTTCTCAGTGTGATGTTCCTGGTGCTTGAGTTTTGTAAGAGGAAAGGTAGTAATTTGGGGTAAGACCATGGTCGCCTTGAGTGTCCTATTGAAAAGTCTGTACAGGATATTGTTGGGAGAGAGGAGTTACTGAATTTTTTTTTAATACAAAAATGGTACTTTCAGAGCTGCTTCTTAGGAAGTGGTATGTCGGATATACAGTATTTATTTTTCTCTTTAAAATTTTTTTGATAAAGTTAAAACATACCTAGAAAAGTGGTATGAAGTAACAAAGATTTGTTCTTTCATGCTCCCCAGCCCCCGCCATGGTAGGCATAGTGAAGTTTGATGCATAGCCTTCTAAATTCAAATACAAAATTACTTAAACATGGATTTTAATTACATACGTATGTTTTAAGTCTCTTAAAAATGATAATACGCATAGTATAAATAGTTAGAACTATGACCTCCTTTTTTTCTTTCTCAATATATAGGCAGTATGTATATTTGATATATTGGGATTATTTTTAATGCCTACATGGTACTGATGTGCCATTATTTATTTTAGTCACTTATTCATGGATGTTTAAGTTGTTTTCAGATATTTCTCTATATGCTTCAATTAATATCTTTGTCCATATTTTATACATTTGTGTTAAGTATATCTGTGGGGTATATGTTAGTAGGATATGATTCAATTGAGAAAGAGCTGGAGATAGACCCACCTCTGGGGTGAGACGTGACTTACTGTCACATATTATGAAAACCTGGGGAGGCAGAAGAGGAAACAGAAATAGACTTAGAGGTCAGATGCACATGACTTTGGTGATCAGTTAGATGTGGAGATTATCTGGTACTATTAAGGGGACTCAGATTTCAGATAATGGGAAGGAATAGTGAAACTACTAGTTCAGTGGAATTAAAGACAAGCAGATGTTGCAAGGAAGTGCATAGATTTTTTATTTTTATTTTTAGAAGAGGAGAGGGAGAGTGGGGGAGGAGCCGAGGGAGAGGGAGAGAGAGAATCTTAAGTAGGCTCCACACCCAGCACAGAGTTCCCTGGGGGGCTCAGTCTCACAACCCTGAGATCATGACCCAAGCCAAAATCAAGAGTCAGATGCTTAACTAACTGTGCCATCCAGTGCCCCATGGGTCTTTATTTGTAAAATATTTTTGTATGCATTTCTAAGATCTATTGAAGTAAACACAAGTAAAAGTCAAGGAGATTATCTAGAAATTTCTGAACAGGTCTGGGAGAGTCTGGAATACAGAGAGTTGGAGGGAGAGGATTATGGTAAGAAGGAAGAAGAGATTTTTTTCCCTTAGCATGACCTGGTGATTAATCTTTCTCCTCTTTCTGCTCCCTACACTCCACGCCCTGTGGTTACTGGATGCTGTTTGCAAGTACAGCTCTCCAGTGGATGTGAAGGGCCAGAGCAACCCTGTGATTTATGCGTGGGGGCTGTTTCTCTCAGCAGCCACCACAGCCCGGTCACTGATACATAGCTCCTCCCTGTGCTGTTATGTTGAGTCTTTGTGTTTGGCATAATAATGCACTGATTCTTAATTTGGGGGGGAATAGAAGCTCCCTAGAAAGTTTTATAAAACTTATGACCCTTTTTCACCAAAAACGTAAATCTCACTTTCTAAAAAAAAATTTTTTTTTCAGATAGATATTCCTGAATAATGATTAGAACAGTTCAAGAGTAGTGACTTAAAAACTTTACTGTGCGTGCTGATTCCCTGGGATCTTGTTAAAACGCAGGTTCTAAATCCTTAGTCCAAGGTGGGCCTGGTAAGTCTACTATAGTCAGCTCCCATAGGTGCTGGCAATTCTAGAACTGGCCTTGAGGAGGATTAGAAGTGACAGAAAGAAATGTATTGATATCCAAAGATCTGTTAATCTTCAGATGTAGCCTTTTCAGTTTCAGTAGGCCTCTAATAGGGTGGTCACTGAACCAGCAGAACCCCTAATAAATCATTTAGGGCACAGACACACCCTTACCATCTGTGAAAGGCCAGGCATTGTAACAAGATCCAAAGATCCAAAATGCCATTCAACTTCTGTTTAACACCATTTAATGACACCTAGACAGAAATGGTTGCTTCGATGTTCTTGTCTTATTTTTTTCCATATATAAAACCCAAAGACAGCCTCACATCTCAAAAATAAATGAAAGAAAAGGAGAGACACTAATGGTGAAAAAACAACAGCAACAAAAAACCAAAACTTTAAAAAAAAAATTTTTTTAATGTGTATAAATTTTTTTAAATTTTGGTTTTTTGGATGGCATGGGTCAATTACTGTGCTTAGGTTTTGGTACTTTCAGAATTGACTGAGGTATTTAGGTCTCTTTGCTCTCCCTTGGCCTGTCTCTCCCTCTGCCTGCCAGTCGCCCTGCTGTGCTCTCTCTGTCAAATAAGTAAAATCTTTTTTTTAAAGAAAATCTTTAAAAAAAAAAAAAGATTTTATTTATTTATTTGACAGAGGAGACACCGAAACACAAGCAGGGGGAGCGGAAGAGGGAGAAGCAGGCTTCACGCTAAGCAGGGAGCCCTATGTGGGGCTGGATCGCAGAACCCTGGGATCACGACCTGAGCTGAAGGCAGACGCTTAACAACTGAGCCACACAGGTGTCTCAATAAAATCTTTTTTTAAAAAGTTAAAAAAAAAATAAAAGATTTTATTTATTTGAGAGAGAGAGCGTGTGCACAAGCAGGGGATCCGCAGAGGGAGAAGGAGAAGCAGACTCCCTGCTGAGCAATGAGCCGGACATGGGGCTCGATCCCAGGACTCTGGGATCATGGCCCAAGCTAAAGGCAGACGCTTAACTGACTGAGCCACCCAGGTGCCCCAAGTTCTTGGGTTCTTAAGATCCTCTATCTTCTCTGTTGTTTTCTCATTATTAGCAGTCTTGTCCCCTTTTAATCTGATGTTGGTTTGGAAACCTGGTCACCAACCTTATTGAAATTATTAAGTAAGAATATATAGGCTTTGAGGAGGAATGGGTTGGAGGATGCTCCCTAGGTAATTAAGCCCCAGACTGATCAGGTGTTTCTGTAGGGATTTTTAGCAGAACTCTTAAAAATGCCACTTTAAGACTTCTCTTACTAGGGACTAAATCCAGGATGTATACAGTTTGTCCAACACAAAAATCACGAATAAGCAATAAAAGGAATAAAATAGAAAATTGGAATGAGTTAGAAAGTATTTGAATGTCAGAGTCATATCTTTTTAGCTTTTTTTTTTTTTTTAGGTTTTACCTGTTTTCCTCAAAGAAATGAGGTTATCTCAATAAAAGTGCTATCTGTCCTGTGAGTGTAGGTAAAAACTCTTACCTACTTTGAGATTTACTTTTTTCAGGTTAATGCATTTTTAGTATCTTTACATAAATTTCCAAGATTTTCTTGTTTCTTCTTAGAAATATGTTGTCTACAATTACTAAATGTTATATTAGAGTTAAGAAATAAGTGAAGAATGTTATTTAGAAACAAGTTTTACAATAATCAAAAAGTACTGGGGTACTTGGGTGGCAGTTAAGCATCTGCCTTCGGCTCAGGTTGTGATCTGGGGGTCGTGGGATCAAGTCCTGCATCGGACTCCTCGATCAGCAGGGTGTCTGCTTCTCTCTCTCTCTTGCTGTCTATCGCTCTTGCTCTCTCTCAAATAAAATCTTTTTTTTTTTTTAAGATTTTATTTATGTATTTGACAGACAAAGATCACAAGTAGGCAGAGAGGCAGGCAGAGAGAGAGGAGGAAGTAGGCTCCCTGCCGAGTGGAGAGCCCGATGCAGGGCTGGATTCCAGGACCCTCGGATTGTGACCTGAGCCGAAGGCAGAGGCTTTAACCACTGAGCCACCCAGGTGCCCCTCAAATAAGATCTTTTTAAAAAAGTACTGTGTATTCCTGCATCACACAATATACAAAAATAACTTAAAATAGATCAACAACCTAAATATAAGAGCTAAACCTTCACAATTTTGTTTTAGGGAGTGGTTTCTTAAATATGACACCAAAAGCTCAAGAACAAAACAAAAAGTAGATAAACTAACTTTACTAAAATTAAAAGTGGTGCTTTAGCAATAATGTGAAAAAGATAAAGACAACTCATGGGGGGGGGGGCGCGTAGGTGGCTCAGTTAGTGAAGAGCCTGCCTTCAGCTTGGGTCATCATCTCAGGGTTTGGGGATAAGCCCTTCGTTGGGCTCCTCGCTCAGCAGGGAGTCTGCTTCTCCCTCTGCCCCTCTCCCTGCTTGCATTCTTTCTCTCTGTCTCTCTCTCAAATAAATAAAATCTTAAAAAAAAAAACCACAACCCACAGAATGGGAGAAAATTTTTTTGCAAATTCTGTAGTCTCAATAAGGGACTTCTGTCTGGAATATATGAAGAACTCTTATAATTCAACAGTTAAAAGACAACCCAATTTAAACATTATACAAAAGATGAAAGGTAATTTCTCCAAATAAGATATAAATATTGCCAATAAGCACATGAATATGTGATCAACATCACTAATCACTAGAAAATGCAAATTAAAATCATGATAAGATACCACTTCATACCCACAGGATTTCCTATAATTCAGAAATGGACAATCAGGAGTGAGGATGTAGAAAAACTGAAATACTCACTGCTGGGAAAATATAAAATGAGGCGGCAGCTTTAGAAAACATTTTTGGGCAGTTTCTCAAAAGTTAAACACAGTTTCCATGTGATCCAGCAATTCTACTCCTGGATGTAGACCCAAAGAACTGAAAACATATGTCCATGCAAAATCTTATACATGGGGGTACCTGGGTGGCTCAGTGGGTTAAGCCTCTGCCTTCCACTCAGGTCATGATCCCAGAGTCCTGGATCGAGCCCCGCATCAGGCTCTTTGCTCGGCAGGGAGCCTGCTCCCCCCCACCCAACCGTTGCCTGCCTCTCTGCCTACTTGTGATCTCTCTCCCTGCGTCAAATAAAATAAAAAAAAAAAAAAGTTATACATGAATATTCATAGGAGGACTGTTCCTAATAGCCAAAAAGTGGAAACATTCCTAATGTCCATGAACTAATTAATGGATAAACTATGGCATAGCTATACAACGAAATATTCAGCCATAAAAAATAATGAAGTATAAAGACATGTTATAACGTAGAAGAACTTTGGAACATAACTCTAACAAGACAGACACATGATTCCATCTGTATGAAATGTCCTGAATAAGAAAATTCAGTATTGCAGAAAGCAGATTAATTGTTGCCCGGGGGCTGGGGAAGAAGGCAGTGGAGAATGACTGCTACTGTAGACAGGTCTTTGGAGCAGGCAGGGCAGAGCGGTAATGAAGATGTTGTGGAATTAGAGCATGCTCCTGGTTGCACAACCTCGTGAATATACTAAAAACCACTGAATTGTACACAAGTGTGGACTTCATGGTATGTGAACTATAATTCAGAAAAGCTGTGATTTTTTTAAAGTATAGTGTAGTGTCATGGATAGTAATACATACACTCATTTTAAAGTATGCCACTCTGTTATTCCTAGACTTCGCTGTTAAGAATAATAAATTTGCTTTTCTCTTGCAGCAACAAAATGGTTCAGCAAGTTCCAGAAAACATCAATTTTCCTGCTGAAGAAGAGAAAATCTTACAGTTCTGGTCTGAATTTAACTGTTTTCAGGAATGCTTAAAGCAATCAAAACATAAGCCGAAGTATGTGAATTTCTTTGGTAATGGTAGAGTCTTTGAGAATAGTCATTTCTGGGGGGGGGAAAGACTAGTCATTTCTTAGACCGAGTTCCATGAAGGCAGAAGCTTCATTGATTTTTATGCTTCCGGTGTCTCCTAGCTCTCTACATAGTGGGTACTTTGTGCAGTGGGTACATATTGAATGGATGAGTTTTTAAATATTGAGGTAGATTCTATTTCTTTAAGAAGTCTGAATAGAGTTTATGTATCACCTTCTTCCATTCTACTTTTCTCATCCTTACCACCCTCATTTAAACACTAGACTAGTCCTAGCTTCCTGTTGGAGTACTTCCTGCTTCTAGTCTCCATTCACTTAAAGACCAGTTCTTTCTTTACTGTTTTTATCATGTGTCTCCTGTGTTCAGAAACATCATGAGATGTTTGTTCCTGTGTTACTGATGAGGTAACTCAGGATTGGTATAAATAACTTGCCTTATGTCATGGAACTAATAAACTAAGTGTGGATAGTCTGATGAAGGTCATTCCAACTCTGCCGTAACAAGGTTTTTTGAAGACAGGACCTCCAGTAAATATTTAACCGTTTATGTCTGTGAATTTTCTGGTTTGCTGCTTTTCTACATTCTGTCTGCTTTTTATCACTCTACTATGATAGGAGCTATCTGTAGAAAAATGTTATCCTAAATTTTTGCTATTTTAAAGTCCCTTAACCTTTTTATTGCCTCTGTTAGATTTACGTTCTATGATGGGCCTCCTTTTGCAACTGGACTACCTCACTATGGACATATACTTGCAGGGACAATTAAAGATATAGTTACCAGATATGCTCACCAGAATGGGTTTCATGTTGAAAGAAGATTTGGATGGGATTGTCATGGCTTACCTGTGGTATGTTTGAGTCACCAGTCTTAAAAAGTTCTGATATTTTTAATGAGCGTTGGATTTTATCATGAATTTTTTCTATAATGTACTTTGTTAATATGAATTTTTCCTATAATGTACTTTGTTTCTACAATATTATTTATAGTTCATTTTCTCTCTAGATTTTTGAGATCCAGTTTTTTAAAATCTGTGTTATTTGCTAGAGTTGCTGAATTGCATTTATTTCAGAGGGCAGGAATATTAACAATCTTACTGCAAATTTTCAGGAATATGAAATTGATAAGACACTGGGAATCAGAGGACCAGAGGATGTAGCCAAAATGGGGATTGTAGAGTATAACAATCAGTGCCGAGCAATTGTGATGAGATACTCTACTGAGTGGAAGGTATGTTGGGTTATTTTCAGTGGAATGAATAAAAACTTTAATTTTTAAATGGAGTTGAAAAGGTTTATATCCCTTTTGTGCTTTTTATGAGAAACATCCAAAAGTATGGCTGTCTGTGTGAGGTTTTGACATAGGAGGGTTGACCGCCCTCTTTAAAGAAGTATTTAGTTTCTACCTACAACACTTTTAAGCTGTGAGCTTAAACTGCGCCCTCTCTTATCTATGTACTTGACTGTCTTCAGTACTTAATCTCCTACCTACTCACTGTATATGACAGGAATCAGGCTGTCCTAGCAAAAAGATTAACTTGAATGTTGCTGTTAAAAACAATTCAGATTTGGCCTCAGTGTTCTATTAATTTGACTCCCATCCTACCTTTGCTTCTGTTCGTAAGTCCTGTGAAAGGCTGGCAGAGCTCCTGTCTCTCTTGTTCTGATGGGTGGAGGAACAGAGGTCCCCCCATCTTCCCTGGTTCTCCAGCTAGTGTGTCTGTGTACCTTAAAAACATGTCTGACTTCTGTTTTTCCATCTCTCTCACCACTTTGACTTCTCAAACCTACTGTTGGAAAATTCAGTTTCCTGTTCTGCGGATAGTATCCGTCTTCCAGGCCTCACACACCATCCTCACGATCAAATCAAATGCCAAATCCTATCAAGTCTTTTTCTTCAGTGTCTCTTGTCAAGTCATTGCATTCCTACAATCTCCCCCAACTCCCCTCCCTGAGTCTCTGTAACCATCTCTTGATTGGGCTTGTGCTCCCATTCTTGGCGCTCATCCTACCAGGTTATCTCTCCCACAAGACTGCTCATCGTCTTCCCTGCTCAGAATTCTGAGTGGTTTCTCTTTGCTGGTAAATAAAATCTGATTTCATCAACCTGAAAATCAAGCTCCTCAATTCTCTCCTAATTTTTTTATTTTTTTATTTAATTTTTTATTAAAAATAATTTTTTTTTTCCTAACTTGATGCAGTCAGACTTTCTTGCCTGGCTGCCAGAAGGAAAAAAATCTAACGAATGTAATATGCATGTGGCTTTTTTTTTTTCCTTAAAAATATTTTTTAATTTTTTAACTTTTCATTTTGAAATAATTCAGACTTAGCAAAAAATTTCATAAAAATAGTTACGAAAAATTCCCCTATACTCTCCTTTCCCAAATTCTGACACCTTTAATAATAATTATCAAAAGCAAGAAATTAACAGATACAGTATAATAGACCTTCAAATTATACCATATATATATACATATATAATTATATATAATTATTTCCTTTTTTTTTTAAGATTTTATTTATTTATTTGACAGAGAGATCACAAATAGGCAGAGAGGCAGGCAGAGAGAGAGGGAGAAAGCAGGCTCCCTACTGAGCAGAGAGCCCGATGCGGGGCTCAATCCCAGGACCCTGGGATCATGACCTGAGCTGAAGGCAGAGGCTTAACCCACTGAGCCACCCAGGTGCCCCATCCACTAATTATTTCTGATCCAGGATCCAGTCTAGGAACACACATTGCATATAGTTGTCATACTTCCTTATTCTACTTCAACCCGGAGGATTCCCTCAACCTTTCTTTGTCTTTTATGACCTTATCACTTTTTCTTTTTAAGTTTATTTACTTATTTAATTTCTACATGGGGCGCAAGCTTACAACCCCAAAATCAAGAGTCAGATGCTCTTCCAACTGAGCCAGCCAGGCACCTGACCTTGTCACTTTTAAAGAGTACAGACTGGTTATTTTGTAGAAAGTGCCCCAAAGTCTGGCGTTTTCTCATGATTAAATTTAGGTTATGTACACATTTTTTACAAGAATACTCAGAAGTGACATCATGCCCTTCTCATTCTGTCATTATCAGGAGGCCTGTGATGCTAATATATCTCATTCTTGATATTAATTTTGTTCACTAAGGTAGCATATGTCAGGTTTTCCCATTGTTAATTTGCAGTTTTTCCTTTGTAATTAAGTATGCTGTGGGGGAGTCTTTGCAAATACCCTATTTCTTATACTTTTGTTTATGAATTTTAGCATCCATTGATGATTCTTGCCAGCAAACAGTTACACCTGTGGTGTATGCCAAATGCTAGTTTGGGTAAACTTTTATAAAGGAATCCTAATATTTTTAACTGACATCATCTGCATATAGGATGAATGCCAAGAAAATTGGTTCTTAACCTTACGTAGTGTGTTGTTTACTGTATAGGTTTACCTGAAACATTAGTTGTTTTGTTTTCCCAAAATCATTGTATATGAGATGACGATAGAAATGAGACACATTGATGTGCAATAACAAATATCATTGTTTAATAACTCTAACATTCATATTTTTAAAGTCCACTGTTACCAGACTTGGCCGATGGATTGACTTTGACAATGACTACAAAACTCTGTATCCACAATTCATGGAATCTGTCTGGTAGGTTTACTTGAAATTTAAATATAATGAATATTCTGTTTATTGCTTAGTGGAGAGATCCTCTAGCGTGAATCGGTTTTTCAGATTCACAATTATTTATCACAAGTCTTTGGGATGGATTTGTTTTTTGTTTTTAAAGCTTTATTTATTTTGAGCACTTTTCAGTTCATAGCAAAATTGGGAGGAAGGTACAGAGATTTCCCCTATCCCTGCCCCCACGCATGCATGGCCTCCTCCACTACCAACAGCTCCCCTCAGAGTGACACATTTGTTACCATTGATGACATACACTGACACATCATAATCACCCAAAGTCTATAGTTTACATTAAGGGTCACTCTTGGTGTTGTATGTTCTGTAGGTTTGGACAAATAACATGTAGCCATCATGCTAGCATCATAAAAGTATTTTTACTGTCCTGAAAATCTTCTGTGTACTAGCTGTTTATCTCTGTCAACCCCTAGATTTGTTTTATAATTCAATAAATTTTGGATTCTGCTAAGGTAATAGGATATGCATGTACTCTGTAGTATATAATGGCTCCAACAGGTTTAGCAGCAACCTGTAATCAAATACATCAGTATTTTTGCATCAGAACACACAATTGTTCATGCTAAGTAGACAAAACAAAGAATATAAATGGCCTGATGTCAGTTAAAGGGTATTGAGGGGGGTTTTTTTGGTGGGTTTTTGTTGTTTGTTTGTTTGTTTGTTTGTTTGTTTTTGGCCAAATTGGTACCAAATTTAGGGAAAAGAAGTTTCAGAAGTGTTTTTGTTTTGTTTATTAAGCCTAAGAGATTGTGTACTTGTATTTTATACTGAGACAAGTTGTATAGTACGGTCGCTTGCATAGCAAGTTGCTTCTTTTTACTATTACAAAACAAGTGTTACAATGCCAAAGTCTTAATAGGAGAACCTCTTATAATTATATGAGAATCATAACATCTCCTTACTGGGCAAACAGATACCGTTATTATGACTGCCAAGTGCCCTAAGCACAGACCTCGGGCCTGGAGGAAGGCCTCTTTTATTAAATTACGCATAGTGACAGGTGAGTTGCAAAGCTCTTTGGTAAGATGCACTTCCTTTGTGCGCTTTGTAGGCACTTGTGGCTCCTCCTGCCTTCCTGTCCACCTGCTTGCATTGGTGTTAGTCGAGATCTTTGGTACATGCTTGGCACAAGTCCTTGGCCTCTGAGGAGCTAGATGCCTTGAGGGGCAGTTCTCAGACCCTCTGACTTGACAGGCCCCTGTGATCATATCTCCAGACCCATCTCCAGACTGCAAGGTTGGAAGCTGATAAGAGTCTCAAGAGGGGGCTTTCCATTCACTGAACAGCTGGACTTCTTAAGATCGGAGAAGCTCTAAAAACCACAATTTGGGTTACACACCTCCTGAGCACTTAGTGTGGCTAGTATGGCCAAGAAAATGAATTTCTCATTTTAATTTTAATTTAAATTAGCACATGTCGGGGTGCCTGACTGGCTCAGTTAGTGGAGCATGTGACTCTTGATCTCAGGGTTAGAAGTTTATCCCCCATGTTGGGTACAGAGATTACTTAAAAATAATTTTTTTTTTTTTTTTTTTTTTTAAAGAGCACATGTGGCTACTGCCTACCATGTTGGACAATATAGCTCTACACAATACTTCTTACTTTATGTAAAACCGTACTTGAATCAGAGAAAACAGTTTTTAAAGCTTCTCAGCATTAGGGCTCCTGGGTGGCTTGGTGGGTTAAGCATCTGCTTTAGGCCCAGGTCAGGGGGATCTAGTCCCTGCTCAGCAGCGAGCCTGCTTCTCTCTCCTCTCCCTGCCTGTGCTCTGTCTTGCTATCTCTGTCTCTCTCTTTCAAATAAATAAAATAAATAAATAACTCATTTTTTAGAAAGCTTCTAAGTATTAGAATGTTACTGGGGAACATGTTGGCAGATATATAAGGCATGTAGGTTTAGAGGGAATACAAAAAGATAGTAGGAGAGACCTTTAATAATGATGACATTAATAATGACAGATAATTTAGATGGGGTTGGTGCTTTTGACTGCATAAAGTACTTCCCTGTCAGTTTTCCCACATGATTCATAGAGTCCTGGTTATCGGCTTTGGACCCTGTTCGAGGTCAGGACAGGTGACCGACTTGCGTGAGATCACAGTTTATTTTATGATTCCTAGGTTTCAAACTGGGTCTTAGGATAATAATCCTTCTCTAGTCTTCTGTGAATATCCTTGAATCAAAGTATGTAATTTAAGACTGAGTTTAAACTTGGGCACAAGTTTAAACTTGTACCTGGGGTACCTGGATGGCTCAGTTGGTTAAGATCTGACTTCAGCTTAGGTCATGATCTCAGGGTCCTGGGACTGAGCCCCACATCAGGCTCTGTGCTCAGCGGGAAGTCTGCTTCTCCCTCTGCCTCTCCCACTGCTTGTTTTCTCTCCCTCCCCCCCAAGTAGATAAATAAAACCTTTAAAAAAAAAAAAAAACCCTTGAGAAATTTGTGCTAAGGGGTGGCATAGGAAGATCCTAAAGTCACCTACTCACATAGATCTACAATTCCCTGGGAAAAAGACCTGGAAACTAGCTGAACAACTCCTCCACCACAAAAGGCCCACATCAAGATGGGCACTGGGAGGCAGAGATAGATTGATTTACTTGTTGTAGAACTTCAGCCTGAGGGGCTGCCTTTAGGTTTATTACTATATCTATAGGCTACAAAGGTGTCCTTGGGAATGTGCCTCAGGGGACACCATATTTGTGCTGTCTCTCAGCCTCACAGCTGCTCACTGATACCTCCCAGAAAGAAGTTTATATATATACCCAGTTTTTGCAGCTATTAGCCAGGGGACCAAATTGCCTGATCTGGAAGTCCACAAGCTTTATAGTTCGGTCCTACAGGGCTGTACGCATTTGTGTACTTTATTTTATTTTTTTAGGATTTTATTTTTTATTTGAGAGAACACAGGGGAGAGTGAGAGGGAGAAGCAGACTCTCCACTGAGCAGGGAGCCTTACACGGGGCTTGATCCCAGGATCCTGGGATCATGACCTGAGCTGAAGGCAGACCTTTCACCGACTGAGCCACCCAGGCGCCCCCTCTATTTTGTGTACTTTGTAAAAGCTGCTGCTTGAGTGTCTGGGTTCGCATTCAGCCTGAAACTAGGTTCTGACAGAGAGACCTCACCCTGGTACACTCACAGGTCTTGGAACACTCTCACCAACAGTGAACTATTGAGAATAAGTCAGGTCGATGGCCATACCACCCTGAATGCGCCCGATCTTGTCTGATCTCAGAAGCTAAGCAGGGTCGGGCCTGGTTAGTACTTGGTTGGGAGAATAAGTCAGGCTGCTTAGGCAATCACAAAGTTTGAGAGATAACCAAGAGCTCTAGGGCAAGGTTGAACAATAAAGTTCATCTCCCACATGAGACTGCTCCTTCAAAACTGGGAGAGGTAGCAGTTTTACGTGGTACAAAGAAACAAATCCGGAGCATCAAGCAAAATAAGGAGACAGAGGAGTAAGTTCTAAGCAAAACAACAAGAAAAAACCTGAATGAAATGGAGGCAAGTGGGACTCTACAGTAAAGAGGACCTCAAAATACTAAAAATAGTATATTTTTATACTATATACATATATATTATATATATAATATATATATATTTATACTATATACATATATGATGCAGTAATTCTGCTTCTGGGTATTTATCCAAAAAACCCCCAAAACACTACTTCAAAAAAGATGTATGTACCCTTATGTTCATCACAATATTATTTACAGTAGCCAAGGTATGATACCAACCTGAGAGTGCACTGACTGACAGATTAAAAAAAAAAGAAAGCAGGGGTGCGTGTCTGGGTGACTCAGTCAGTTGAGCATCAGACTGTTTGATTTTGACTCCGGTCACAATGTCAGGGTCAGTGGGATGGAGCCCCGCATCAGGCTCCGTGCTCAGGGTGGAGTCTGTTTGAGAGTCTCTCTCCTCCTACCTCCTCCACTCCCCTGCTTACCCGCTCCCCTCTCTTTCTTCAAAATAAAATCTTAAAAAAAAAAAAAAAAAAAAGATGTGGGGTGGGGGCCCTGGTGGCTCAGTCAGTTAAGCATCCAACTTCTGATTTCGGCTCAGTTCACAATCTCAGGGTTGTGAGATTGAGCCCCACATCAAGCTCCATACTGGGTGTGTAGCCTGTTGAAGATTCTCCCCCTCTCTCCATCCCCCCCCCACTTCCTCCCTCTCCTCCTCTTAAGAGAAAAAGGATGCAGGGGGAGGGAGGGAGTGTAAAATAGAGTATCACTCAGTCATAAGAAAGAGTAATTCTTGCCATTTGACAACATGGTGGACCTTGAGGTATTACGTTAAGTGACCTAATTCAGAAAGAAATACCTTTTGATTTCACTTAGATGTGGAATCTAAAATAACAAAACTTGGGGCACCTGGGTGGCTCAGTCAGTTGAGTGTCTGCCTTCTGCTCAGGTCATGATCCCAGGGTCCTAGAATCAAGCCCTGCGTTGGGCTCCCTGCTCACTGGGAAGCCTGCTTCTCCCTCTCCCTCTGCCTGCTGTTCCCCTCCTCTCTCTCTCTCTCTCTCTCTCTCTCTAGTAAATAAATAAAATCTTTAAAAAGATAAAATAACAAAACTTACACAGAGAACAGAATGGTATTTGCCAGGGGAAAGAAGAATTTGGAGGTGGGCAGTGGTTAAAGGGAGGTCAAGAGGTACAAACTTGCAGTTATAAGTAAATCATGGAGACGTAGCACACAGCATGGTGACTATAGTCAATAGCATTGTGCATATTTTAAGTTGCCCAGATGATAAATCTTAAAAGTTCTCAAAAGAAAAAAATTATTGTAACCTTTGTGATGGAGGGTGAGTAGAGTTACTATGGTGATGATTGTGCGGTGTGTACAAATACCAAATCCTCGTGTTGCACATCTGAATCTAATACAGTGCTACATGTCAGTTACACCTCAGTAAAAATATAATAAACTTGGGCAATTTTACATAGAACTTCACTTTTTAATCTTTGTTTAAAGCCAAGCAATACTATGAAAAAATGTGCAGTTTTCCATAAAAATGTATTTTAACAAGTGGGAAAGAGTGTATTTATTGTACCAAGCACATAGGAATTGGACT
Organism: Lontra canadensis; assembly: GCF_010015895.1. Classification (NCBI taxonomy): domain Eukaryota; kingdom Metazoa; phylum Chordata; class Mammalia; order Carnivora; family Mustelidae; genus Lontra; species Lontra canadensis. Next base: position 3,933,324 of record NW_022631025.1, read on the forward strand.
ATAAAAGTTATACATAAAGACAGAATTAAGGGTTCCCACCAATGCATCCTGACATCCAGCCGGGACAGGTCTCTATAGGAGACCCCAGGATGTCTGTTACCATTGACATGTCAGCATCTTGGTACATTTAGCTTAAAGCAACATGGTTAAATGTTTAATAAAAGTTTTTGACTAACTGTAGGAGAGATATCCTAATCCCAACTATTTATTCTTTTTAAATTGCCTTTGTAAAACTGCCCATAATATAGTAAAATTTAAGCAATATACCAGAAAACTATCAAGAAAAGCAAAAACTGAAATCCCAACAATATTGTTAACATATTGGTTAACATATTGGTAAAAATTTGCTTTTTCAGTATCTCTAAAAAATTTAAGTATATGGATATGTACAGTTTTTCCAGTTAGTATGTCAGTGGACAGTATGGTGTGCATTGCTTTTCTCACACAACATCAAGTCACAAACATCTTTCCATGGACAGATACTACCACTTTTAATGTCTATACGATGTCTCCTACAAATCTGTTTTAATTTGCCAGCCAGTCCACAGTTGAGAGACATGATTTTTCCATTTGATTGGCTGATAGAAACTCTACTGTAGACAAACACATAAATATCTGAGTTTGGGGAGACAGAATTTTGGTTGTGTCATTGTTGTAAAACTGTGTCTTTACTTGCCAGGTGGGTCTTCAAGCAGCTCTATGATAAAGGCCTTGTGTATAGAGGAGTGAAAGTCATGCCTTTCTCCACCGCATGCAACACTCCACTGTCCAACTTCGAATCTCACCAGAACTACAAGGTGCGTGTGATGTCATCGGGCATTAACTTGTACCATGGAAATTAAAGGATTGTGATCACAGTAGCCAGTCCCGGTGTGGAATGTTAGCCTGGGGAGTCCGTCAGATTGACCGTTTCTTACGGAGTGCTGGTAATATTGCCAGTCACTGAACTGAGGCTCTATAAAGGGTAAAAGAGGGATTTTTTATCCCCTTGAGATTCACGAATGGTGTACTTTTTACCTGACAGCGTCTGCTTGTTTTGACCGTATCTTTGTGCCTCTCTCGGTTTAATTAGTCCAGCTCTGTCCTGTTTGCCTCCAGTCACTGCTTTTGGAAGAGGTCTTGGTTTGAATGAGGATGCCTTATCTGGGACCTTGTCGTGTTAGTCATTTGTTACAAGTAGTTGGAAGCAAATCGGATTTGTCCTTGGTCGACAATATTATGATCTTTTTGTCTGATGGATGGAGTAACTGCCGTCGCTGCTTGTTGCAAGGAGAGTTGAGACGGGTCTCATGTTCACCGAAGTACACTCACTGCTTTACCTTATCTAGAAGGTGGTAAAGGCGGTGAGTTTGAAACGTGGAACTTCTCTTCTCGTGTGTGTACTCAGGAGGTGTTTTCATTTCTGAGACCTCATATAGCCCTCTTTGTTTTTAAAGGACCTAGTTTGTTTGAGAATTGTATTAATACATTAAATATCTTTAAAACACAAGAAATCTTTTTTTTTCACATTACCATAGTACAGTTATTACACCTAAGACAGTCCTCAGTCATCAGTAATATGAATTATCTATTATAATGGTCTAATGCCTAGATATTATCAGTGTTCACATTTTCTTTTTTAAGGTTTTATTTATTTTTTTGACAGAGAAAGACACAGCAAGAGAGGGAACACAAGCAGGGGAGTGGGAGAGAGAGAAGCAGGCTTCCTGCTAAGCAGGAAGTCTGATTCGGGGCTGAATGCCAGGACCCTGGGATCATGACCTGAGCTGAAGGCAGACGCTTAACAGCTGAGCCACCCAGGTGCCCCATTGTTCACATTTCTGTATGTCTCTCAAATACCAGGCCTTTTTCCCTCTGTTGTTTGTTGGTTTTTTTTTTTAATCAGGATCTAAGAAAGGCTCATGTGTGGCTGCAGTTGTCTTTCAGGTCTGTTTTCATCTGTGGTCTCCATTTTGCTGTCTTCCCCTTTTTTCCCTTGAAAATCATTGTTTAGGAAACAGGTTTTATCTTATAGAGTTTCCTGTAATGAATTTTGCTGGTTATGTCTCCACAGTCCTCTAAATTGGAATGTCTCATGTTTGTCGATGTCCTTCCTTCGGCATGTGTGTCATGAACAGAGAGGTCACTGTTTAAAATGGCTTTCATTTGTAAATGGCTTTTCTCAGCATGATGTTTGTGACAGTCATCTGTGTTCTGTGGAGTTAGGGATCTTTTGTTCTAGCTCCTGTGCAAGCGAATAGTCCACAATTTATATATTTACAGCACATTTCTCTCCACTTCCTTACAGCCTGATAGGTGACAGCTGTGTGAAATCCAGTGTTTCTTTCCATGCGCGATTTTATACTTGTACTATCTGCCTAAGCATTCACAAACAGTATGTCGCGCTCTTAGGCTTTTCTTTAACCCCATACATTGCACTTACTCCGTACCTTGCCGTTCATAGGAAGCATTAAGTTTTAAAGATTCTTCACCTTGACACATGTAGTTTTGAGTTAATTTTTATCTGCTGTACAGTGTTTGATATGACCGATTGCAGCGTATTCATTCTTTTGATAGACATTTTCAGGTGTTTTGAATGGTAGCAAACAGTGTTGCTGAGAACATTTTTGAACATAAATCCTGTGTACTTATGCTGCAGTTTTCTTTGGCTTCTAGATTTCTACATGTTAGATCCCCAGACTAGCTGTGAGCTCCTAGAGCTTTTAGAGGGTATCCTCTTCTGTAAGTACACAAGTGCATTCTCTTGGGATGAGCAGGCTGTGCAGAAGTAAACTGAGTTTCTGTTCTAAAAGGTAAACCAATTGTGGTATATAAAAGTATTTATCTTTTTTACGTCATCTGAATTTTCAGACATTGTATTATACATACATGAATTGTGCCCTACATTCTTTATTGTGCCTGGCCTCTCTTGCTCAAGGTTATGTTTGTGAAAAGTCATCCATGTTGTGTGTAGTAGTAGATCATCGTTCTAATTACTGTCTGGCACTTACTTTACCCACTGTACCATTGATGCGTATCTAGGTGATTCCCAGTTTGGGGCTCTGATCAGTAGTGCTACTATGAACTTTGTAGAAGTGGGGAGCATGCATACACACATCTTCTATGGGTTACATACCCAGAAGTGGAATTACTGAGTCATAGGGTGTACTTAACACTTAGCTCTGGTACCAGGGTCGGCAAACTGTGAAGTGCCAGATAGTATTTTAGGCCCTGTGGGCTGGATGTTCTCTGTTGCAAGTACTCAACTCTGTCAAAACCATTCTTTGTTCTTGTGGTATAAGAACACGGGTGAGGCCAGAGTTGGCCCGTGCATCATGGTTTGCTGCCTCCTACTCTGGATGTCCTAATCTGTACTCCCTCAAGCCAGTGAGTACTCTGCTTTCTTGTCAGCGCTTAGCATTTTCTGTCTTTTTTTTAGCCAATCTACAGTTATGTTGGCTGCAACTAAGGTTTGTTTTTATTTCTAACTTTTGACATAATTTTAGACTTACTGAAAAGTTCATAATTGATGGCCACCCTCTTTGACCACATCCGCATTGTCCGCTCTCCCTCTAGGAAATGGCAGTAGAACAGGGCCCTTTGAGAGTAGGTTGTAGACATCATGTCCCTTTTCCTCTAAAGGTTTAAGTACATATTTCTTAAAATCCATACTCTTAAGTAATTGAAGTTAGGGAATCAACATTGGGAAGTGTTACCATCTAATCTGTAGGTTGATTCTGTTAATGGTCCCACTGATGTCATTTTCAGCAAAAGAGAATCGTAGGGTATGTCTTTTGTTCAGGTGCTCCATGCCCAGCCTTCTTGGAGCAGCGCCTCAGTGTCTGGGATTCCTGATGCTGGCATTCCAGACGCACAGGCCAGCACTCCTTCAGGTGTGCCTGACGTTCCCTGTGTGGATGAGGTGAAGTTTCCAGAGCTCCTCCTTCTCAGGGCACTTTATTCAGAACTCAGTGAGTTGGCCTGAGTCAGGGGATGAGTTTTTCTACTTTGGAGCTATTTATTAAATATTTTTAAATCCTTGATATTTTCATGTTGCCATAGAGTTGGAACCAACTTTTTATTTAATGAACTGAATTAATATTGGCATATTGCAGTTTTAAGTACCCGGTGTTTAAAAATGATTCATTCTTTTATTTTAGAATAAAGAATCATTCTACCTTTCGGAAGCATTATTTTGTTGAGCTGACTTTTTATGGATTTATTATAAAAGTAGGTCGTTATAATAGTGAAACCTCTAATGCATATTCATCTTGATACATTTAAAATGTTTTACTTATGACTACCAAATTGTTAAAACATTTTTCAAGAATATAGAGAAATTAAATTGGAATTTCTTGCTTTGTATCTTCTTTTTATAAATATGGCAGCTGGTTTTTATTCTGGAAATCTGTTTTTTAGGATCAGTTCCCTTTTCTTCTGCACCTATTATTATGGATTTTATAAAAAGGTGTTCTATCTCATTTTATCTCAGGATGTTCAAGACCCTTCAGTGTTTGTAACTTTCCCTTTGGAGGAAGATGAAAATGTGTCTTTGGTGGCTTGGACAACCACTCCCTGGACTCTACCTAGTAACCTTGCCTTGTGTGTTAATCCAGACATGCAGTACGTGAAGATTAAAGGTAAGTATGGGCCTGGTTATTTACGACTGATACAGAGAAGATCACTTTACCTTATTTTGGGATAGAATGAAAGCTTACATTTCTTTTGGTGTAAAACTAAAAGTTTGTTGTCATTTTTTTGTTTTCTTAAGATTTTATTTATTTGAGAGAGAGAGAGAAAGAGAGAGAACATGAGCAGTGGGGAGGGGCAGAGTGAGAGGGAGAAGCAAGCTCCACGCTAAGCAGGGAGCCTGACTCAGGGCTTGATCCCAGGACCCTGGGACCGTGACCCAACCCAAAAGCAGATGCTTACCTGACTGAGCCACCCAAGCACCCCTAAAAATAGAAGTTTTTGAAAAAATGTTAGGCTTAAATAGAAAATCTCTACAAGAGGTGGGTTTTTTTCATTTTTGGTTGAAAAGTAATGCACATAAAAATATTAGAAGTAGAGAGATATAAAAAAAGGATACCTTACAATTTTCAGATTGTAATACACTTTTACACGTGATGCCCCTGTTACAGGTGAGGAGCTGGAGATTCAGAGAGGTGGCCTCTCATTGTTGCCAGGAACCCACCAACCAGTGAACTCATTCAGACACTAGCGTCAGATGGCACAGGTTAAGGGCCCAGTCCTGCAAGCGGTCCCCCCCAACCCCCTACAGCCTCACTGCAGATGGCAGTTGCAAGTCCTGTGCTTCTGACAGACCTGTGACCTCCTCGAGTTGAATTCGTTTGCTAGAGCAGCTCATAGCTCAGAGACACTGTACCAGTTTATTGTGAAAGGATGTAAAGGGTACACGTGAATGGTGGAATGCAGTACATGGGGTGAGGCCGAGGTGGTCCTGAGCACAGGACTTCTGTCCCCCGTGGAGCTGGTGTGGGCTGCCCTCAGAGCATGTGGATGCATTCATTAACCTGGAAGCACTTCATACCCCATCCTTGGGGGTAATGGAGGCTCAACTGCTTAGGCAGGATTCATTAAATCATTGGCTTTTGATGATTGAAAGCCATCCTTAGGTGACCTGGGGGCTTTCCAGACGTCCCCTCGTTAGCATAACAAAGGACCCCTTTATGGCTGTTACCAGTTAGGAAATGTCCAAGGTTTTAGGAGCTCTGCCAGGAATGGGGACTAAGACTGAAATATGTATCTATTGTAAGTCCTTGTGTCACAGAGTCAGTACCAAAATTTGAGAGTTCTGTGCCTTTCAGATAGTCCCTGGTAGAGAGTTAGCCAAAGTCCTCATGAAGCTCTTTCCATAGAGATTTATGTGAAAAAAGAAGATTCTTACCTTCAGGTTTGGGTAGTTTATAGAAGGAAGGGAAACCCTGGAAAGAAAAGAAAGCCATAGTCAGAAAAGAAATGACCATACAAGATAGGTGACTTGATACACAGCAGCTTGTGAAGCAAGCAAAGGACTCGAAGGAAGGAATGGGGGAAGGGGGTGTGCAGAAAATAGGTGTTTTTATTACTACTTAGAAGTGCCTGGGGAGGGATTCCTGGGTGGCTCAGTTGGTTGGGTGACTGCATTTAGCTCTCGAGTCATGATCCTGGAATGCCAGGATCAAGTCCTGCATCGGGCTCCTTGCTCAGCGGGGTGTCTGCCTCTTTCTCTGACCCTCCCCTCTCTCCTGCTCTATCTCTCAAATTTAAAAAAAAAAAAAAAAAAAAGTGCCTTAGGAGCATTTAGGATCAGCAGCTGGTTTCTTCTGTTCCCAGCCATGGGCACAGAGCCTCTCCAGGCAGGGGCAGGCCCATGGCGAGAGTTCCCTGTGTCTCCCTGGGGATGTGGCCATTCATTTTCTAGTGAGCCTGATAATCTGAGGGGCCATCAGGTGGAAGGACTTCAGTCCTGTCCATCCACTGCCTGCATGCGATGCAGGTACCTAGTGAGCCATTTGTCCTGAGTTTTATCCAGAAAACGTAGACTCTGGTGACAGTGAAGGTCTGATGCAGCCAGAGCTGGTGGGTGGCAGTGTCGTTTGTAGTAGCTTTTCAGTGAATTGCAAAGGCCTTCTCAATGATCTGTTGATTCTCATGTTTCTTACAGTGAACTGAATATACATCATAGACTCTAGCAAATCCTTGGGTATATCAGGTGTGCCTGGCTGGCTCAGTTGGAAGAGCATGCAGCTGTTGATCTCAGGGACATGAGTTCAAGCCCCATGTTGGGTGTAGACATTACTTAAATAAAAACTTTTTTTTTTTTTTTTTAAAGATTATTTATTTATTTATTTATTTGACAGACAGAGATCACAAGTCGGCAGAGAGGCAGGCAGAGAGAGGAGGAAGCAGGCTCCCTGCTGAGCAGAGAGCCCGATGTGGGGCTCAATCCCAGGACCCTGGGATCATGACCTGAGCTGAAGGCAGAGGCTTTAACCCACTGAGCCACCCAGGCACCCCTAAATAAAAACTTTTAAAAAATCCTTTGGTATGTCATACTTTACAGGTGGGAGTTTAGTCTTTTTTATGAGGCGATTTGTCATTTGCTATTAAATTGTAAATGTTTATACATCTATTTTAGCTTTTCTATTCCTAGAATAGTACCCTCCAGAAACACTCTAATAAGGGTACAAAGATAAATGCAATGGTATTCATTACCCACATGTTCACAGTAGTAACAATCTGAAAACAACTTCAATGTCTAGTATTATTTGATAGGTTAAAAATGACTTGCACTTCTTCAGAATGGAGTACAGTACAGCTATTTAGAATGAGAAAGGACAGTCTGTGTTGATATATGGAAAGATGTTCACAATATAGTATGTAAAGACAGACTGAAAACGGTATTGACTGATATCCCATAATTATTATTTTTTTTAAAGTAGCCATTTACATAAGATTTGTGTTAGTATACACAGAAAAAAATACCTGGAGGGCCACACTCAAATGATAGTGTCAAGATGAGTGGGGACTTTTACTCAGGGAGTTTCTTGATTTGTTAATGTTACAGTTTTTAAGCATTCCCATATATTACCTCTGGTTGGAGAAAATAAAGATTACTTTATGTAAAATGGAGAGAAGTTCAGTTAAGTGCATGTGCTGTTTTTGTTTTCTTTGGGTCTGGAAAGCAGTGTGCGTTGGTGCCCTGGTGCATTTTTTTGTGACTGCTGCGCAAATGGGGTGCGGCGATACGGGACCCCGCAAGGGAGGATGTGCTGGTGAGTTTCTAGACTCTGCCGAAGTCTGAATGTCACTGAAGTCCACTTTTCCCCTTGCTCTCCTAGATGTTGTCAGAGGAAAATTACTCATTTTAATGGAAGCCAGATTATCAGCCCTCTATAAGTTGGAGAGTGACTATGAGATCCTTGAAAGGTGAATATAAAATTATTGATTCGTGCATGTGTGTGTGTTAACTTTGAAAGGTGAAACACTTTATTACCCAAAAGCTCAGTTTTTCAAGTTCAGCTAATACTACTGAGTACATTCACGTCACACGTTCCAGCATTAACGACTAGAGAAACAAGTGGTAAACCAGGAGGGAGTTGTGACTTAATTGTCTGTAGTTTCATTTCTTTGAGGATTTTAGTCTAATTATGGGTTTTCCTTTATCCTTTTTCTAGATTTCCTGGTACCTGTCTCAAAGGCAAGAAGTACAGGCCCCTGTTTGACTATTTTGTGCAGGTGAGCTTAGGGACCTCTACCACGCGGGTACTCCGTACCTAAGTACTGGGTCACCGGAGTGCTGTGATGATGCTTGTAGTGGGAGTCGCTGTACTGCTGTCCCATAGCTTGTATGGTGCGCCTGGCTTATACGGTTGTCTGTGGCTTATTAGGTGTCTGTGTCTTGTGTGGGTTTCCTGTGGCTTGTGTGGATGTCCTGATCCAAAGTCTGTCTTAGTAACAAAGTTAAATTGTGTTTGTATTGCTTTCTTGGTTTAATCATTAAAATCTATGGGAATGTTTTTAATACTTTTCTCAAGTTAGAAAAGGAAGCACATAAGTTTGTATATTTTTGTTGTTTATAGTCTACATATCATCTAGGAAATTTATTGGGTTTTTTAATTTCTTTGTTAGTTTTGTTTTGTTCTGTTTTTTTTGTTTTTGTTTTTGTTTTTTTAAACAAATTTAAGATAGTGCTCAGAATAAAACCTGTGTGTAACAATAAACAGAGTTCATTTCAAGGAAACTGATGAGGCGGGTGTTCTAAAACCTGGCTACCAAGGCAAAGTTCATACATGTGGTAACTTAGTTTTCTTAAGAGTCACAGAGCTGTTTTGTGCAGTTTTCATTTTCTGGCAACAGAGATTCCATAGTTGCAAGCCCACCACCATCATCAAAAGAATAGAGTCTGCAGGAATTTCCCATTGATCCCCGTCTCTTCAGGGATAGAGTTTGGTTAGTGCAGATGACCTCTGCCATTTGGGCTCTGTCCACAATATCGCTCACATCTGTCTCTTCATTTTTGTGCTCCTTGAGTGTTTTCCCATGTTTCTCTTCGTCCAAGTACTGTGGCACTGCCTGGCACAGTGACTCTTGACTTCCCCACACATAGCTGCTATAGCCTACTATTGCCCAGAAGCCTTACCAATAACACAGTCGGCTAACACATAGTTTGTATATTATGTGTGTTATATACTATATTCTTTTTTTTTTTTTAAGATTTTATTTATTTATTTGACAGAGAGAGAAATCACAAGTGGGCAGAGAGGCAGGCAGAGAGAGAGGGGAAGCAGGCTCCCTGCTGAGCAAAAAGCCCGATGCGGGGCTCGATCCCAGGACCCCGGCATCATGACCCCAGGATCATGAGCCGAGCCAAAGGCAGAGGCTTTAGCCCACTGAGCCACCCAGGCACCCCTGTTATATACTATATTCTTAAATTAAGATAGAGGAAAAAAAAATATTAAGAAAATCGTAAGGAAGAGAAAATATGTAATAGTATTTTTAGTAGTATACATACATTTATTGAAAAAAGCTTCTTGGTGTTTTAAACAGTTCTGAACACTTTGTTTTCCCAACCATTAAGTATATATGAAAAGTTTTTCTTTACAAAAAGACACAAAGTACAAAGTCCTAGCATGTCTTATACTGTCCTAGAATAGAAAAAGTCAACTTTCCATATTATGAGATTAGCAGAACCATGATACATAAACTTGGAAAAGTTAACATGTGTGTATAAATACCAATTAATTTATAGTCTGAGTATAGATGTGGCACTTCCAAGAATAATTGCCAGGTTGAATGTGGCATATACAAAAATTGCAGCATAGTGTAGAGAAGTAGGAATTTTTACAGAATCACACTCAGTGATCTGTAATGTAGTATGAACTACATTTTAATAGGCTAAAGGAGAAAAGCAGCACCTCAGCAAGTACTGAAAAGCCTTTAATAAAACTCAGCTTCCCTGTGTTTAAGTCTCTTAGAAAACAAGGAATAAAGAAAACTTCCTCACTAAAAAAGAAAAAAAAAATCCACATATTGGTGGGCCAGGCAGGAGTGGTTGCCCACCAGGAAGGCGATGTCCTACGCCTTTTGGCTTTGGGTCACCAGCTCTAGTGGCTCCCCAGCAGGCCTGGAGACATAGGGCAGCTGCCCCATGGCCATCAGCAGCTGTTGCCACACGTGGGCTGGGTGCCTTTAAGGGAGGAGTCTGAGCCCAACCAGAGCAGGCTTCAGGCCACAGCTGTCCTGATGCAGTCCCGGAGCCCGGTTCCCAGAGGGCTGGGAGCAGGAGTGCCAGCGCTGTCCCTGCTCTTTGGGCCTTCTGTGGCCCAGCCTCCTGTCTGCCAGCCCTGGGTGCTGGACCCCACCACCCTGTCACCATAGGACCTGCAGCACTGCCTGGCCCCAGGGCCCCAGGGGACTGACAACAGCCTCGGCAGGTTCCCTGGGTACTCAGGGCAGCAGGTGTCATTTCTGTACCAGTCACCTTTAATTCAGTCTCCTGGAGACTGGGGCGGGCAGTTGAAAATAAACACCTTGTGGCTTTTGCTTTCCACTCTTAGGGAGAAAAATGTTTAAGTAGACCCTCAATCTGTGTTGTTCAAGTGTTAGCTGTAAAGACCTTCCTCCTCCCTGTGCGCCTGCATCAGCTTGCCCCCATACTCCTCTCAAGCTTACTCCGCTTGGCCTGACTACTTCCTAACCACATCCTCTAATGTTGCTTTAAACATCTCCTTTACTGCTTTTCCTCCTTCCCTGCCTTTGTTTTCACTATGTTTTCCTCCTGTTTAAAAAATTCCTTGCCTTTCTTTAAAGTCAGATGTACAACCCACTCTTCAAAGCTGAATTCAGATACCATCTGAAAAAACATTTTTTTGAAATGCCTCTGGTTTCTCCTGAAAAATGTCATTGTTCCATTCTTCTCTTGTACATCTTAACATATTTTACTTTTTTTTTTCTTTTTTTTTTGTCTTCAAACTCTCACTAGGGGCGCCTGGGTGGCTCAGTTGGTTAAAGCATCTGCCTTCAGCTCAGGTCATGATCCCAAGGTCCTGGAATTGAGCCCCTGTCGGACTCCCTGCTAAGCGGGGATTCTGCTTCTCCCTCTCCCTCTACTCCTATGCCACCCCCCGCACTGTTCTTTCTCTTTCCCTTTCTCTCTCCCTTTCTTTCAAATAAATAAAATCTTTGGGGAATAAAAGAAACATAGGAATACTATGTGCCTTTTTCATAAGATCATTGGATTAAATGTGATTAAGTATGAAAATCATTTTTGGAAAAAAAAATCATTTCTGAAAGTACATTTTGCAGAAGCAGAAAGAAAAGAAAGCAAAGGGTCAGTTTAGCTGAATCAGTGTGTGCAAAGAGATAGAGATGAAGGTAGAAGTAGGTCTGCAGCATTTTATGTAGTAACCTGACTTTTTAACAATGTTTCTCTACAGTGTGTGGAGCGCCTTTAACTAGAACTTGTCACTCTGGGCCCCCATTCCAGATTTTTTGTGGTTTGCCTTTGTAGGAGGGCTGACAGGAAGGTGACTGGGAGCAGCACTCCAGAGGTGTGGTGGGTGAGGGGACATATTCTGAGGCTACATGAGAAGCTGCATGCAGGGAGTAAGGGCAGGGCTGGGAGGTTGGAAAGAACTAATTAAGCCCAGTTTTATGACTAAGAAAGTTAGACATTTTCAAGCCTTCAGGTAATTATTTCATTTCTAAGAGAGAGATTATTCATAGAAAAGAGCATATTTCTTCCCAATCTGAATTATTCTGTCCTCTTTCTGAAAAGAATTGTGCATGTGAAGAGTTTTTTCAGGGGCGTTTGACTGGCTCAGTGGTTAGAGTGTGTGTGCCTCTTGGGGTCTGGAATTCGAGCTCCATATTAGGTAAAGAGACTACTTTAAAAAAAAATTTTTTTTTTTTTTAAGGAGACTAGCTTTTTTTTTTTTTTTTTTTTTAAGATTTTATTTATTTATTTGACGGACAGAGATCACAAGTAGGCAGAGACAGAGGAAAGCAGGCTCCCCGCTGAGCAGAGAGCCCAATGCGGGGCTTGATCCCAGGACCCCAAGATCATGACCCGAGCTGAAGGCAGAGGCTTTAACCCACTGAGCCACCCAGGTGCCCCGAGACTAGCTTTATTTAAAATTTAAAAAAAAAAAGTTTTTTTTCAGGTTCTTATCATATGCTGTTACAAAATTGATGAATGACGTGGCAGTGTTTCATTCACTGTGCCTGCTGACTTTTCTGTTCCAGTGCAAGGAGAATGGTGCTTTCACGGTACTTGCTGACAACTACGTGCGGGAGGAGGAGGGCACAGGAGTGGTGCACCAGGCTCCTTACTTCGGTGCTGTGAGTACTAGAAGTCTTGCAATCGTGTCTATGGGAAGGGAGCGTTGTGGCCACTGAGTCGTGTGTGTGTGTGTGTGTGTGTGTGTGAGAGATGCACCTTGTTCTTGGGCACACTGGCCCTACTCTTCAGGCTTACTGCCCCCAAAGATGGTTTATCAAGCTTAAATCTGCAATTTCCTTTAATTCTGAGCTGATCTCTGAAAATGGCGAGCTGAATCCTGGGTGTTGCTGGGCATTTTGTTTCCGTTCATTCATAATTTACTCTCTGTGCACTTTGCTCTTTTCGGTGTGCAGTTCTGTGAGTTCTGAAAAGGGCATCGACTCACATAGGCCCTGTGATCATCAGAGTGCAGTGGGGTGCCACACCTCCAGGGTGCTCTCCAGTAAGTGCCGTGGTGAGAGCAGAACTTGACCTCCTCAAAGCTGTATGGTGTGGCTAATTTTAAATTTTTCCCAGAGTAATTTTTCTAAAAATGCAAACATTTCTAAAAATTTTCTAAAAATGCTGTTGTTGTCATTTGTGTATGAACAAAACACCCACTGGGGACAGAGGCTTGATCGTTCTGTCAGTGGGAGTGAAGTGAGTCTGTCTCCATTCATTTTGCTTTCGCGCTTAACCTCTGCAGAGATTTTTATTATAGGACTCTTCAAATATACACAGATGTAAAGAGGTATTAAAATAAATCCTGGGGACGCCTGGGTGGCTCAGTGGTTTAAGCACCTGCCTTCAGCTCAGGTCATGATCTCAGGGTCCTGGGATCGAGCCCCGCATCGGGCTCTCTGCTCAGCGAGAAGCCTGCTCCCCCCTACCGCCTGTCTCTCTGCCTACTTGTAATCTCTCTCTGTGTCAAATAAATAAATAAAATCTTTAAAAATAATGATAATAAATAAATAAATAAATCCTGATGTTCACAGGGCGCCTGGGTGGCTCAGTGGGTTAAAGCCTCTGCCTTCGGCTCAGGTCATGATCCTGGGATCGAGCCCCTCACCGGGCTCTCTGCTCAGCAGGGGGCCTGCTTCCTCCTCTTTCTCTGCCTGCCTCTCTGCCTACTTGTGATCTCTCTGTCAAATAAATAAATAAAATCTTAAAAAAAAAAAATCCTGATGTTCATGACATCCAGCTGCATTAATTATCAACATTTGGGATGTCCGTTTCTTCTATCTTCTACCTTGTCCTCTTCCCCCACACCTTCTCCGCTTTGGCTTGAGGATTTTGAAACAAATCCTCAACATCCTTTTCTTCATCTGCAGATATTTCCCTACACAACTGTGACTGATATGGCCCTTTATTTTTAATATTGCCACCATCCCACTGTTGTACCCAATAAAGTTAATGCTTCCTTAGTGTCACCTAATACCTGGTCAGTACTCAGTATGATGGAAGCAGTCTTCATAATGCTGTTTACTGGGTTTCAAGAACTAGTCCAGTTTTAGTTATTCATAATAATTTTAGGGTCAACTGGTATGAGTCCTGTACTGATAATAAATAATAAAAAGAAAACTTCTTGGTTTTGAATTGTGGTTTAGGTTTTCCCATTAAAATGTATTTGTCATACATGAAAAAGTGCTCCATATCACTCGGCATCAGGGAAATACAAATCAAAACCACAATGAGATACCACCTCACACCAGTCAGAATGGCTGAAATTAACAAGTCAGGAAATGACAGATGCTGGCGAGGATGTGGAGAAAGGGGAACCCTCCTACACTGTTGGTGGGAATGCAAGCTGGTGCAACCACTCTGGAAAACAGCATGGAGGTTCCTCAAAATGTTGAAAATAGAACTACCCTATGACCCAGCAATTGCACTACTGGGTATTTACCCTAAAGATACAAACGTAGTGATCCAAAAGGGCACGTGCACCCGAATGTTTATAGCAGCGATGTCCAAAATAGCCAAACTATGGAAAGAACCTAGATGTCCATCAACAGATGAGTGGATAAAGATGTGGTATATATACACAGTGGAATACTATGCAGCCATCAAAAGAAATGAAATCTTGTCATTTGTGACAACGTGGATGGAGCTAGAGGGTATCATGCTTAGCGAAGTAAGTCAATCGGAGAAAGACAACTATCATATATGATCTCCCTGATATGAGGAAGTGGAGATGCAACATGGGGGGTTAAGGGGGTAGGAGAAGAATAAATGAAACAAGATGGGATTGGGAGGAAGACAAACCATAAGTGACTCATAGTCTCACAAAACAAGCAGCGTTGCTGGGGGGAGGGGGGTTGTGAGAGGGGTGGGGTTATGGACATTGGGGAGGGTATGTGCTGGGGTGAGTGCGTGAAGTATGTAAACCTGGCGATTCACAGACCTGTACCCCTGGGGATAAAAATATATGTTTATAAAAAATAAAAATAAAAAATAAATTAAAAACAAAAGTCAAAAAATGTATTTGTCATAAACTAGGTATGTTTGGGTTTTTTGTTTGTTTTTTTAGGTGCCACATAAGAATGAAATCATATGTTATTTGTCTTTGTCTGATTTATTTCACTTAGCATAATACCCTCTGGTTCCATCTGTGTTGTCAGGAATGGTAAGATCTCATTCTTTAATGGCTGAGTGAGACTCCATGGTAGGCATCACATCTTCTCTGTCCTCTCATCTCCTGGACATGTGAGTGGCTTCCATATCATGGCTCTTGTAAATAATGCTGCAGTAAACACAGGGACACATATATATTTTTGAATTAGTGTTTTCATTTTCTTCGGGTGACTAGCCAGGCCTGGATTTGTTGAGCCATATGATGCTTCTATTTCTAATTTTTGAGGAATCTCCATACTGTTTTCTAAAGAGATTGCACCAATTTACATTCCCACTGACAGTGCACAATGGTCCCTTTTTCTCCACATCTTCGCCAGCACTTTTTGTTTCTTGTATTTTTGATTCTAGCCTACCTGACAGGTGTGAGTTGATACTCATTTAGATTTGCGTTTCCCTGATGAGTGATGTTGGGTATATTTTCACATCTCAGTTAACATTGCTGTCTTCTTTGAAAAAATGTCTCTTACGGTCCTCTGCCCATTTTTTAGTAGGACTGTTTGCTTTTTGGTGTTGAGTTGTGTAAGTTCTTTATATATTTTGGATATTTACCCTTTATCAGATAGGTCATTTGCAGATATCTCCCTCCATTCAGTAGGTTGCCTTCTATTTTGTTGATGATTTCCTTCGCTGTGCAGAGGTTTTTAATTGTGGTATAGTCTTGTAGTTTATTTTAATTTTGAATCCCCTCCCTGGGGAGACATAGCCATATATATGCTGTGGCCGCTGTTCAAGAGATTACTCTCTCTGTTTTCTTTTAGGAGTTTTATGGTTTCAGGTCTCCCATTTAGGTCTTTCATCCATTCTGACTTTATTTTTGTGTGTGGTATAAGATAGAGGTCCAG
This sequence comes from Lontra canadensis, assembly GCF_010015895.1. NCBI lineage: Eukaryota > Metazoa > Chordata > Mammalia > Carnivora > Mustelidae > Lontra > Lontra canadensis. The sequence goes on from NW_022631025.1 coordinate 3,949,041, forward strand.
TTTCAGTCTTTTGCATGTAGCTGTCCAGTTTTTCCAACATTGCTTATTAAAGAGACTGTCTTTTCCCCATTGTATATTCTTTCCCGCTTTGTAGTAGTTTAACTGACCAGATAAGCATGGGTTTATTTCTGGGCTCTCTATTCTGTTCCAGTCTTGACTGCTATAACTTTGTAGGATACCTTGAAATCTAGGATTGTGATACCTCCAGCTTTGTTCTTTTTTTTTTTTTTTTTTAAGATTTTTTTTTATTATTTTGACAGACAGATCAGAAGCAGGCAGAGAGGCAGGCAGAGAGAGAGGGAGGAAGCAGGCTCCCTGTTGAGCAGAGAGCCCGATGTGGGGCTTGATCCCAGGACCCTGAGATCATGACCTGAGCCGAAGGCAGAGGCTTAACCCACTGAGCCACCCAGTCACCCTCTAGCTTTGTTCTTAAGATTGCTTCGGGCATTCGGAATCTTTCATGGTTCAAGCAAATTTTAGTATTATTTGTTCTAGTTCTATGAAAAGTGCTGTTGGCTTTTTGATAGGGATTGCATGAACTCTGTCCATTGTTTTGGGTAGTATGGACATTTTAAGAATTTCATTCTTTCAGTCCATGAGCATGGAATGTCTTTCCATTTCTTTGTCATCTTCAATTTCTTTTATCAATATTTTACAGTTTTCAGAGTACAGGTCTTTACTTCCTTGGTTAAGTTTATTCTTAGGTATTTTGTTACTTTTGGTGCAATTGTAAATAGGATTGTTTCCTTAATTTCTCTTTCTGCTATTCCGTTATTAGTATATAGAAACACATCAGATTTCTGTATGTTGATTTTGCATCCTGCAAAATCTGATTTTGCTGATTTTATTTGTTCTAATAGTTTCCTGGTGGAGTTTTTAGAGTTTTCTATATATAGTCATCATGTCATCGGCCAAGTGGCAGCCCAGCTTTTTCCTTACCAGAATGGATGTCTCATTTGTTTTTGTTGTCTGACTACTCTGGCTAGAACTTCTGGTACTATGTTGACTAAAAGTGGTGAGAATGGACATCCTTGTCTTGTTCCTGGCTATGGAGTAAAAGCTGTCAATTTTTTTCACCATTTAGTGTGGTGTTAGCTATGGGTTTTTCATATATGGCTTCAATTATGTTGAGGTATGTTCCCTCTGAACCCACTTTGTTGAGTTTTTTTCACAAGTGGGTGTTGAATTTTGTCCAGTGCTTTTCTGCATCTATTGAGAGGATCATAGAGTTTTTACCCTTCGTTTTGTTAATGTGATATAGCACGTTGATTGATTTGTGGATACTGAACCATCCTTACATGCCCAGAGTGAATCCTACTTGATCGTGGTTAATGATTTCTTTTACTGTAGTGTCGAGTGGAGTTTGTTGGGTATTTTTGTGTCTGTGTTCATGAGGGATACATGTGTGTCATCTTCCTCCTTCTTTAGTGGGTACCGTCCTGTATGCAGGGGTGTGTGCAGTAACGGCTGGGAAGAGGATGTAATCCCTGTCCAGCTACAAGGCTCTGGGATTCTCTAAATGGTCCTGAGTTAACTTCAGCTGAGAAGATAATTAAAGCCCATTGCACTTAGGTGTCAGAATACTGAAGCGTTCTCTTGTAAATCTGTCACCTCCCACACTCCTATCTGGTACACACTCAACCTCTTTCGTTCCCCTTGTCCCCAGGACGACTACCGGGTCTGTATGGACTTCAACATCATTCAGAAAGACTCTCCTCCCGTTTGCCCTGTGGATGCTTCAGGCTGTTTCACGGCAGAAGTGACGGATTTCACAGGACAGTATGTGAAGGTCTGTGTCTCTGTGACAGAGAAAGGTGTGGGTTTCATCACACTTCTTTCTTTAAGCAGCTTTTTATTAAATAGCTTCCATATCTGGATTTTTTTTCCAGGAAGTTGGTTTGGTTTGGTTTCAGCACAAACCAGAAAAAGATAGATATTAGCAGCCACGTTCTAAGGGTCTAGTATCTTCAGAGGAAGCATGCTAGTTTTCCAGGCAGGAGTCCTTTGAACTGAGCATTGACTGGTAACTCCTAAAGCAGTGCTGAGGCTTCAGGGCCGTTGTCGCTGGCGGAACACTTCACTACCTCACGTGGTCTGGAAGTGCTCAGTAAGATACCTAAGGTTAGACTGTGCCTCAGTTGTGGACAGAGTGTATTTTACAATACATGTGGGTTTTTTTTGTTTTTGTTTTTGTTTTTTTGACAGAGAGAGAGAGATACAGTGAGAGAGGGAATACAAGCAGGGGGAGTGGGCAGGGCGCCTGATGCGGGGCTTGATATCAGGACCCTGGGATCATGACCTGAGCTGAAGGCGGCCACTTCATGACTGAGCCACCCAGGCACCCTTACATGTGTTATTTTTGCCTATTAGATATTAAAATACCAGATTGCAGTGATATACGTAATTCTTGGGTGTTACCAAGTATTGCAGGATATTTTAGTGGCTAGATTTTTATTTTTTAAACAGGATGCTGACAAAAACATCATCAGGACTCTGAAGGAGAAAGGCCGACTTCTTGTCTCCAGCACCTTCACTCACAGTTACCCCTTCTGCTGGAGGTGAGAAAAAGTGAAGACTTCCAGCTCGAGCTTCTAGCCTGTGGGGGCCATGTAGCATGTGTGCCCGTTCCACAGTCTGCGGTCCCCCTCTCATTTGTAAGCTTTACAGTTAGTGTGGGGAAACTGCCCTCTTGAATTCCATTCCTCTCGTATAGTTCCTCTTTTCCTCCGCACTTGTCTGAGAAATACCGACATGTACAGATGTTTTGTGTCAGGGCCACATTTCTTTAAAATGAGACATATCTCTAAAATTTCCCAGTGGAACTTGGGGAGAGATAGAGGATGACACAAGTTAGAATACAAGATCGTGCTGTGAAGATGTGCATGGAATTGGAATTGTTCAGTGCCATCAAGTCTGTTCCCACATTGCCTCTTTGCTGAAGCTGCTGTCATTTCTTAGACAGCTGTCACACACCAGCAGAACCATATTTTTTTTCTTGTTCTTTAAAGCTTTTACCTTCAGGACCAAGGACAAGGCATTAATGTTTGTTAAAAAAAAAAAAAAAGAAAGAAAAGGAGTTTTAGCAGAAGGCCAAGTAGATGGGGGTGATGTCAGTAAGAGACTAAAAGTTGCTCTCACCGTGGGTGCCTTGATACCTCGGTCTGACCAGCCACGTGTTGCATTTTTGCTTCCCCAGGTCAGACACTCCCCTGATTTACAAAGCCGTGCCCAGCTGGTTCGTGCGGGTGGAGCACATGGTGGACCAGCTCCGGCGGAACAACGACCTGTGTTACTGGTGAGCAGGCCCGAGTGTCCTCACAGGGTGCTGTGTCATGTGCTCACACTTCTCCCAGATTGTAATAATTCTGATAGCTCTCTTTTAGTCTGTGTTTTCAGGACCACAGATTAATTTAAATAATATTAAAGGAAGTCGCATCCTTCCTAAGATAAGGCAAATGGAGAGAGCATTTTGCCTTTCTGTTAGCCTTAGATAATAGTCATTTTCAGGATAAATGTTTATTTTTGACTCTACCTACAGAGCTATATGTGCTTCCTGCTTTTGATGCGTACTGAGTTCGTAGACCGTGCCAGTGAGCACTGGTGGGACGGAAGCCTTGCTCAGCTAGTATGTGACCTGCAAGGAGGTGTTACTGCAGCCTGTAAGGCTGAATAAAGTCGGGCTGAATCTGTGCATTATGGAACACTGTTTTTCACCAAGCTCTGAGGGCGATCTCTATTTCTTACTTCCACAAGAACCCAACCTGACTTAAAAACTGCATTTCATTTTGGAAGAATGGGGAGAATCTCAGGGTAGTAAAAGGAAAGGATTATGAACTACTATGAACTATAGCTTTGAGAGAGAGAGAGAGAGCATGTGCACACATGAGCAGGGGGTGGGGAGGAAAAAAGGGAGGAGAGAAAGAATCTTAAGGAGACTCCACACTGAGCACGGCTTAATGTCACAACCTGAGATCATGACTTGAGCTGACACTCAACCAGCTGAGCCACACAGGTGCCCCATGAACAAGCTTTTTGTACTTTCTAGCAAATTGACCCTGATTTCTCCAAAAGAAAGCAGTTTTTCATTTTTATTCCTAGGAAGCTCTTCAGTTGCCCTACTGTGTGAAGTGCTGGGTATGGGCTGTTGGGCTGTGGCCTCATGAGGGTGCAGACCTATAAACCGACCTTTGTAATACCAGGCGCAACTGGGGTGCTTGAGAACAGGATGTGTGGGGCCAGGGGTGCCCTAACCAGCCTACTGCTTAGGAAGATTTCCTGCCGAGCTGGACTTCAGGGTATAAGGAGCCATGGGATTGACTAAGCTTGGTGGGGAGAGGAGAGGAGGGGAGGCTGCAGGGTGAAGGTTATCATGATGGAGGGATGGCGTAGGCTGAGGCGGTTAGGTGAGAAGCTGTATTCTAAGGAATTACCTCATTGCCAGAGCTTAGAGTGCAATGGCAGGAGACACCCCACCATGAGCCTCAGGAGGTGGCTCCGGATCAGCCATCCATAGCCCAGCCTGTTGTGTGGGTGCTGGGAGCCCATGCTAATGAGTGTCGGTAACAGCAGTATCGTGTGGACGCCCCGAAGACTAGGTCGGAGTGAGGCCAGGGTGGTTGGCATCACGGTGACTGGTCGAGGGCTGCTGCCATCCCCGAGCTGGGGGCAGTGCAGGGAAGCACGTGCGCTGTGGGGTTCCTGTTACAGAGCATCTCCGGGGTGAATTCATGATAGGTGCAGCACCGTGAGTGTCCTGTGCTGTCCACACAGAGCACGTCCTCCTAGGAGTGAGCGTAGCATCTCTAGGGCAGCAGGTCCACAGAGCTTTTGCAAAGATTTATGCAGATCTGATTTACAGATTTGCTTACTGATGTTCTCAGGCGTTGACTGTCTGACCTGTTTATTGTAGGGTCCCAGAGTTTGTGCGAGAAAAGCGATTTGGAAATTGGCTGAAAGATGCACGTGACTGGGCGATTTCCAGAAACAGATACTGGGGTACCCCCATCCCCCTGTGGGTCAGCGATGACTTTGAGGAGGTGAGACGGGGCCTTGTGTTCTCACGTTGATTTTTGCTGAAGCACTTCATTTGTACATCTGGATGTAGTTTCTTTTTTCTTTGCCCCTTTCTTATTTCATCCGTTTTTCTTTATTCCTTCCTAGAATAATATAAATAAGAATTTGGGAGGTTTTTTAAAATTTATTTTTACTTTACTTTTATTAAATACAATTTTTTAAATCTCCCTCTGTGTAAAAGTAAAGAAGGCAATTTGTATTTTTCTTAGGGAATCCACATGTGTGTGTAAATACGTATATAGGTCTATGGATGTACCCCCACGTGCTGGACAGAAGCCACCATGGGGGTACATCCATAGACCCATATATGTATTTATACACACAATCACCTGGTTTTATAAATTCAAGGTTGGCAATGCTTTGGTAATGTTTTTTAAGCCTTCCCTTTTAACTGCTATGAGGGGGGATTTCACATGCCATGACTTGATGTAGGTCTGGACTCTCAGGCCTGATCATCAGTTACTCACAAGGAGAGAAAAGGGGTGAGCAATAGAAGAAAGACAATTCAGCAGGCCTCCTAGGACTGAACTAGAAGGGCTGAGGATGTGGCGTTCCCTAGGTAGCAGACACCTGGGCGAGAACCCACAGCAGTTCCTGCTGGGGCCACCCCACAGTGTGGGACCCTGTCAGGGCCTCAGCTGAGCTGAGGGCAGCCTCCTTGTCTGGACGTAGCCCTACATGATATCTTGTGATCTCATTGGTTTGATCTGGTCCACGCACAGTAATTTAGTTCTAACTTCAACTTAGAAAGATTCCTGATCAAGGAGTCAAATTCAAATGTCAGGAAGAAACTGAGATGCCTCAGAGTCACAGTGTAGGCATTTCACTTACACTGATTACACTGGGCAGAGATCTGGACCTAGTAAGCCCTCAGCAGGGGCATGTTGAGATGATGCTGTTAGGTCCTCTCCACGTAGGGACTCCTGAGACAGTGGTAGGTGGCAGAGGGATGGAGCCCACTCACCTCTTCAGTGACCTGCAGCCTTTCGTGAGTGTAAGCCACGTTAGTGACAACTGTCCTGAAGAACAGAGGTTTCTAAAACTAAGTGTGAATGCTGCGTAAATTAAAGCTGTGTGATTTTTGCTCTGAGGTTCTCTTGGTTTTTAACTTTGCTTTGACAGGTAGTATGCATTGGATCGATGGCAGAACTTGAAGAGCTGTCGGGGGCAAAGATCTCTGATCTTCACAGAGAGAGGTAGTTTCTGAATGTTGATTCGGTTTCGTTGTGTCATTCAGAGAGCATCGACATGGCCTCTGAAGCAGATTACGGAGCTGCGTGTAGAAATCAAATACTGGTTTACTGAATTACGTCATTGATGACTCATGCCATGTTGAGGAAGGGTGGCCTCTGTCTTTGATTTGGATGTGGGCGACTTTGGTAAAAAGCCCCGTATTGAGCCCCCCCGGTGCCTCTAAAGGCCTGTGATAACTACCAGTATTTCTGCTTGCAAAGGAGTATGAAATCTCATCAGGGTGTTGTGTTTCCTTTTGGCAATTAAACCGCAAGTCCTTTTGTGGTTGAAATTAATAGACGTGGCTTGGCTTGTTTCTTAGCATTGATCATCTGACCATCCCTTCCCGCTGTGGGAAGGGAGTGTTGCGTCGCATCTCTGAAGTGTTTGACTGCTGGTTCGAGAGCGGCAGCATGCCCTACGCTCAAGTTCATTATCCGTTTGAAAACAAGAGGGAGTTTGATGATGCATTTCCTGCAGACTTCATTGCTGAAGGCATTGACCAGACCAGAGGATGGTATGTTCTTGTTTCGGTCATTTTACTGATCTGATTTGATTTCACAGATATTTTACTGAGCACCTAGTGTTTATCAGCTGGGTGCTGGAGAGGTTGTGTCAAACGAGACAGGCTCTGCTCCTGCCCTCTGCCCCCTCACCACCAAGTATACTAGTAAAGTATCTTTTGAGTTGGGATCTTTTACTACAGTAAACCTGTGATTTTAGAGTTTAAAGTATTTCAAAGACATTTTGGAGTAGATAGATTTGTTATACTTGAAGATTAAGTGACACAAAACAATATATGTTCTCAGCTTGTTCATTTTTTTTTAAAGATTTTATTTATTTATTTGACAGACAGAGATCACAAGTAGGCAGAGAGGCAGGCAGAGAGAGAGGGGGAAGCAGACTCCCTGCTGAGCAGAGAGCCCGATGCGGGGCTTGATCCAGGACCCTGGGATCATGACCTGAGCCAAAGGCAGAGGCTTTAACCCACTGAGCCACTCAGGCGCCCCTCAGCTTGTTCATTTTAAATCATTGACTCAAATGTTTAATGAGTACTTTAATGAGTACATGCAAGATAATGGCTTGGGTGCTACAAATTTAAAGGTTGATTGGAAATGTGCTCAGATGTTAAGGCTACTTTATACAATTAACAGTCTAAAAATCCAGACTGGGGGAAAAAGACAAACCACGGTGGGGGGTGATTTTGGCATTGGTTTTATCTGGTACCTGTTAAAAGCAATGTCATCATCTTCTGAAGTAGAGGAAGGTACAGTACCTTCTTCTTGATTCTCCTTTAATTAGTGGTGATGTTGCAGAAATGTTTAAGGAAAGTAGGTATCATTGCTTTGACACTTTTGTAGTAGATACGACAAGTTGATTGAATTCCATCCTTAATGTTCCAGAAGGTGCTCTTTTTAGCATCCAATCCATTTCTCTTTAGGCACAGGTCCAATACCTTTCTTAGGGAAGACACCTTGCCAGTAAGTCGTTTGAAGCCTGGTGATGTCTGTCAGCATCTAAGAGCCCTCACGTGGGTCCGTAGGCGCTCGCTGCCTCCCTCCCTTTCCCTCATACTTGGGCTGCCTGTCCTAGCAACCAAGTCCTCCTGACCTGCCTTCAGAGGAAGGGATATCAGTCCATGTCCCGTCATGTTCTGGGAGTGTAGAGTCTGCCTAGAGATGACACCAGAGCATCACTTACTGGGGCGGCTGCAGGAAGGTGGTAGAGTTTAGGAGCAAGCTAGCCAGCAACTCAGCAGCCTATGTGACAGCTGGCAGAGCAAAGACATCACCTGTGTTCCTACAGTCTCTGCCTTCTGACTTCTGGGTGAGAATGTCTGTGTCTTTTGTCATCAGACTGTCCCATGTGACCTTGTGCTAAGGCCACACACGTCTCTGGATTTGCAGCCTGACATGTCTGGAGGTCCTGATAGGAAGGCCGGCACTGTCACCCTTCTGCCTTGTGGCTGCCAGCTGTCTCCCCCGAGGAGGTCAACAGTACTGTCCTCAGCGGCTGGGGGTCAGTACTCGGTCCAGGTCTTTGTTAGCCATAAATCACATTTTATGTTTTCTAAACTGATTGGTTTTGCGGTCGGTCCTCTGTGATTTTTTTAGCACACCCCAAATGAGTCTAATGTCTTACTGGATTAAGAACCTTTGCTGTAAGTGATTTTTAAGAGGTGTAACTTACAGTAGAAATTCAGTCCAATAAATAAGCACAGATTTTTTTCCCCTATGCTTAGATTCCTTTTCTGTTGTTGCTGAGCTGTCTTCTTCTTGGGTTTTTTTCCAGGTTTTACACCCTGCTGGTGCTGGCCACTGCTCTTTTTGGACAGCCGCCTTTCAGGAACGTGATTGTGAATGGGCTCGTCCTGGCAAGGCAGGTGCACATCCTTGTGTTGTGACTAGCCCCGGTCCCTGGCCCCCTTTGCTCTGGCAGCCATAGTCCGGGTGGATGTAGCCATTCTTTGTGAATACAGGAACTTAGGGTCACCCCAGCTTTATTCCTGCTCTCCTCCTTCCCTCTGCTGTTAACACTTCTCATTGCTCTTCCTTTCCATCCCACCCATCCTGCTCACTTCTCGTCTCCAGTGTGCGTCTGCACATACCCTCTACCCCAGGGAGAAGGGCAAGATGGGGAGCTGGGGGCGGGGGAGGCGTGTGTCCTGTGATGCTGCTGGCGATGGAACATCTGTCGTGGGGGATTGGATCAGGTGCATGTGCCTGTAGCACTGGTTTCATGTGCACCCGGCCCTTTAATGATGATTGTTGTTAACCGCTGTTTAATATGAAGAAGCTGGGGGTTCTAGAGTTTCCAGGATCATAGGGGATTTTTTTTTTTTTCTGTTGCCTATAGTTATAACAGAAAAAACACAAATCAATAAAACTAAGAAAAAACATGTATGCAGATACCCTGCCTCCTATCCTGTCTGAGGGAGGACGGCCCCTGATAACCATGTTGTGAACATTATATGTCTTCTCTCATCCAAGCCCCAGAACTGTTTGAGATGGGTACTTTCCTTTTTTCTTTTTTAAAATTTTAAGATTTTAATTTGAGAGAGAGAACATGAGCAGGGGGAGCAGCAGGCAGAGGGAGAGGGAGAAGCAGGCTCCCCACCGAGCAGGGAGCCAGATATGGGGCTCAATCCCAGGACCCTGGGATCATGACCTGAACTAAAGGCACACACTTAACTCACTGAGCCACCCAGGTGAGTCCTTTCCTTATCTCAGTTTGACACTTGAGGAATTTGAGGTATAAAAAAATTAAGCAACTTGCTCAAAGTCACACAGCAAATGATGGTAACTTCGTGTTTTATACCCAAGGAAGCTGGCTCGACAGTCTGCTTTTTTGGTTTTTGGTTTGTTTGTTTGTTTTTAAGATTTTATTTATTTATTTGGCAGAAAGAGATCACAAGTTGGCAGAGAGGCAGGCAGAGAGAGAGGAGGAAGCAGGCTCCCCGCGGAGCAGAGAGCCCGATGTGGGGCTTGATCCCAGGACCCTGGGATCATGACCTGAGCCGAAGTCAGAGGCTTTAATCCACTGAGCCACCCAGGCACCCCATTGTTTTGTTTTGTTTTGTTTAATTGAAAATTTTGTTGAATTGTAGATTTGCATGCAGTTGTGAAATAGTAGCAGAGAGCCCTTATGCGCTTGCCCAGTTGCCCCCAAACATCACCACAGCCAGCTGCTGATATGGCCCCTGTTCTCCTCAGACTCTGCACTTTATGTATACTTGTGTGCTGCTGTGTGCAGTTGCACACACACACCACACGTGTAGGTCCCTGTCCACCAGCACAGTCAAGGTGCTTGGCTCTTTCAACAACCCAGGACCCCTCCGTTCTTCTGTAATCCCCCTTCCTTCCATGCTCAGCCCCAGCCCCTGACCACCACTCATCTCTCCCCATCTCTGTGAACTCTGTCATTTCAAGTACGTAACGTGAATGGAATCACACCACTTATGACCTTAGAGACTGACTTTTCCCCTCAGTGGGATCCTGGAGATCTCCCAGGATGGGTGTGTCCTCAGTCCCTTCCTCCAGATGGCTGAGCAGTGCCCCGTGGTGCAGGTGACCACCGCTGCGCCCCTCAGCTGGGGAAGGACATGGGGTTATTTCCAGTGGCCTCTGACTGTGAATAGAGCTGGGAGCTTCCATTACAGGTTTTTGCATCAATACAGGTTTCCAATTCTCTGGAATAAATGCTGAGCCCATGTTCTTAGCTTATCCACTGACTTCACTGCGGAATTCAGAAAGAAGCTCACAGGTGTTAATAGCCACTTGTGCCCTTATCCCACTTGCATTTCTGTCTTCCATTTTGCAGGTAACCTGTCACTATTGTAAAGATAAGCTGTGATGGTGACTTACTTAATTGGCATCTCCCTTTTGTTTTTCAAGTGATGGTCAAAAAATGAGCAAACGAAAAAAGAATTATCCGGATCCACTTTCAATCATCCATAAATATGGTGCCGACGCCCTCAGGTACAAGCCAGTGCTCTGCCCTGTGCATAATGTCCTTTTTATGTAAGCTTCGCTTGTTCTGTTAATCATGTTCCTTTGATTTAGTTCATAATTAGCTATTTCATACTTTTTATCTCTGTTACGGGGACAGTTAAATCGGTGTGGTGTTGGCTTCAAACCCTCAAGGCAGTTTCTCTATATCTCAGAAACAAGAGGTTTTAAGGACCAGGATCTGTGTTGCCCCCAGGCTGGCCGCTGGGGTTTCAGCCTCACTCCCTTGCCTGGCTCTTCATCTCGTTGGCCATTTATTTCTTTTCTGTGCTTACAGCTTGGAAGAGCCATCTGAGGATTATTTATGCTAGGGCAAATGAAAATGCATACTGAAGAGCTTTGAGAGAAATGTGAACCACTGCTTGAAATGTTAGTCCTTGTCATGCCCATTAAGTGTCGGGGTCAAAAGGAGCCACGGTGGTCACATCCTGCATCCTCCTGCTGCAGCCATGGAGACCACACCCAGGGGCTGAACCTAGGAACAGTTAAGGGGGAGTCCTACCCCCCAGTTAGTGGTTAGCCTGCCCCTCGGCACTGCTGACAACGAAGCCAGATCATTCTCTGCTATGGGGACTGTCCTGAGCATGTTTAGTGACGTCCCTGGCCTCTTCCCTCTGGGAACCCCTGTGTGCTGGCAGAGCACTTGCGGCGGATCCTTTTGTGAACTCCAGTGCCTGTGCAGGGTGTCCGGGGAGGAGGCCCCGCTGCCCAAGGCCCACACCAACACTGGCACAGGGCGTGCTTCTAGGTTGGTCAAGTGCCATATTTTGGTCTGGGGTTATGTCTCCCCTTTGTTATTTGCTAGGTCTCTTGCACAAAGAGCTTTGTCAGTTTTAAATTAACCTAAGAAGAGTATTCTTAGGTCTTTTGTTATATCTCTTAATTCTTGCCTTTTGTATAAAAAATGATGTTTGCAGTGTCAACATGTCTAGTAGGAATACTTGTATTAATTTGTATATTCCTTTTCCATGTAACATTCCTCCTCACCCAGACTGTATCTGATCAACTCCCCTGTGGTGAGAGCAGAAAACCTTCGATTTAAGGAGGAGGGTGTGCGTGATGTCTTGAAGGATGTGCTGCTCCCTTGGTACAACGCCTACCGCTTCTTCATCCAGAACGTCCTGAGGCTGCAGAAGGTGTGGGATGGGGGCCCGGCAGGCTGGGTTGGGTTGGGTCTGTTCCAGAGCGTGGGTGGTGCTGCCAGCAGTCCCTGTGGGTGGGACTCAGGGCCATTGCTTGGGGGCGGTTGGTGAAGGTGCTGGGCGGGCTCCGCTGGCCTCAGGAGACACTGGGGCCTCCCCTGCAGGAGAGCTGCCTAGGAGGTGCTTCCACTCCCCTGTTGCCCTCCCCTCATGGAACCAAGGCTGGTGGCGGTGGGGGTGAAGAGCCCACCACTGCCAGGGAGGGGACACCTGGTAAAGGCCGCTGCAGGCAGTGCTCAGTGAGACATCGAGGTCCAGACTCTGGAAGTGAGAGACTTTCCACTGGGCCGTTAGAGGGGGAAGGAGGATGGCACATGTGGAAGTGCCTGATGGCCAGGGAGGCACCATCTGAAAACCCATGTGCCTGGCTATGCTCTCAGGGCTCCGTTTGGGGTCAGACTCCAATACCCCTCATCTTTTATGTCCAACAACTTGCAGTAGAATCACTGTGTACATTACTGTTGACTAATCGTACAGTGTTGATGCTTTCTGGAAATGGGCTGGAGGCGTGAGCTGTGCGTGTGCCCTCGGGCAGGCTGGCTGTTCCCATGTTGCCACCTCTGGCTCGTCTCCCATGTGGGCTTCTCCCTGTGAGCTGAGGAAGGCAGGCACTCTCCCCAGGCCTCTGCTGCTGTGGGACACCAGAGCACCACGGGCCACCTGGGCTTGGCCGTCAGACGCCAGCTCTACCATCAGGCTCTCAGATCAGGGCCAGAGTCAGCACAGCCATTGCCCCGCCACGCTGCTGCATGAGGGGGGACAGGTGGAGTGGACCTTCAGCACAAGGACAGTTTTGCAAAGGGAAGAGGAGGGGGACAGAGCATTCTAGTTAAAATGGACATTTTAAGCAGAGATGTTAGTTCCTAATGCTCATGTTTGGTCTATAGACAATCGTCCAGCCCTAGCCAGCTCTACTAGCTTTCCTTCATTGGGTTTGAAGTAACTAAATCCTACACTTACAAGATTTTGGAATATTTCTCAATTCATAATCATTTTTGGTACAAAGGAATAATTTTTTCCTAAATTCTGTTCAGAGTAGTCAAAAATGTAATTCATTAACTGAGTACTTTATATCCCAAGTTTAGAGCTTATTTGGAAAATACTGCTGAGAATCAGTAATTTAAATTGCCACTTGGTCTGGAGTTTTATGGATTGCTGTTGTGGGCCACTTTAGTTTAAGTGGGTTTTTTGTCTGTTTGTTTTTAGATTTTATTTATTTATTTGACAGAGAGAGATACAGCGAGAGAGGAAACACAAGCAGGGTGAGTGGGAAAGGAAGAAGTAGGCTCCTTGCTGAGCAGGGAGCCCAGTGTGGGGCTCGATCCCAGGACCCTGAGATCATGACCTGAGCTGAAGGCAGGTGCTTAATGACTGAGCCACCCAGGCGCCCTACAGTTTAAGTGGTTTAAAGAGTTTGTTTCTATACAGTAATTTTCCCTAAGCATGCTGAATGTTTTAGTACTTGTCATTTCGCAGGAGGAAGAAACGGAATTCCTCTACAACGAGAACACAGTTAAAGAAAGTGCCAACGTCACAGACCGGTGGGTCCTGTCTTTCATGCAGTCGCTGGTTGGGTTCTTCGAGACTGAAATGGCAGGTAAATGGAAATGGAAATAAGAGTTCTTTTTCTGATTATCCTTTTGATACTTAACTGTGTTTTTTTAGAAACACACAGGGAGTTTTATAAACATTTTGAGAGACATGGAACACTAGATAAATCCTTGTTTCTTTAAACCCCTCAAATATGATTTTGTTAAGACTTGTAGAATCATGCTGCTCAGAGGCCTGGGGGTCAGCTCAGCCTCACCCCACCGGCCACAGACACCACGCGGCCTTCCACGGTTCAAACCCACCTCCACCACCTGTTCCCTCTGATGGGCGCTGCCCAAATTCCTCAGGCCTCGGTTTCTTTCTCTGAAAAGTTCCTGGTGATGGTGTTACAAGGCTCAGACAGAGATTGTGTGCAGAGAGTAGCTGGCAGACAGGAGATGCTCAAGGAGTGCATGTTTAGAAAAGTAGTAGTCCATGTTTAGAAAAATAAGGAAATACAGAAAAATAGTAATAAGATGGATGTTTTCCCCATATTTGTTACCTGTAACAACGAGTTGTGTCTTGGACACAGGTTGGAGACATAGGATATGTTGGTTTCCTCGAGGTTGGAGACAGAACAAACTAAGTCTGGGGGGATTTCCAGAAGCTACTGAAGTAGGATACCTGACATTGGTCCGACAAAGTTGGTGGGCAGATGTCCCCTGTCAAGGTTAACCATCCTGCCCCAGGTGGTGCAGTAGTGCAGGCACATGGCCTTCCTGGAATCTTGGTGCCTCAGCCCTTGGCACAAGAGGATGTCGAGTCCAGGAATTCCCACAGGCTGCCAGGCATCCTGAAGCCTGCCCCCACCCTTCGAACTCGCATCAGAAGGATCATGTGACTGCTGGACAAGTTGATGTAGGTGCAGATGGACATGAGCATGCAAGCGGAGCTCACCGTGCAGCCCAGGACACCTGCTCACAGCCTTGTCCCCATCCCTCCTGAGTGACATGAACTGTTGAAAACGGGCCTGGGGACAGCAGAGCCAAGCCACGTCCTGAGTGCATGCATGCCAGCTGGGGTCTGTCTCCTTGGAAACGAAAGGTCTGGCAGTGGTCGTTTCCGTGGCTGACTGCTCTAGTACCCCTGGTGCCACAGCCTGCTGGCTTTGTACCCTTGGCCCCTCCTGGATAAGGTTCTGAGGTCTGGAGAGTCTGCAGTTCTATTAGGGAGCCCGGCAGCCACAGTGTTGCTCCTATGCATAGCACACTCAAGCTGTGAGGGTTCTGTGTGCCCTCCAGGGATAACACCTGAGCACAGGGAACCCTGGCCTCCTAGAAGGTGGGGGGTGTGGCGAGCCATAGAAATGACCTCCTTCCTTCAGGCTAGGGCTCTGATCGCCACATCACCTCTCGGAGCGAGTGGCCGCTGGCACCTCAGTCCTGGTCCTCGTGAGCCGCCCTCTGCCATTGGCAGCTTCTCACCCTGGCAGTTTGGACGAGAGGCCTCTTAACGGTCACTGAACACTTTCATTAATATAAGTTGTGTTTCTTATACTTGTTGGTCTTACTCTTGGTTTTGGTGTTTGTTTTTGTGCAACCGAGAATATCAGTTACAGGAGGTGAATGGGAAAATCCAAAAAATAGGCCCCTACCTTAAACAAGACAGACTGAGCACCGTCACCCTCCTGCTTGCCCTCAGAATTCTTGGGGGCCATCATGTCTTTGTCCTTTTCTGGGGCGCCCGTTCTGCTGGCGGTTTGGGCTGCACATTCTCGGGGGCGGGGGGGGTTGCCGGGCTCTGCATTGTTGAGCAGCTACCCTGGGGTCCAGCTGGGATGGCTGGAATGGGTCTCCAGACACAGGCAGAGTCGCTCTAGTTGGAAAGCTCTGGCCTCAGCCCCTGGTTAGAGCTGTCTGTGTGTCTAGGGTGTCTTAGTGGAGGGTCAGGGTATCGCAGTGGAAGGAAGTCAGACATGCAGCTGTGGCCTCTCCACCATGGGTCTGGAGTTTCTTTTCTTTTCTCTTTTCTTTTCTTTTCTTTTCTTTTCTTTTCTTTTCTTTTCTTTTCTTTTCTTTCTTTGTAAAGAGAGAGAGTGAGGGAGCACAAGCAAGGAGAGCAGGTAGAACAGGCAGAGAGAGAAGCAGGCTCCTCACTGACCAAGGAGCCTGATGCAGGACTCAATCTCAGGACCCTGGGATCATGACCTGAGCTGAAGGCAGATGCTTAACCAACTGAGCCACCCAGGTGTCCCATGGGTCTGGGGCTTCTCTTTTTCTCACTGACCACGGGAGCTTGTGTGGACTCACAGGGTGGGTCATGTATGCTCTTGATACACCAGCAGCCACATAGTTCATCCTTAGGGAATGCCACCAGGGTTTTGTCACTTTTTTTCTTCCTGTCTCCTGAGCAAGTGTGGCAGCCCTGGGATGGCAAGACGCTTGCTCTGTTTGCGTCTGGCCCTCCCTGCACCCTAGACGCTCACTTGTTCTTGCTGCCTGATCGTTTGCTTTCAGCTTACAGGCTCTACACGGTGGTGCCTCGCCTGGTCAAGTTTGTGGATGTCCTAACCAACTGGTACGTCAGGATGAACCGCAGAAGGCTGAAGGTGAGTGCACGCACGCAGGCTGCTTCTGGGAGCGGCGGGGTGTGGGAGGGTGACCTACAAGAAACAGGAGTGCAGCCGGAGGAGAGAGGAATGTTTTCAAGTGCTCTCAGCTTCTGAAGCTCTTTCTCTTTTGTCCTTTCTACATTGTAAGTCAGCTACATTTATCACCATTTGATAGATAAGAACCTATAAGTTCTAGAAGTCCGCTTGCATATTTTCAAGACAACTAAGGAGTGCCCTGTCAGAGGGAAAGTCTCAGGGCCATACAAGACTGAGCTGAGCAGATTCTCTTAAAATACAAAAGGAAGTCATGCAGATACATGTGATGTCACGGGGGGTGGCTCTGGTCTCAAGTCGGGCCTCTCCTCGCTTCTTCCTCTAGTCAGTTAGGTACGGGCAGCCTATTAGGCATGTGGGCTGAGTCCTGTCCCAGGCCCAAAGGCCACGCGTAGACTGTGAGGGTGCCCGTGCCACGGCCCGCCAGCCTGCCTCCAGATGTGGGAATGACAAAAGCCCCTCACAAAACAGTAATTTCGTTCTTGTTAAAATAGATCACACACAACACGCCCACGTGCAGAGGGGCTCTCTCTACACTGTTGACAGCACCTATCTCTATCATTTCATTATGGTTTTCTTTTTTTTAATAATCTTTGTGTTTTTGCTACAGTGAATTAGTGTCATTATTTCCTAAATACACATTATATACATTTTTTTAAATAAGAAATCTTATCTTAAAGTAATTCCTATTTTCTGTTTGTAACCATTGCCATGTGTTGCACGAGTGGCAGACACAGCCTCCAGATCTCAGATGCCTGGGCTCAGAGGTGGGGAGAGCAGGGCCCGCGGCGGCCGCCTGCCCCAGCTCCCTGTCCTGTCTGCACGCTGTGTGCTCTGTGGGGTCGCTATTCTTCATTCAACCGACTGGATTCGAACAGTCTAATTAATGTGAGCTTCTTCGCTAGGGTGAAAACGGGGTGGAGGACTGTGTTACGGCCCTGGAGACCTTGTTCAGCGTCCTGCTGTCTCTGTGCAGACTGATGGTAAGGTGTTGGGCCTGCAGCCCTGGCGTTGCAACTGGTCTGTACTAGTCTCCCCAGAAAGAGAAATAGAGTTTTAAAACAGCTTAATTCCCTAGTTCTCTTTCAAAAATCTCATTAGCTTGTCTGTGTCAGGAAGGCCTAAGAAACATTTGCTTCTAGAGCTGGGTTCTTCCTGTCCACCCCTTGCGGCGCACATCGGGTCAGGGTTCTGGTCTCGGGACGGCCGAGCCACAGCTCCCTGTGAGCACACACCTCATCTTCACGCAGGTTCCTGTCATCATAACAGGGAAGTTCTTGAGTGCACATCTAATACACAAGTACGTCACAGAGGACATTTTACTGAACCTGTGTCCTGTCGCTACTACTACAACCTGAGGTCATAAGCCCTATGTTCACTCCTGAACACACACGAGCAAGACCTGCCTTGTGCCTGGTGCCTCTCACCTGACCTCATTCACCTTCACCCTAGAAAGCATTTCCCCAGCTCACTGATGCGGTTTCTGTGGTGTGGGGACATGGGGTCATGGTTGGGGCTCCTGTTGTTACTGCAGACTTCCTCTGGGTGCTTCAGGGCTCTGGCTCTAGCTGCCGCCGCTACCATCCCACCAGGGTCAGAAAGTAGGGTCCTGTCCACTTGCGTGGAACTGCTCTTTTCCTCCATCTGAGGTCAGTTGATGTCCTGTGTCCTCATGCAGGCCCCCTATACGCCTTTTCTCACCGAATTGATGTACCAGAATCTAAAGCTGCTGATCGACCCTGTTTCTGTCCAGGACAAGGACACACATAGCATCCACTACCTCATGCTGCCCCATGTTCGGTAAGAATCAGGTATCACTGAAGCCCCGCCTGGGCCCGGGAAGGCTCACGTGGCAGCTGTGCCTCAGGCTGCAGAGGGGCCGCCCCTTCCTCCCTCCGAGCTCGGGTCGTTTGGGGTGGTCTGCCCTTCATGGAGTCCCTCTTACGCCCACTTCTGCCGTCAGGGAGGAGCTGATTGACAAGAACATGGAGAGAGCCGTTTCTCGGATGCAGTCTGTGATTGAACTTGGGCGAGTGATTCGAGACCGCAAAACCATTCCGATAAAGGTTTGATGCTTCATTTGTATTTTACACGCACAGGCCCAAATAATTACACCTTTGGAGCATTTTCTTAAAAGAGAGCACTTCCAGCAGGGGCACAATTTTTTTTCTTTTCTGCAATAAGGGTGTGAAAGACTTATTGCTGGTTAAACCTGGTCAGTTTGGAGCTTGAGATTCGGATAAAACATTTAACATTTTTACTTTCCTACAGTTTGAAGGGCTGGCTGTTTGGTAAACTGTCCCTTCCCTTTCCTCCTAGTATCCTTTGAAAGAAATTGTGGTTATCCATCGGGATCCAGAAGCTCTTCGTGAGATCAAGTCTTTGGAGAAGTATATCATTGAGGTAAGCATACAGGTTTGACTTTTTGGGTCCAAATAGATTTCTTTCTTTGAGAAGATTGTTAGGACTAGTACTGCTAGTGAAGTTCATTTTGATGTATCCTTTTCCTTTTGTGTGTCAGCACATACAGATACTTAACTGTCCACGGAATCTTGCACTTTGCTTAGAATCAGTGTGTGCTTTTGCCTTTTTAAAATGTCATTGTAGGGGCGCCTGGGTGGCTCAGTGGGTTAAAGCCTCTGCCTTCAGCTCAGGTCATGATCCCAGGGTGTTGGGATCGAGCCCTACATCGGGCTCTCTGCTCAGCGGGGAGCCTGCTTCCTCCTCTCTCTCTGCCTGCCTCTCTGCCTACTTCTGATCTCTGTCTGCCAAATAAATAAAGAAAATCTTTAATAAAATAAAATAAAATGTCATTGTAATTCTTTAGAAGCAATTCTAAAAAAAACAACAATTTTTTTTTTTAAAAAGCGATTCTAAGATCAGTGGATTTCTTTACCTTGATTGGATCACTCACTACCTTTATCTACTTCTCCAAATACTCTTTGATGACTAACCAAAAAACTCTTCCTTCAAATCGTCAAGTAACAAGTGGGCATGCATTGGGCATGAGCAGCTCCAGCTCTAGCACAGGTGCTGGCTGAGTCCCTTCCCGCCCATCCAGTGCTGCCTCGGGATGTTCACTGGGACGTCCCCACTGGGCTGTGGGAGGGCCGTGTGCACCCACACACATGCATGTACACATGCACACGCCATTAGCTTTGTGCTAGAGAGGACCATGTTTATAGTCTTCAACTTGTGTTTTTTCACCTCACAGTGTTTCTTCTTCTTTTTTTTTTTTTTTCTTTTAACATTTTATTTAGAGGGTGGGAGAGAGACAGTGGGAGAAAGTCTTAAGAAGACTCCACTTCTTGGATCCCACAACCCTGAGATCATGACCTGAGCCTAAACTAAGAGTCAGACGCTGACCCAGCTGCACCACACAGGTCCCCCTCTAAGTCTAGAATCTTCTTTAGTTGATTTAGTTTGCTCAGCTGTCTTGAATGATCTGGACAAGAAAGATTCTTAAGTTATGTATAGAATTGTACACCCATTAAAATTTTGTAACATTTTGATCACCCCAAAAAGAAAGCCAGTGTTTAGCATTCACATTAGCGTTCACACGCCTTTTTTGCCCTCGAGATCCCTTCACCCCCTGGCAACCATGGGTGTAAGTTTTCTGTCCCTGGGTGTGGCTGTTCTGGATGGTTCATGTGAATGGAACCCGACAGCAAGTGGTCTTTTGAGGCTGACTTCCTTCACTTGGCACCAGGGGTCCAATTCGTGGTACAGCCTGTGTCCACGCCTCAGTCCTTCACTGCGCTCAGTAGTAGTCTGTTGGGTGGATGGATCACATTTTGTTTATCCTTTCCCAGCTGATGGACATTGGAGCGCTTCCACTTTTTGGCTGTTGTGACCAATGTTGTTTGAACGTTTGTGTGCAAGTTTTTGGAGTCACATGTTTTCATTTCCGTCTTTCTTTTTCATCTTGGCTGCCAACTGTATAGGAATTGAACGTCCGAAAGGTTACGCTGTCTACAGATAAAAACAAGTATGGCATTCGCCTAAGGGCAGAGCCTGATCACATGGTCCTGGGGAAGCGTCTGAAGGGAGCCTTCCGGGCAGTGATGACGTCCATCAGGCAGCTGAGCAGCGAGGAACTGGAGCGCTTCCAGGAGAGCGGTGGGTATCTGCCCCTTCCTGGCGCCACCTTCCACCTGGGCTCCTTCACGTGCGCTGTCACTGAGCTGCGTAACAAGTAATTCTGGTAATGGAAGGAGATGATCCCCGAACCATCACCTGTCCATTGACTGCGGACTGATTGCCTGCTCCGTGCTGGTCCACGTGGCATGGAAGTCCCCCCACAGACATCCCGACACAGACGGGCCCAAAAGCACAGGCTCCCAGCGTGGAGATCACACTGTAGTTACAAATGTCGTGTTTTTCTCACCTACATTTTTACATTTTATGTTTATTTTATTCACCTTTTTATTTTGCATTTTTACTTAAGTCATTAGTCTGTAAAGTGCTATTTCCAGACCATTGTGTGGTTTTTCTCTGGGGGCTGCCCGTCCTATTGCTGGCTCTTCAGACTGTTTCCGTTCTTCTGCTGTTGCTGGTAGTTCTGCAGTGAGCATTTTCCCATGTACGTGTTCTGTGCAGTCGATTCCTTTGGGCTAGATTTCCAGGTAGAATGACTGATAGCGCTGAGTTCTGCACATGCTGATAGGAGCCTAGAAGCTACCCTAGTGAGAGGGCGTGCAGACCCCAGTATCAGGTTCACTGTTATTGGATGTTGCTTGTGAGGAAAAGCATGATGGTGTTTGGAGGCGTCTGAATGAAGACTAGAGTACATTTCGACAGAAAAGGTTAAGGCAGGTTTTGAAACAGGGACTTAGCAATGAGGTCTGGACCTGCTTCGAGGGAGAACTAGATCAGAACTTACCATGGTCTCTCTAAGACATCAAGAATTCGTAGTTTGGTCCCTTATTTGGGCAAGACTGGATTTTGGACTAATTCAGCAAATACTTTTTAAAGCTCTTGTGTTTGGCTGCCCTGGGAACCCAGAAAAGAGTGAGACAGATGTCCTTACCCTCATGGTGCTGGCCAACAGTGAAGATTTGTGGAAACAATCGTAGTTTCGATAAGTGCTCTGAAGGAAAAGCTAGGAGAACAGGAGGAAGTTAGGAAAGGGGACTTAGCCCCTCCTTCCTCTCCTTCAGGGGACTTTCCAGGTGCCCAGGAATTCTCAGCTCTGTCATGAGTAGAATCCTCTTGGGTCTTGGTATGACTGCTTAACCTTGGGGTACAAGGTGTTTGGTTGTTAGGGTTCCCTGTGAAGGTGAAAATCATAAGCACAGAGGAGTCACGAGGAGAGATAAAAGAACTCAGAAATCAGATGACTGCTTATAGGGAATTGGGAGAAATGTCCCTCAAAGTCCTCACATTTTTAGATGAAATGTAAGAAACCTGGCAACTAAAAGTTGAGTCATTACTAACTTAACTTGATTTGTTAGATTAACAAAATCTTTGATGCAACTTCAGATCACAAATCTAAGTGTTTCAACGGATAGCCCAAATACTTAAAAATTTTCGAAATAATCCTGGTTTGAAACCAAGGCCTGTAGCTTCAAAACTACTTTCTGAGTGGATTTCTGCACTATTGGAAAGCAAAACAGTTTTCGGAACAGAGTGACATAGTCAGAGTGACAGCCCAATGCTCAGATACCCGGAAAATCATTGTGGGCGACCGCAGCAGGCTTCCCTGAAAGCAGGCATCGCCATCTTGCGCTCTGCCTATTGTGAGAGGACGGCACCCAGACCTTCACCACCCTGTTCACTTCATTCCCGCCCCACCCTGCTCAGCAGATAGTGGAGCACTGGGGTCCTGCATTCAGTAAGTGTTGGGCCTGGGTCCCCCTGGACTCTGCAGCCTACTCTCTTTAGTACATCATACGCTCTGTGTTTATGGTGGGGATACATCGCCTCCTGGCACAGGCCTTTGGGCCTGGGGACTGACTGACCCAGTGGGCGTTGGCGGCAATTTAACTGTCCTCGGGGCAGCGTGAGGAGGTGTAAGGGATATGAGTTGGGAGGACATGATCTCTGAAGTCTCCACAGCCTGATGCTGTGAAGTTTTTGTTAAAAACCGGCATAATGTGCTGTCGCTAGGCGGTATGTGGAGGAGGATGCTGGGGGGCTGACTCACAGTGGCAGTTCCTCCTCTGGCAGGGACCATTGTCGTAGAAGGCCATGAGCTGCATGAAGAGGACATCCGCCTCATGTACACGTTTGATCAGACAACAGGAGGGACAATGCAGTATGAAGCACACTCAGATGCCCAGGTATGTTGCTTTTTCCTGGAACGTTTCTTTACCAAAAGATAACATAAGAAGAAAAAGTATTTGCTTCTGCCTTCCTGAGTGATGGTTTCCTGAGCTGGCCTCAGAGTACAGTAAACCAGGTATCCATTTTGGATTGGCTTTATTAAATTGCTCCATTGATGCTCTTAACATGTGCACTTCTTTTTTAATCTTTATTAGAGAGAAAACATGAGCAGGGGTGGGGTGGGGAGGGGTAGAGGGAGAAGTAGACTTCCCACTGAGTGGGGAGCCTGATGCGGGACGTGATCCCAGTACCCTAGGATCGTGACTGAGCCAAAGGCAGGCTCTTAACCTACTGAGTCACCCAGGTGCCCCGACATGTGCATTTCTTTAGCATATATGAAATTGACATTTTATGACCTCTGCTTACAATTGTCTTGAGTGTTGGGTCCTACCAAAATGATTAAGATATAACCCCACCCTTCAAGGAATGACCCAGTCATAGAGACAGAAAAGTAAGCTAATTCTTACTCCTCTGCCTGATAAGTTATCTGGTAGGAATGAGCACAGAGAGGGGTTCCTCTCCAAAGCCTGGTGTGGGGCAGGCAGGGGACGGACATCCTGGAGGGGGATGTGCAGCAGTATTGGATTCTGAGGTCAGTGCTTTTTGTCATGATGGATCAGAGTGTCTCTCTTTGCTCTTGACCAGACTTTTCTGGGCAGACAGATCATAAGATCTCTAGGGTGAGAGTGGGGGACTTGTGGAAGTTCCATGTGAGGAAGACCAGCCCCCTCAAATTCCTCAAGCATTTTGCAGTGGCTTGAATGAGACATAGGCCGAGCTCCATATGGCCAGACGGCATGAGGAGCCACCTGTGAAGAAGCTGGAAAAGGAGGGCTAGAGAGTGTGTAAACACCCTGTTGGCGGCCAGCCTGAGGATGGCACTGAAGGAAGTGTCCTCCTTTTCTGAGATTAATGACATGGTTCATATACTATGGGCTGGGGTGGCCCTGCCCTGCCACCCACCTCCAGTTCTGCTCTCATGAAGTAGTGTAAATTGTTTATCTTTCTTTTTTTTTTTTTTTTAAAGATTTTATTTTATTTATTTGAGAGAGAGAAAGAGAGAGAGAGAGCATGAGAGGAGAGAAGTCAGTGGGAGAAGCAGACTCCCTGGTGAGCCGGGAGCCCGATGTGGGACTCGATCCCGGGACTACAGGATCATGACCTGAGCTGAAGGCAGTTGCCCAACCAACTGAGCCACCCAGGCACCCCAATTGTTCATCTTTCTGATAAAGTTTCATCAGAAACGTCCATGCTGCTGGGACGCCTGGGTGGCTCAGTGGGTTAAGCCTCTGCCTTCAGCCCAGGTCATGATCTCAGGGTCCTGGGATCGAGCCCCGCATCCAACTCTCTGCTCAGCAGGGAGCCTGCTTCCCCTGCCCCGCCTCTCTGCCTGCCTCTCTGCCTACTTGTGATCTCTCTCTGTCAAATAAATAAAATCTTAAAAAAAAAAAAAAAAGAAAAGAAAAGAAACATCCATGCTGGGACACCTGGGTGGCTCAGTGAGTGAAGAGTCTGCCTTTAGCTCAGGTCATATCTCAGGGTTCTGAGATCCAGCCCCACATTGGGCTCCCTGCTCGATGTGGAGCCTGCTTCTCCCTGTCCCTCAGGCCCTCCCCCTACCTGTGCATTCTCTCTCTCTCTCTCTCTTTTTCTGACAAATAAATAAAATCTTTAAAAAGAAAGAAAAAAAGAAACAAACGTCCATGCAGCTAGTGCTTGAATTACAAGCGTATCTACCTCTGTGTTAGCAGCGACACCAGTCCTCACTGTGTCTGTGCCAGTGATGACACTCTTTTCTTTAAGTCATCATTGACAGCCTTCACTACAGATGGCATAGGAAGTAGATGAAGTCAGCACGAAGATGAGCATTTAAATCATAATAAATGTGTTGTGGTTCCCTGAGAAACCGTGTGTTGAATCAGACTGACAGACCAAAGGCCGGAAAGTCTCCTGGCTGAAGAAAACAACAGAGGCTGTTCTGGGGCCTTCGTGGGCTCATTGGCAGTGTGAAGGGCCCTGCAGCCCTGACTCCACTTCCTGCAAGGGCAGTGACTGCTTGTCACACAGACGAGGAACAATTACACGGGAGACACCGCTCCTCCATCTCCTGTGAGCGGCACCTGCGGAAGGGAAGGAGTCACTGGACCCGCCCCCGCGGAAGGAATAGCTCCTTGCAAGCACCTGAACTGTAGTGAAACTAGTTTAATTTTATCTCCTTTGCTCAGTTAGATGAATAAATAGCGCTACATGACAGACTTCTCAGAATTTAACTTAAAAACAGTGTGCTGAGTTTGAGAGAATCATTCCTCCTTGTTTGGTTGTCACGCAGTGCACTGTTCTTTCCTGCAGGTTTTGGTTCTTTTAGATGTCACTCCCGACCAGTCAATGGTGGATGAAGGAGTGGCTCGGGAGGTCATCAATCGCATCCAGAAACTTCGCAAAAAGGTCAGTTTGTCACATCATGAACAAGCTTGTCTGGGTTTTTTGTTGTTGTTGTTGTTTGGTTTTTTGGTTGTTGGGTAGGACAGGAAAGGCAGGTAATATAATCACTGTAATTGAGTAATGATAATTAGTCACTCATTTATGGTCTGTTCAGTTGTGCTTGTGGGAAAAGTAGGCCCCTCCACTCCCTACTCTTTCACCCTAAGCTGGACATGGCTATTGTGTTTCTCTGAGCAGGAGCTTTCAGCAAAGCTGTGCCCCTTGTCCACCTTTTTCAGTTCCCTATGGTTTCCACAGGATCATCTGGATAGGTAGCCCTCCTTACTGGCGCAGGTCATCAGAGAGGACAGTGGGTGTCTGAGGAAGGGCATCTAGCTCAAGGAGACATTATTAGATCTGGACAGAGGGGGGGCTCTTCCTTACTGGGGAGCTGGGAGCCAGGAGCTCCCACCCCTCAACCCTGAGGAGGGACTTCCCCATCCAAGGAGGGTCTCCCACCCCGACCCTGAGAGGCTCCCTCGCCCTGACCAGAATGGGGGCTCCCACCTCCCCTCCTCAGGCCAGGTATCTGAGACCTGTAGTTCTGGGTCTCAGGAGTCCACGTCAGCAGGTTAATGGGATACTTGGGAGCTCTGCCTCAGTTCAGAGTTTTGTGAGTG
The DNA here is from genome assembly GCF_010015895.1 of Lontra canadensis. Classification (NCBI taxonomy): domain Eukaryota; kingdom Metazoa; phylum Chordata; class Mammalia; order Carnivora; family Mustelidae; genus Lontra; species Lontra canadensis. The sequence continues at coordinate 3,974,677 of NW_022631025.1, forward strand.
GGTTTCTACACAGTCAGTCCTTTGTTTCATAGGATTGGGCAGGAGCCTGTATGCTCCCATAATGATTCAGCACAGGACTGGCAGCTCTGTTCAACAACACCATATGTTTTGACTAACAAATGTGCTTCCCTTTTAAATTTTCTCTATGTGCTTTCAGTGCAATCTGGTTCCAACTGATGAAATAACAGTTTATTATAAAGCAGAGTCTGAAGGGAAGTATCTGAATAATGTTATTGAAAGCCACACAGAGTTCATATTTGCCACCATAAAGGCTCCCTTGAAACCGTATCCAGTTCCAACGTCAGATAAAGTCCTTATTCAAGAAGAAACACAGGTGAGTTCTGGGTTTGTTGAACTACGAAGAGATGTAAGGTTAGATTTTATGTTGTTTGTGGAGTAATCTCTTGATGTTCTATCCCCAGTAGCAACTGGCATAATTCTCAGTCCTAAAATACAGGGTGGGTTCAGTGTCCAGAGAGGAGAGAGAGGGAAGGTGGGGAAGGTAGCCAGGAGGTGCATAAGGGTTGCCAGGAGAACAGGGGCTATATGGGCTTGCTTTTCCTAAAACTAGGGAAGTTAATATTGTGGATTCTGTGACTGTTCAAGGCAAGTAACAGTTGACTTGAAGAGCAGTTGACTTTTACGGTAGTCCGTTTTACATAAAATTACACTTTCATTTCCTATTGGCACTTTTTAGATAGAACTATGAAAATCTGATTCCAAGATACGGAAAATATTGGCCATAATTCAGAAATAGGTCATTTATAATAGGGGAAGGAATTTATTCAGTCGCTGACTCTGCCATGTCTTCCTTGTCTCATTCCTCCTTTCTGTAGAAGGAGACAGATGGTATAGACAGGCAGGGGCTAGATGTCACTGTTTGTCTTTTCAGTGGGGCATATTACAAGATGGTTTCATTTTCTGTTCTACATTTAGGAGAACAAGGTGAAAAGTCATAACTTTTGACTCTTTTAGTGATGAAGTTGCTTACGCGCTCAGAATCGTACAGAGCTCTCAGTGTGGGAAGTAGCTGCAGGGTTAGTTGGTGACGTGGTCAGTGCTGCAGTTACTCAGTCGCATACTCTCATGTGCTCAGTTAAAGGGTTCTGACCTGGAAATTACAATCACCAGAGAATCGTCCCTGCCTGGTCCTGCTTGTGCATATGTCAATCTTAACATTTGTACAAATGGCAGCGAGCAAGGTAAGAGTAAATGAGTCCCGTGGGTTGAACTTTACTTTTTAGTTAAACCTATGAATGTCTTTAAGGCTATTGTAAGAAAATTAGTGAAATCGTATGACTTCCTCTTTCTAATTGCCATCAAAATGAATCCACAAAAGTAAAGGGTTGGACTTGCACTTCCAGGAAGATGGAATAGACATGCTTTTCCTTGCTCTTCCCACAAAGTACAACCAAACACCCTGGGTGTGATATATAAAAGCAAATGTCAGAAGACTCCTAAAAGGGGAGGGAAGAGGGCTGGCTTTTCTTTTTGCCTCATACATCCCAGTCTTGGAGCTGAAGAAGCCGGCAACCTGGAAATGCCTAGCGCAAACAAAAATGCTCCAATAAAATCCTGCTCTCTCTAGCTAGAAAATGAGGAGAGGTGCAGCCTAGCAAGACAGAAAACTTCTAGACAGTATCTGCTCTAGTCTAGCCACATACAACAGAAGAAACTGGCCCCACTACCACTCCCACCAGCAAAGACCAAGTGGGGAGCCTAGACCTTTGTCAGGAGCCTCAGGCTTCTTCCACTTCATGTTGTTCGAGAAGCTCACAGTGAGCTGGGACTTTCATCCTACCTCGGCAGGTCAGGTCTTGGTCTCACGATTAGGAATTCAAGCCCCACATTTGGCTCCCCAGCATGGAGCATACTTAAAAAAATAAAATAATCTGACAGAACATAAAGCAGCCGTAATAAAAAATGTTCCACAGAGCAATTACAAATACAAAGGAAACAAGTAAAAATAGAAAGCCTTGGCTAAGAAGTGGGTATTAAGCATCAAATGAAATCTTTAAAACTGATAAATATAAGACTAGGATACAAAACCCAGTGGATGGGCACAATGACACAACAGAAGGGACAGGAAAGAATCTGTGAACTGGAAGATAGAACAATAGAAATTGCCCATTTTGAACAAAAGAGAGTTTTTATAAATCGGAAAAAAAAATGAACAGAGTCTTAAGGATTTGTGGGATATTAACAGAAGTTGAATATTCTGTTACTGAATTCTGATAGAATAAGAAGGAACAACAGGACTGAGAGAAATAATGACTGAGAACTTCTAAACTTGGCAATACATGTACACCTACAGATTCAAGAAGCTGAGAGAAACCGATGAAAAATTTACATGGAGACATCATGTAGTCAAACTTGTGAAAGCTGAAGGCAAAGAAAACATCCTGAAAGCAGTGAAAGAATATGCTCGCTTAACTTACAGGGGAAAACGATTGGAACGGTATTGGATTTCTCATCAGAAACCTCGGAGGCCAGATGGCAGAATGTTAGGAGTGGTGTCTACCCAAAATTCTATATCAAGCAAAATATCTTTCATGGTGGAGGGAAAATCAAGACATCCCCAAGTGAAGGGAGACCAAGAGAGTTAGTTGCTAGCATGACTTAAGCTAAAAAGAAGTAGGTAGAGGAAACTCATAAAACAAAGAAAATGACAGAAGAAGAAGTATATGGACATCAGGACAGAAGAAACAACAGTAGAAAGAGTCAAAATATAGGTAAATTAAGCAGACTTTCTTACTTGAATTTTCTAAATTATTTGATGTTTGTAACAAAACCTATATAACATTTCAGTGTATATACAAGAAATATATATATATTTTTAAAGATTTTATTTATTTATTTATTTATTTATTTGTCAGAGAGAAAGAGAGTACACAAGCAGGCAGAGGTGGAGAGAGAAGCAGGCTCCCCGCTGAGCAAGGAGCCCGATGTGGGACTCGATCCCAGGACACTGGGATCATGACCCAAGCCGAAGGCATCGGCTTAACCGACTGAGCCATCCAGGCGTACCTATACAAGAAATATTTAAGAAAATTAAAAGTAGGGAAAAGCAAAGTGATGGAAGGGAGATCAAGTTTCTGTGCTTCCCTCAAACTGGTCAAATGCCAACATCAGTAGGCTGGGTGTTAATGTGCATATGCAGTACCACCAGGTACAACCACTAAACCAGCCTATTCCTGGAGAGTCACACAAAAACACTATAGAAATAAAAATGGAGTTGTAAAATGTATTCATATAACCCACAGGAAGCTTAGAGAAAGAAAACCGAACAAGTAGAAGCAACAAATAAGACGGAAAGCTTAAGCTTACCATCAGTAATTACACTAAATGGGGGAGGGGTCTGGCTGGCCCAGTTAGGGGAGCTTGTGACTCTTTTTTTTTTTTCTCTTAAAGATTTTTATTTATTTATTTGACAGAGACACAGTGAGAGAGGGAACACAAGCAGGGGGAGTAGGAGAGGGAGAAGCAAGCTTCCTGCTGAGCAGGGAGCCTTCATTTGGGGCTCAATCCCAGGACCCTGGGATCATGACCTGAGCCGAAGGCAGACGCTTAACAACTGAGCCACCCAGGTGCCCCAAGAGGGAGCATGTAACTCTTGGTCTCTGGGTCGTGAGTTCAAGTTCCGCCTTGGGCGTAAAGAGTACTTTTAAAAAATAATAATAATAGGGGCTCCTGGGTCACTCAGTCGGTTAAGCGTCTGCCGGGATCCTAGGGGTCCTAGGATCGAGCCCCTCATCAGTCTCCTTGTTCAGTAGGAGGAATGAATATGAATAAAATGAATTAATAAAATCTTTTTTAAAAATTACACAAAGCAAGAATGTTTGGGGGCACCTGGGTGGCTCAGTGGGTTAAAGCCTCTGCCTTCGGCTCGGGTCATGATCCCAGGGTCCTGGGATCGAGCCCCGCATCGGGCTCTCTGCTCGGCGGGGAGCCTGCTTCCTCCTCTCTCTCTCTGCCTGCCTCTCTGCCTCCTTGTGATCTCTGTCTGTCAAATAAATAAATAAAAAATCTTTAAAAAAAAATGTTTATGTTCATTTCTATAAAGCATCCTTCATAGCAAGGAAAGTCACTAGTGATGTTACATAATGCTACAAATGTCAATCCACAGGGAAAGCATAATGATCCCACATTTGGAATTCCAAATGTGGGATCATTACGCTTTCAGCAGAGCTGCAAACCACAAAAGAGAGCTGACGCCTTAAAGGAGAATGAGAAAATTCAGTTTCAGTTTGAAAATTGAATATATACCTCTTTCAACAATCAATAGAAGAGCTAGACAGAAAACCAGAGTCAAATCAACATTAATGGAACAGCTCACCCAGCAGCAGCAGAACGCCCATTCTGTTCAAGCTCCCACAGGACATTTACCAAGCTGGATTGTAGGCTAGGCCATGAAACTCATCAACATATTTAGGGATTGAAATCGTAGAGAAAGTGTTATCTGACGAATTATTTATTTCTGCTTTGTGAAAGATCCTGTGGAAAGGATGAAAGCCTGAGCTTCAAGGCAGGCAGTGGTCCTTGCAAACCATTTCGCCCCCCAGGTGTGTCCAGAGAACACGAAGAACCTTCCCCACTTCTAATTTAAAAAGATCCAGGTAGACAGTGGGAGAAAGACATGAGCAGGTGTTAACCAGAGGGAACATACAGGTGGTGTGTTTTCCTGGATTTTTCTTTCAAATTTAACATCTTTTTCCTTTAGTTTGACTTAAATTTGTGGTTCTTTAGGTGGAGTATTACTTCTGGAAAATCCAAAAGGCGATAACAGGTTGGACCTTTTAAAGCTGAAGAATGTTATTACTAGTATTTTTGGCGTGAAAGATACGGACCTGGCTGTCCTCCATGGTGCCGCAGGTATGTAGAAAGTCAGGAGCTGGCCTCTGACTCCGGGGGTGTCATTTGGTACTGGTTCTGCTCCACAGCCATGCCTTCCTTACGAGGCTGGGTTGGCCAGGCCCTTGGCAGCCCTGGCCCTGCGCCTCTGGGCCCCGCGCCTCTGGGCCCCTGCTGGGATGGTGACAGCATCTGACACTGTGAACCTACCCTTATTCCTGCCCAGATGAACAACGTCTCTGTGCCCCTCCGGAATGGAGCCTTGCACCCTGTCCACTCTGTGTTAGCCTCAGGCTGGGGTCCAGGCCTCAGAGACTCCATGCTGTGCTTTGACTTTAGTAAGCATAGTGCCTATGTCTTGCTAGACAAGATTCTCAGTAAGACAAGCCTAAGTTAAGAGAGAGACATGTTGAAGTCCTTCCCCTGCATACTACCAAATGTGACCTTTGGAGACAGGGTCGTTACCAGTGTGATTAGATAATAAGGGTGTCCCGAGGAGCACACAGGGACATGGCCATGTGATGACAAAGGCAGGGCTGGAACGGGGGAACTACAAGCAGATGGCTGGGAGCCTCCAGGAGCTAGAAGGAGAACAGGGAGAGCTGCCTGCAGGCTTCTGAGGGGGCAGGGCCCACGGAGGACCTTGATTTTGACACCTCACCTCCCAAATTGGAGCCGGTAGATTTCTGTTTGCCCCATGTTTGTGATTCTTAATGGCAGCCACGTGAGACAAGTACACCCGCTTTGATAAGAATCTGGATGCTCATTTTCAGGAAATTGTAAATAGCCTAAAAGAGGAGATGTAATTGGCCAACAAACACAGGCGAGCTGCTGGGCCACGACAGATGGGCAGAGATTAGGGCAGGCTCGTGGTGTCAGATGCCATCACCCTCTGTGACACAGCCCAAAGGAGTTCCAGGAAGCCACAGGTGTGGACGTCCTACAGCCCCTATTCCTCCGGGACCTACCCCAGCCGTGTTTGCGACTCTAAGCAGTGTTCAGTTGTAGATCAGTGAGATCTGCATGTGTCCACTGTGTCTTGCTGTTTTTCACATGTGTTCGTGAGTCAAATGATCTGTTTTCTTCTGACTATAATTATCATGTTTAAATGTAAGGCTTCCTTTCACAGTGAAGTTTAGTATTCTGACGTAGGAGATTTTACAAGGATCTGCAAAAATACTAAGTACTAAAAGGAGAAAAAAACAAAAACAATTTGCTGTATGTTTTTGTTATTACTATTATGTGGTTTGTTTTGCAGTGTTGACATCTGCTATTTGCATGTCATTTAAGCCTCATTTTATAGAGAAGGCCATGTCCTTTGGTAAAAGAAATTAAGTGGAAACATCACTGCAAAGATAAAGGATAGTTTAATAATTAAGTAGGATCGAGTGAATGACTTCAGCTCTGCACTGTATATCCTGAATGAGTGATTTGTTGTTGCCGTTTTTGTTGTTACTTCTAGAAATTCGAAACCAGACTGACTTACTGAGTCTCAGTGGGAAAACCCTTCGTGTGGCAGCGGGGTCTGCCCCTGCTGTGGTGGACGGCCCCGGCACTGCACTCTGCCGCTACATCAACCTGCAGCTCCTGAACGCAGGCCCACAAGGTGCGCGTCCCCCAGCCGCCAACCCTGCGCCTGCGGGGGTGAGGGGCTGGCAACTGGGTTTCCGTTCACGGCCTGCCTTGCATGTGGTACATTAAGGTGTGCGCTCCGATCTGCCCTGGGCAGCACACAGGCTGGCTTCTCTTGTGTGTTTGTGTGGAACCACCCTTCACCTGGCAGTCAAGAGGTGGGGTACCCTGACATGTAAACATTACCGCTAAATGAAGTGGAATGAAGTGCCATCGCTTTATTTTATTTTTTTGCCTTTTTTCTTTTTCCTGGAAAGTGTTCTGAAATCTATGTACACATCCATGCCTCGGTCAGCAGACTAGCTGGCTATTTATTTTTCCTGGATATCTTGGGCCCTCACTGTGCACAGCATGTGTTTATGGAATACCTCTTCCCCAGCTGAGGGGGTTTATACCCGTTGGGATTTCCGTTGTCCCTGCCCCTTCCCCTCTGCAGTCTGGACACCAGGCCCCCAGGCCCTGCTGGTTCTTGGAGCCTCTCCTCTGCAAAGGGGCCGGCAGAGGGACGGGGTTGGTGAAGGGGCTGTGCTCTCAGGACCTGACCCAGTGGTGGTTTCTTCTACAGAGTGTGTAAAGGGAACAGTGGGCACACTCCTTCTGGAAAACCCCCCCGGGCAGAACGGACTCACCCACCAGGGCCTTCTGTATGAGGCAGCCAAGGTGTTTGGTCTTCGCAGCAGGAAGCTCAAGCTGTTTCTGAATGAGACTCAGACACACGGTAAGATGACACCACGTGCTACAGCTGCACTTCCTTGCTGATTGTGTTTTTGCTCTTTTCTAGAAATTTGCCATTTTAGATTGTTAAAATAATAATTAAAAGGATGATTGCTTTTTGCACTGAAAATAATGTTAAAATATATTGGTAAGTTATTAAAAACACATGCTTCTAGATAAATTAGCATCTATTTGCCAATTCTAAGATCACTCTCTTCCCCAAGGATCGGAACAGTGAAAGTATTATGAAACAGCAGCTCATGGGCAGCTTGTAATGGTGTGGTGCCCCCTCCGCTAGCGTGGACAGAGCACACTTGCAGGCGCTTTCTCAGTGAGCCCCGAAGATTGGAGAGCCCAGGCCTGTCACTCGGGAAGGAGACGGCGGTGGCCCCAGCAAGGCCGGTGGCACCTTGCCCCAAATCCACTCTGGTCTCAGGGTCCCATCACTGGCCCCATTCTCTTCTTCATCCTTGTCACCTGTCACCTGGCTGCTGCTGGAGCCCTTTCCCCAAACGGCTTCTGTTTGTGTGGTCATCCCTCCGTTTTTTCATTTAGCCTTGCAGCCTGGGTTGGCTGGATGCTCTGGCGGGCTCTCCGTGCTGGGGGACAAGTGCCCAGAGTTGTCTTGTCCTTGGTTCTCTGCAGTTTGAATGTGCTCTGCCCAGGTGTACGTGTTTTGGTAAAAGGGCTTCTTCAGTCTTTCTCAGAGCACCCACCTCCGTGCCCATGCCACCGGTCTGTCCCCAGTGCTTCTCCATCACCTGCTAGAGCCTTGGCATATGAACTCTAGTACTAGATTAATCCCCACCGCTGTGCTGCATCTGTGTCTGGTCTGAGGATCTCTGTGTCTCTCCTACAGTGCTGCTGTTGCCTTTCAGAATGCCTTGTAGCTTTTTGTTGACAGCCTGATATGAGGATTGGGACACGTGACCTGAGGTGATAAGTTGGGGTGAGGCTGGCTGGTCGTCTGGCATCACAAGTGTCCGTACTTCTGTCTCATCCGGCTCTAACCCCGTTGTTCTGCAGAAGCCCACAGGGGATGGGACTCGTTCTATAGTTAAGTGAATAGTGCTCAGTCTCTGGGGCCCCTGTGTCCCTGGGCCATGACCCCAGCTTCTCTGTTTCTTCCTCCAATAAGAGAGGGCCTGGCAGGGCTGGACCAGGTTATGTCCCTTCCTCCAGGCCAGTTAGGCCCTGTTTTTTTTTGTGGGGGGGGGGTTGTTGTTTTTTTGTTTTTTAAAAAGTACTTACTAATCAGGAAGGACTTGTGCCATTTTGCTTGGATTCTTGTTCTAGAAGTCTTACATTTGTTTTCTCCCTCGTGTCCTCCAAAATTGCCTCCTTGGGGGTCCAGTTGATTTTTTCTTTTTTTTTTAAGCACACTGTCTTCAGTTCACTCCACACTTCTTTTTGTGTATTTCTCTTTTGCTATTTTTTTTAAATATTTTTATTTCTTTATTTGACAGACAGATCACAAGTAGGCAGAGAGGCAGGCAGAGAGAGAGGAGGAAGCAGGCTCCCTGCTGAGCAGAGAACCCGACGTGGGGCTTGATCCCAGGACCCCGAGATCATGACCTGAGCCAAAGGCAGAGGCTTTAATCCAGTGAGCCACCCAGGCGCCCCTCTTGCTATTTTCTTAGTGTTTACTGTGGGGATTACAGTTAACGTTCTAGATTAACAGCAGTCTGGTTTGAATCAATACCAATCTGACTTTAGTTACGAAAACCCTGCCCGTTTGTATTCTTGTCAGAAACTGCTTTGTATGCATAAATTTTTAACTGTGTCTTATGTATTTGTCTTTTAAATCATCTAGAAAGCAGAAAGTAGAGTTATAAAGCAGACATGGGGCAGCATGCGGCAGTTACCATCGGTGTTCTTGCGTCCCAGCCTGAGGCCCTCCAGTGGTGCCGGGTGCCCTGTGCTTTTGTTCATTTGCAGTGTCTTCACTGCTCCTCAGCTCAGCCTTCACTCCCTCATCAGCCAGATTTGGCCACAAAAGTTCTTATTTTTTTCAGAGTTGAAAGCCTGGGATCTTCCCAGGACTGTTCTGTGTGTGCACTCTGCCCTGGACACACACGCGGCTTTCTGAATCACGCCGTCTTCGACTTTGCCCCCAGACTGTAGGCCCTCTGTCACATGCTGCATCTGCAGCCTTGTGCCCCCCGGCAGCTGTGGACTTTTTGTTTGCCTAACTGTATTTACCAGCGATGCCTGTACTTTTCCTACCTGGGCAGGTTCCAGGTTCAGGTGAATGGAGATAAGCGCCCTTTGTGAGCCCCCTTGAGGGGGCCCCAGTCGTGTTAGGACACGCACGGTGCCTTTGCTCTGTCCTTCTGGGACCATGGGGTCCTCAGGCTGGGAGGGTCGGGCAGCCAAGCACAAGTGGGACAACCACAGATCTTTCTACCCCCTACAAGTTGCCTTCTTGAATGTGGCATTTGTGTGGTTACTGTGAACCTTTGATTGTTTCTAGAATCCTGACAACAGTAGTTAGTGGAGTTTCTGTTGAAGCTGCATGTAAAGGAGCATTTCATTGTTTGGGGACACTGTCAGCCCAGGCCCACTTCACCTCAAGTTACTTGGGGCCACAGGGAGTGTTTGGACAGCACGAGGGCCAGATCCTCATAAGGCTGTGTCCAGTCTGTCCTTGGCCCACAGCAAGGCTGAGTGAGACCAGTTCTCCAGGCTGGCCTGACAGATGGGTGTAAGCCTGGGCCGTGAGACATACAAGTGTCTTCTCGGTTCTGGGGGCCAGAGGCCAGGTGTCAGCAAGGCCACGTTCTCTTTGGAGGCTCCAGGGCAAAATCTGGCCTTTGCCTCTTACCACTTCTGGTGGTTCTAGGCGTCCTGGACTTGTGACTCTATCACCACAGCCTTGGCCTCTGTGGTCATGGCCAGTTTCTGGGAAGTAGAACAGGGCATGTCTTCTGGAAGGCCATAATTTAAACCCACTGCATTCTCTTGACCGTCTTCTCGGTGGTGAGGGATTTGTTTGAAATGCACTCTGGCTGTGGGTTCCTTATTGAGGGCCCCAGCATTTGTGGGGAGGACGGTTCACTGGATTTCCCAGTCTGTAGACCCCAGGCTTTTTCTTATCTCACTTTGATAACCTTTAGTGCCAAAGCTTTAAGCTTTTAGTGGCTTAAAGCTTTGGCACTAAAGGTTAGTGCCAGAAAACCAAAATGTTCAGGTATCTCTTGGGATTCATGATTTTTGGCTTAGAGATTTCCCTCACTTTCTTCTCTTGTGTAGTTCCTTTTTTTTTTTTTTTATGTTTTCTATTACACTTTAAAATTTTCTGCCCTGTTATTTAAGACTCAAGCCTCTGTTGCACCTGGGTTCCTCTCTGTAACCAAACACACCTCTGTGCCTCCACGTGGCTTTCAGGGGCTCCCTGTGTCCACAGCCCTCGCTGGCTTAGGGCTCTATCCTCTGTTGAAGTGGCCTGTCTGCAGCCTGTCCACCCCCAGAGTTGTCTCCTGTGCGTTCCTCCCTTGACGGTGTCCCCACTCAGAGTCCCCACGGCTTCCTTATTCCCCACATGCGCTGGTCGCAGGGGCAGCTGAGCCGTGGACGTGAAGAGGCACCGTCGTCTGTGGTTTTGTGCGTGTGCTGGCACCTGGCTGACACTGACCAGGGCAGAACCACGTTTTTGAGATTCTGCCCGTGACTCACAAAGCAGGCCTTGCTCCGAGTGTGACCTCACTGTGCCCTGAGACCTCAAAGGCTCAGTGATCAGATCCCCGAGAAGCCTGGGGCTCTTTCCAACCCATTGTCTCTGCCCTCTTCCTCTCAAAGTTGTCTTTTGTAAAACAGTACTAATTCGGTAAATTAGAAGGATCCTGCTTGTTCACAAGCTGCTCAGTATCATCTCCAGGCCCGTAGTACCTGCATGGAGGCAGCTTCAGGAGTGACGTCCAGCTTTCCTGCTGGGACGAGAGCCGATGGAAGGTCCTTCCTTTTGTTTTTGTTGTTGTTTTGTTTTGTTTTTTATTATGTTCAGTTAGCCAGCATATAGTACATCATAGGTTTGTGTTGTAGTATTTAACGATTCCTTAGTTGTGTATAACACCCAGTTCTCGTGTTGGGATGAGCACTGGTCCTTCCCTTTGAATTCAGATCTGCCAGAAGAAAAACCGAGGGGGCAAAGAGCATTTTAAGGTTTTCTTCTCTCTCTCTCTTTCTCTCTTCTTGGGATTTTATCTATTTAGTGTGTTTTGAAGATTTTTTTTTTTTATTTGAGAGAGAGGGATAGCGTGAGCATGAGGGTCAGAGGGAGTGGGAGAAGTAGGCTCCCCGGTGAGCAGGGAGCCTGACTGGGGTCTCTGTCCCAGGACCCTGGGATCACAACCTGAACCGAAGGCAGACAGTTTACCAACTGAGCCACCCAGGCGTCTGTCTGTTCAGTATATTTTAATCAGTTATGTTTGGTTTATACTTTTAGATGCTCAGAGTTCTTGTCATTGTATCAGCTCCCATATTCTGTGACACGAGCCTTCAGTCTTTGGTAACTCTGTGCTCTGGCCTCATAAGATGTTATAGGCTTATCATGTCCTTACATTCCCCCACACCCTACACGGTGATTCCTCCTGCTGTAGGGAGTTAATATTTGGAGACCTCGAAGGTTCTCTGTGGGCCTAGGAAACACCTGTTTGGGGCAGGGTGTGTGGACATCTGGGTCAGCGCACAGGGCTAGTTAGTTTGGAGGGCTTTCCTCCAGAAGGTCTGCCCAACACTTCACCCAAACTGTAGGGAGTTAGGTGCCTTTGACAAACTCAGAGAAGAGGCCACACAAGACCACTGTCACTTCTGCCAACTGTAAGTTCACCCTCAGGTTTGATAATTTACCAGCAGGATTTATGGAACTTGCTGGAAACTATTGAACTTGGGTTTTTAATAGGGAAAGGTACAGAGGGCCAAATCTAGGGGTCCAGACATGGGGCTTTCAGGGGCCCTCTCCCAAGGAGTCATGGGCAGTGTTCCCTCCTCCCGGCCCCTCACTGTGACAGTGGTGCACACAGTGTATTACCAAACAGGAAGGCTGCCCGAGCCTGGAGGGGGTCCAGAGTCTGCAGCGAGGCTTCATTACATGGGCACAGTTCGTTCATTGCCCACCCAGCTGCACTGTGTTGGGGGATAGCACGTGACTGAAAGCTTCCACCCTAAATCCCGTGGCTGGTCTTTCTGGTGTGGCTGACTCCACGCAGAGTCCCCTCATTAGCAGAAGCTAGGAGGAGTATTCAGGGCCCACCATAAACAAAACACTCCCATCACTCAGGAAGTCCCAAGGGTCTAGAGGGTCCCCCAGGAGCTGGGACAAAGACCAGACCCCTTAGGGTGAGGCCAGATCCTATACAGAAGCAGTCAACACCCCCCCCCCAAAAAAGCAGTCAACAATTTTTAAATATTCATACAGAATAGGTAGAACATTTACTTTTTTTTAATCTTCTTTCCATTCTAGAAATTACAGAAGAAATCCCCATGAAGACTTTGAACATGAAGACTGTGTATGTTTCTGTATTACCTATGACGGCGGAATTCTAACACCGTATTCCATGTGACAGAGTCCTTCCCACGCCACATGCCTGTCCCCTGCACACACGGAAGATGTTTCCTTCAGGGGCACTTATGATTTGCTGCTTTGGGTTCACAGTTGGAATGGGGGTGATTCCTCAGGTGACTTGGCGCCTCACGGTAATACTTACACGTAACCCGGAGCTCCCGCGCAGCCACAGGGAGGGCAGGCTGCACCTCTGCTCACTTCTACACTTGCACAACGTGGAAGTGATTTCAGTGGCAGATTTATATATCATTCTGTGGCCTTTTCAGACTTGTTTGAGATGTCTTGAAGGTATGTGTTAAATATTTCTGCTACCTGGATTTTCCTGGGTAATTTGATGGAATATTTTAAGTTTAAGTAAATTAGAACAATAAATAAATTTTCTCTCAGATAATAAATGTATTAGAAGTAATTTATTCTCCTATAGTCGAATGAAACCTGAAATGTGTAATCTCTAAAGAACACAAAAGCTTCATAGTGACCTCATTATTAAGACATAGCTAACCATCTAATTTCACTTCTTCCCAAAATCCTGTGTCAAAGAGGTAGATGCCAGGACAAAATCAGCTGCAGAAGTTTATTGGGGGAAACAAATGATGGATAAAGGGAGGGGGCAGGCCCCTGCAGACAGAGAAGAGGAAGAAGGGAGGGTTGATTAGAAAAAGCCCAGCCTGCAGGGCAACCTGGGGACGTCTGGGTCAGGCCAGGCTTCCCCATGGAAAGAGTCCAGAGGTGGGCAGACAAGACCAACTTTGCCCGCACACCTTGGTCGGTCCGTGGCCGGGCACTGCCAGGGGGCAGCGGCGCAGATGCCTCAGAGGATCTGAAGAAGTGCCCTGGCAGGAGGCCATTCACCAGCTGTGCTCCTGTGTCAGGGTCTCCTGGAGGGGAACGGAATGGTGTGTCTCTGGCTGCTACAATTAATGCATTTCAACTCCACAAAGTTGGAGGGGAGAAAAAAAGAACAAGTGTGGGTCAGGATCATTGGAATGCCTGGCACCAGGCTGACACTGACCAGGGCAGAACCACGGACAACAGTAGGTGCACAACTGTTGAGAATGTGAGATGTGGCCACTATGGAAAACTGGATGGACATTCCTCAAAAATGGAAAAATGTTCTGGCAACCTGGATGTGTGCCCCAAATAACTGAAGCCCGGGTCTCGAAGAGATTCAGCGCCCCTGCTAAACTGCGGCGCTACTCCGTATCCAGCATATACGCACAGTGGACCAGCATTCAGTGTCTACGGAGAAGGATGCGCCTTGGGGCCATTGTGCCGAGTGAAGCAAGCACGGAGAGACGAGTGTTCCAAGATCCCACGTCTGTGAGGGCCCTGAAGGAATCCAGCAACCAAAGCTGCCCCAGGGAGGGGAAGGGGGACTTGTTCAATGGGAACGGCTTCGGTTTTACAAGATGGAGTTCTAGAGGTCTTTCTGCCACTGTGAATATAGTTAACACTACCGCATGGTTCCCATGAAAGTGGTGAAGTTGGTAAATGTTAGGTATCTGTTACCACAATTTTGAGGTATTTTTAATGTCAAAGGGACAGAAGCCACCCTGAAAGAGCTCCTACTGGCCAAAGCTAGAGCAATTTGAGCAAAAAAATAATTTAGTATTGGATTAAAATCCAAAAAAATGTTCATGAGTCCATACTGATATCAGTGACTGCGAGAGAAGTGATAAACAACTTTGTAGCTACACCCCTTCAGGAGCTGCACCCTATGTCCCCGTGGTTAGAAGTGGGCAGCGCTTGGTGACCTACTTCCTGCGGAACAGAAGTCAGCATCAGCCACGGCAGCATACGCTTCTGTATGATGAGAGTGGCTCTGTGCCCCCGCATCTAACCATGAGGAAAACCTCAGACAAGTGCACACTGAGAGACATTCCACACAGTACCTGACTCCAGACTGTCAAGTTCATCACAAGCAAGCCAAGCCTGCGAAACTATCCCAGACCAGAGACGTAGGGCTGCAACATGAGGTTTGAAGGAACAATTCAGTTCATAACAAGGTCATGGATCTACAGACTCAATATAGACAATCCGCCCAGCTGCCGTATGGATTCAGGTAATCTCGGTCGAAATCCCAGCAGAGTATTTTCTAAGTGAAATAGAGAAATTCAAATATTATATGATTTCACTTGTATGTAGAATTTAAGAAACAAAACAAGCACGTGGAAAAACAAAACAAAACAGACAAACCAAGAAACAGACTCTTAACTGCAGAGAAACACACTGTCGCCAGAGAGGAGGGCAGCAGTGGGGGTGGGGGAAATAGGTGATGAGGATGAAGGAGTGCACCTGTCATGCTGAGCACCTGGTGGTGGATGGAAGTGATGAATCACTATATTGTTCACCGGAAACTAATATTGACACTGTATGTTAACTACTGGAATTTAAATAAAAAGTTTTTTAAAATCCCAGCAGGGTTTTTTTCATACACATTAACAGGCTAATTTAAAGATTATATGGAAACACAAAGGATTCAAAAGCCAAATAAACTTTCAAAGAGAAGTGAAACGTTGAAGGACTTAATCTGATTACCAGATTTCTAAAACTGTAATAATTAAGGCCATGTAATTGGCATAAAGATAATAAATAGATCATTAGAACAGGGTAGAGAATCCAGAAACAGACCTACACATATATTTTCGGTTAATTCTTTTTTTTTTAAATGATTCCTTTGATGTCACTGGGTGAAGGATAATCTTTTCCCCCAAATGGTACTGGAGCAAGCAGCTGGTCATAGACATGTGCGCACACAGAACCTCAGCCTATACCTCTCCATGTGCAAAAATTAAAATGTATCAAACTATAAATATAGCGGGATGCCTGGGTGGCTCAGTGGGTTAAAGCCTCTGCCTTCGGCTCAGGTCATGGTCCCAGGGTCCTGGGATTGAGCCCCGCATCGGGCTTTCTGCTCGGTAGGGAGCCTGCTTCCCTTCCTCTCTCTCTGCCTGCCTCTGCCTACTTGTGATCTGTCTGTCAAATAAATCTTTAAATATATATATATATATATATATATATAGCAAAAAAGATAAGTATTTTTCCACAATAAAAATATGTTCACAGAGAACTAAATGTTAAGAGCTAAAGTTGATCCATTTTCTGTAAGAAAACAGGAAAAAAGCCCCCCAAAATACCTACACCTTAATCCCTGGGAAACGATGTGATTAAGGTTATAGGCTTTACGATTAAAGAGACTATCCTGATTTATCTTGGGGTGGGGCAATCTAATCAAAGGAGCCTTTAAAAGGGGAGAATGGAGGTCAGAGAAACTGGCAGGAGGGGATAAGAGGTTCCAAGCAAGTATTTGCCGTGCCTTTGCTGGCTCTACAAGGTGTGGGCCCAGTGCAAGAGGGGACGAGGCCTGTAGGGGCTGTGGTCACCTCAAAAGGCAGCCCGCAGGGAAATGGGCCACAGTCTTAGAGCAGGAAGGAGCTGAAACTTAGAAATGGTTCTTCCTCACCAGCCTTAGAAATGGTTCTTCCTGGGGGCCAAGCTGGTGGACACCTCAGTCTGGGCCTTTGTGAGACTCAGCAGAGGAATCATCCAAGCACGTCAGACTTCCAGCTGCGAAGTAATAAGCTTGTGTGGTCCTAAGCTGCTTAATCTGTGGTGATTTATTACAGCAGGCATAGGGGCTAATACACAGTGATCGAGGCAAATATTTCTCAAATCCGTCTCAGAAAGCGCAAACTGAGGCGCCTAGGCTGCTCAGTCGGTTGAGCGTTCAGCTCTTGATTTCGGCTCAGGTCATGATCTCAGGGTCCTGGGACCGAGCTCCGCGTTGGGCTCCCTGCTCAGCAAGGAGTCTGCTTGAGATTCTCTGTCTCCCTCTGCCTCCCCCTCCCCTGCTTGCTCTCCCTTTCCCTCTCTCAAATAAATAAAATCTTTAAAACACACACACAACACACACAAGAAAATATAATAAAATTGGGCTTGAAAATTAAAGACTTAAAAGAAAAAGACTTGTTCTTCAAAAGGTTTGTGTATATAAAATGCAATTCACAGAATTATGAGATATTTGCAAAACATCTAGATGCGTATCTCGAATATATCAGGAGCTCTTAGAACTCAGTAAGACAAACAACCCAAGTTTTTTTTAATTCGGCAAAAGATCTGAACCGACATTTCACCAGAGAAGGTGCACAGATGGCCTCAGACACACAAGTGACTCTCGGCACTGTTAGCTGTCAGGGAAATGGGAAACTAAAGCCACAGTGAGAATCGTCACGTGCCCACTCGACTGCTAGAAGTTAGAAGTCTGACGCTATGGTGTGAGGGGTAAGGATGTGCTGCTTTTGGGCACGTGAAATGGGACTGTTGGTTTGGAAACAATCTAGCAGGTGTTTTTAAGCTGAACAGACCTTGAGTCCATAGTAGATGGCCCAGACCTTGCCAGACTTGTCCAGACTTGCTCCTTTGGGTCAGAACCACTGTAAACCATGGACATAACTGACAACCAAAGGAGAAATCTGGGAAGTGGAAAGAGGAAGGCAAACTGGTTTGGAGCGCATGGCTGCAAAAACACAGGGGTGGGTGTCGTAAACCTCTCCAACCAACAGCAGAAGGTGGGCCGACCTAGCAGAGAGGAGGGCCCAAGCCCGTTTGTTCCTGCCCCAATGGAACAGGAGTCCTTCTAGCATGAAGAGGCCCCACTAACAGTAAGCAGGAAGGGGAAATGCTCCTTCTTCCACCCAGACCCGGCATTCTGGAGGGTGCATTCTGCGGGCACAACTAGCACCCCGCCACAGTGGCCTCTTTGTCCTCACTGGCCTGAGGCCCTTGGTGGCCAGGGTAACCGGTGCGGGTGGGGTTTCTGGTCATAACAGGCACATGCCCTCTGTCTCCACAGGTAGGAGAGCTCCCAGCACAAGCCCCAGGCCGGGGAAGCTTCGTTCTCCCCCAGGAAACCCCTTCTCTCAGGGACCCAGCACCCCAGCCTGTGAGTGGGCCTCGGGAGTCACAGGGTAAATAATGTTTTCCCTTCACAGGGGCGTTTCAAGCCCGCTGAAATGAGTGTCAAACATTCCAAGTGCTTAGAAATGCCAGTTTCAGCCTGTCCCCAACCAGTATGTGACTGGGCCAGCCTTCGTGCTTCCTGCAACTGCACGACCCTCTCAGCAGTAACCGTCAGGAACAGTGAAAAAAAGGGTTATTACTCACAGGTCCTGGAGAGCACCTGGCATACCTGAGGCCCCCCGTGGGGTCTCCGAGAGAGACAGAAAGTGCAGGCTTGGGGTTCTACTTTTATTGGGGTCAAGGATGGAGGCCTAGATTTTCAAGGGCTCACTCTTTATTGATGAACTGAAAACACAGGAGCCGGAATTTAAAGCTGTGAAAGAGAAAACACAAGTGGGCCGAATGGTCACTGATCAAAGTGACGTCCTTCAGTTAGGCTCTAGTAGTTCTCTGCGAATGAGGTTCTTCTAAGTCTGGCCTCCTCCGCCGATTAAAGTCGACGGAGATCTCTATACGCGGAGGAGCCTGCAGGACAGGGGGCCGGGCCGGGTCTTTCTCTAGCTGAGGGGCGGGCAAGGTGGGGTTCACGAGGGCTGTGTCTGAAGTAGGTGTGCCCAAAGCCAGAGACTAACGCAGGCGCTGGCATCACAGCAAAAGAAAAACAACCTTCAGGGCCTGGAAACCGTCAAGACCTGTTGCTCTTTTGGGAGCCTTGTTCTCTGGCTCTGCTTGGATTGTGAGGAGCAAGGGAGCCGACCAGGAGGGGTCGGTGCTTGGCCCGACCGAGGCCCCACGGGAGCCCCTGGCGAGTGGAAGGGGCCCCGGTGCCCAGGTGCCCTCCTGCTCCCGCTGGGTCTTCCGACCTATCGCGGTCCCAGCTCCTGGCATGCGGCAGCTGGGAGCACAGCTGGTGGGCGCTCCACAGGACAAGAATCAGAATTCTCTGGAGTAGCGTTTGAATCCCTAAGGAGGTTAATGAGTGGCCACAAATGGATACAGTGTCTCTTCAAGTTGAATAAAGTGCATTTACACAACCAAGCCCAGACTGCTTTCATAATGGTTCCTACTTGACAGGAGACTTCTGTTGCCCTGTTGTAGCAGGTACCCAAGATAAATCACTTTTTCTTTGCAAATTTGAGCCTCTTGTGGTGCTACCTTATAACCACAGTGAGCCAAACGATTCAAAACTGTAATGATATTTTCTAGACACTTTTTTAAAAGATTTTATTTATTTATTTATTTGACAGACAGAGATCACAAGTAGGCAGAGAGGCAGGTGGGGGGGAGGTGGGAAGCAGCTTCCTTGCTGAGCAGGGAGCCCGATTCAGGGCTCGATCCCAGGACCCTGAGATCATGACCTGAGCTGAAGGCAGACACTTAACTGACTGAGCCACCCAGGTGCTCCAATTTTTAATAGCTTTTTTTTAATTAAGAATTTTTTAGAGCAGTTCTAGGATTATGGAAAAACTGAGGAGAAGGTACAGAGATTTCCCATAAACCCCATCCCCCCCACTCACAGCCACCCCAGCTTTCACTCTCCCGCCAGATGGTACATTTGTTACAGCTGATGAACCTACATGGACACGTCATCATCAACCAGAGTCCGAAGGTTCGGTCCGAGTGGTGGGCATTCTGTGGGTCTGGACAAATGTACAAGGACAGGTCAGCATCATTACGGTATCACACAAGGTATCTTCTTGGCCCTAAAAATCTTCTGTGTTCCACCTGTTCATCCCTTCCTTCCTCCAAACCACTGGCAGCCTCTGATCTTTTCACTGGCTCCATAGCTTTGTCTTTCCCAGAACGTCGTACAGTTGGAATCATGCAGCCTTTTCAGCTTGGCTTCTTTCCCTTGGTGATGTACATTTAAGCTTCCTCCGTGTCTTCTCAGGGCTTGACAGCTTATCTATTTTTAATCACTGAATAATATTCCGTTGTATGGATATATCCCATTTTCTATATCTATCACCCACTGAAGGATGTCTTGGTTGCTTCCAAGTTTTGGCAATGGCGAATAAAACTTCTATAAACAACCATGTGCAGGGTATTTTTGTGAGCATAACTTTTCACATCCTTTGGGTAAATATCAGAGAGTGTGAGCGCTGGATCATATGGTAACAGTAAGTTTAGTTTTGTAAGAAACTGCCAAAGCATTTTCTAAAGTGGCTGCCCCAGTCTGCATTCCCACCAGCCATGAATAAGAATGCCTATTGCTCCACATTCTTGCTAGCATTTGGTGTTGTCAGGGTTACAGATTTTGGCCATTTTATTTGTGTGTAGTGACATCTTATTGGTGTTTTAAGTTTGTGGGTTTTTAAAAAAGATTTGTTTATTCATTTTAGAGAGAGAGTGCGTGTGTGTGCCGGTGCAAGTGGGGTGAGGGGCAGAGGGAAAGTAAGAAGGAGAGAAGCAGATCCCCACTGAGTGCAGAGCCCAATGTGGGGCTCGATCTCATGACCCTGAGATCATGACCTGAGCTGAAATCGAGAGTTGGACACAGGGGTGCAGGTGCCCAGTATTTTTTTGTTCCCATTATTTTTGTAGTGTTTGCATCTAAAACCAAGTATGCAAAGCCCAGAGTGTCTATCCGTGAGGACCCATTTGTAGCTCCTGAGGAAACTAGTCTGTTAGTCTGCCAGCCATGAGTGAGGCCGCCCCCCTGGGCATCAGCCTGACAGTCATCTGCAATCTCTCTCTCCTGCTGGCAGTTTGTGCCTTAGAGGGTACAAGAGGGACACGTGGATGAGCAGCCCTTCCCTGCCCCGCTGCCGCCACCCCTGCATGTCCACTCATTCAGAGAGCCCAGCTGGCCACCCCATGTGGGTGCACCAGGATAATCACCTCCTGCATCCAATCCCTAACTTGTCCTGGAAGACGTCCTTCTTCATAAGGACATTGACATGTCCTGCTTTAATATGTCCCTTAAATTCCCTCAGTGATTTACACAGGGCTGTGCCCCATGCAGGTATTTTCACTGCCCTAAATATCCTCTGTGTTTCACGTATTCATTCCAATTTCTGTTGCCCATCTGCCTGCTCATGTGGCCATGCCTTTGGGCACAGCCACAAATTGGTAAAAACCCAAACATTAGGGCTCTTTTCATTTTCCATTCTTCTGTCACAGCAAGGAAAACAGCAAGCAATTCAGCACACTGAGCTGATTTGTTCTTACCTTCCTCAATCAGTTTTTTAATGAGTCGGCCACCACCTTTGAAACTGGATGCTGTCCATTCACCTTGGAATTGCCAAATATAAACCAAGAAGCTCTTTATTGGCCATCGAGAGCTGGTCCCAGAGCACTCTCCATGTGGCCGTGGGATCTGGCAGTTCTGCAGGTGGTTCCACAGCTGGCCCGAGGGGAGAAGAGTCTCCCTGCACAGGGACACACTGAGCACCTCCTCGCACCCCCAGCATCACGCTCCTGTATCCACCATGCCCACTTTGTTACGGAACTCTTTTGGGCACTGCCTTCCTCATTGTAGTATGTCTCTGACATCCCCTGAGCCATTATGGGTTTTCGGATTTCTAAATTATTTTAGGTCATTCAGAATTGAGGGAGGTTTCAATTAATTCTTGACAGCAAGCCACTAAGTTCTTCAAATGGCATCACAGCTTCTGGAGATTTTCTGAGCCAAAATCCCAGTGATCACCACTGGGAGGTGCTAATAGGCTTTTTGCCTTAAGCCCTGCACAGCCTACTGGCTCCCTGAGCTATCGTCCTTTTCCGTGGTCCACGCAGTACTATTTGAATATGTTCGTGGCGCACTCAGGCTTCTAACGTGTCATTAAGTAGAGCGGTATGCTCTTTTGCCCACCCGGTGTTTTATACTGTTGAAATTAACAAACTTTGTGGGTTTAGGCAATCCTAAATTCCCCATTTTGCCTATCCATTTAATACTGGCCAAAGAGTACACTTACATGCTTCTGTTTCACAATTCAAGTGGTTTTTTTTTTTTAAAGATTTTTTATTTATTTGACAGAGAGAGATCACAAGTAGGCAGAGAGGCAGGCAAAGAGAGAGGAAGGGAAGCAGGCTCCCTGCTGAGCAGAGAGCCTGATGCGGGGCTCGATCCCAGGACCCTGAGATCATGACCTGAGCTGAAGGCAGCGGCTTAACCCACTGAGCCACCCAGGCGCCCCACCATGCAAGTGTTTTGTAGTCAGAGATAATATCCACCCCAATAATGCATTCAAGTAAATGAGACTCATCCACTTTGCATAAAGTCTGTTCAAACATGCCAATTCTTATCCCAGCTTACCAGTAACCACTGTATTCCTCTATCTTCCCCCAATCAACTGTAGACCCATTAGGTTAATACCACCAGGTTTGGGAATCTCCGTGCATTGGGATCCCATGCCACAGAGTCCTAGGAAAGTCTCTTTACCACCTCACAACTTACCTACGTATGTGCCCATGATCTTGGCTTTCCAGCCTGTGGTTAAGCCAGGGGATTCGCCCATTCACCAGACCTTGTCCTGATTAGTTTCCTGGGCCATTGTCCCAGATGGCTTGTCAGGTTATTCAAAGTCACCTTTGACTTCCGGTTTTAAAGTTTTTCCCAAATTTGTACTTAAATTTGAGAAAACAGAGCCAAATGGTTTAGGCTCTTTGAGTATGGGGGGGCCATTGGGGGTCACACTCCAGCCAGTTAGAACTACAGCCACTGGCCTTGGAGCCACTACCAAAGGGAAGAATGGTGTAGAAACAACGGAAAATCAGAATGATTCACAAGAAAATGGAAAAAACAAAGGAGATAGTCAAGGGACTCGTCCCCAGCAGGTGAAATTTGTTAGACAGTTATTGAGAAATGAGATGAACAAAGAGCATATCAACAGGGACAACACAGAGGTTTAATGCAGCACAATCAGAGGCGGGTGGACCAGTGTGACCCCCAATGGCCCCCCCATACTCAAAGAGCCTAAACCATTTGGCTCTGTTTTCTCAGACTTAAGTACAAATTACTTAATTTCAGAAAACAATGTTCATGACATTGGATGTCTAGCTTGTTTAATGTTATTTTATATATTTGTTTAAAGATTTTATTTCTTTAGACAGAGATTACGAGTAGGCAGACAGGCAAGCAGAGAGAGAGGAAGGGAAGCAGGCTCCCTGCTGAGCAGAGAGCCTGATGCAGGGCTCGATCCCAAGACCCTGAGATTATGACCTGAGCCGAAGGCAGAGGCTCTAACCCACTAACCCACTGAGCCACCCAGGTGCCCTGTTATTTTATATTTCATCATGTATCTTCTGAGTCAGTTCTTTGGGAGTTGGAGCTATCATCACTAAATTCCACTGCTAAATTTCACCTCTATGAACTGATTGCAACATGGCCACTGTCTCATACCATGGATGACCAAGTAGCCACCCGGAAGTCAAAGATTCATCATCCTCTACTCTCTCATCCTTCTTTATTTCAGATTTAGTCATTCATGAGGACTCATAGAACTCAGAAATACTGTTAGACTCACAGTATGTAGAGATGCACTTAAGTTCCCATTCCAGCGTGTTACAACTTGCACAGATCTTGTTAACAGAGAAGCACACCCAAGGCTTGTGTCTGAGATTTTTATTGTGGGTCTGTCACCATGTGTCTCCCCTTAGTTATTCTGTCCCCAACTCCTCCAAAGGTCATATTGATTCAGGCCCCAGGCTCCCAGTTAATCACATTAGCCTAAGCTATCTGTCGTGGCTTAAGGCCAAAGGTACCCAAAGCCTCTCTCCTCAGGCTGGGTAACCTCACGGTCCCAAGGTCATGCATCAGGAGCCAGTCAAAGCCGCACTGTTTCTTAAGGATAAGCAGAGTCAATACGTCGCCTTGCCAAGTCTTACCGCACAGTATCCAGTTGCTCAGCACCATTTGATGAAAAGGTTCCCAATCTCTGTGTCTGTTCCTCTGCCAGTACCTCAAAATCAAGGTTACTGTGGCCGTACAGGAACCCATACACAGTGCCAGGCAGAGAGATTCTTCCCACTTTATTCTTCTTTTCCAAACTGTCATACCTTGACCTTTCCATATAAATTTTAGAAAAATCTTGTCTGTATCCTCAAAAATTCTTGCTGGGGTTGTGATAGAAACTGCATTAAACCTATGTATCAGGGCACCTGGGTGGCTCAGTTGGTTAAGTGTCGGCTCTTGGTTTTGGCTCAGGTCATGCTCTTGGGGTCGTAGAATCAAGCCCTGTGTCAGGATCTGCGCTCAGCAGGGAGTCTGCTTGGGGATTTTCTCCCTTTGCCCCTCTCTTTCAAATAAATGAATAAATAAATAAAATGTTTTTTAAAACCCACTATGTATCATTTTGTGGAGAACTGAGATCTTTATTGACTCTTCCAATTCAGGAACGCAGGATATCTCTCCATTTATTTGATTTTTTTAAAACGATTTTATTTATTTATTTGACAGACAGAGATCACAAGCAGGCAGAGAGGCAGGCAGAGAGACAGGAAGAGAAGTAGGCTCCCCGCTGAGCAGAGAGCCCGATGTGGGGCTATATCCCAGGACCCTGGAATCATGACCTGAACCGAAGGCAGCGGCTTTAACCCACTGAGCCACCCAGGTGCCCCTATTTTGATTTTTTTTTTTTTTAAATAGCACTGTGTTGGGTGCCTGGTTGGCTCAGTGGGTTAAAGCCTCTGCCTTCGGTTCAGGTCATGATTCCAGGGTCCTGGGATCGAGCCCCGCATCGGGCTCTCTGCTCAGCGGGGAGCCTGCTTCTCTTCCTCTCTCTCTCTCTGCCTACTTGTGATCTCTGTCTGTCAAATAAATGAAATCTTTGGAGAAAAAATAAAATAAAATAAAATAAAAATTAAAAAAAATAAATAGCACTGTGTTTTCAGTATAAATTCTAGTACATGTTTATTACATTTACATCTAAATATTTCATTTTCTGAGTATTTATAAATGGAATTATACTTAATTTCAGTGTCCATTACTAGTACATAGAAATAGAATTAAACTTTATATTGATCTTATGTATCCTACTATCATAGAGGTTCCTTAGAATTTTCTTTTTTTTTTAATTTTATTTATTTATTGATAGAGATCACAAGTAGGCAGAGAGGCAGGCAGAGAGAGAGAGGGGGGAAAGAAGGCTTCCCACTGAGCAGAAAGCCCGATTCAGAGCTCGATCCCAGGACCCTGGGATCATGACCTGAGCTGAAGGCAGAGACTTTAACCCACTGGGCCACCCAGGCTCCCCTGGTTCCTTAGAATATTCTATACAAACCATTGTATCATCTGTAAATAGAAACAGCTTTATCTCTCCTATTCTAATAAGTATACCTTTTATTTCTATCTCTTACTCTGCTGCATTGGCCAGGGCTTCCAGTACTGTGTTGAATAATGATGCTGAGGGTAGATACTCCTGTCTTGTTCCCAGTCTTGGGCAGTCTTCAGTTGTTCATCATTAACTACAGAGTCGGCTGTAGGTTTTTGATGTTGAGGGAGTTCCCCTCTATTCCTATTTTTCTGATTTTTGAAATCATAAATGGATGTTGATATTGATGCTTTTTCTGCATCACTTGGTATGATTATGTGATTTTTCTTCCTTAGCCTCTTTCCTCTCCTTCCAGGTCTCTGGTCACATAATTCTTAGAACCTTAGTTATTAGTCCTGTAAGTTCCTGAGGTTCTTACTTCTTTTTTTTTCCAGTATCTCTCTGTGGTTCAGATCATATAATTTCTATTGTTTTATCTTTCAGTTTATTGATTCTTTTGTGTCCTCCTTTCTACTCATGATCCTAGCCACTGGTCTTTTAATTTCAGGGTTGTTTTTTTTTAATTTTTAAAAAGTTTCATTTTTTCTTCCTTGTTTCCTCTTCTTTTTTTTTTTGCTGAGGCTATTTTTCATTTGTTTCCATTGTGTTCATAATTATTTATTAATTAATAATTATTAAATATTATTAAATTTATATAATATAAATAAATATATTATATATGAAAATATAAAATGAAACCAAAAACTATTAAATATTATTACAATTTATTAAATAAATAATTAATTATTAAACATTTTAATGAAGGCTGCTTTAAATTCCTTATTAGGTAATGTCAACATCTCTGTGTCACATGAGAGTTAGCATTATTTGTGGTCTTTTTCATTTGGTGTCCTATATTCCTGGTTCTTTTTTTTTTTTTAAGATTTTATTTATTTATTTGACAGACGGAGATCACAGAGAAGCAGGCAGAGAGAGGGGAGGAAGCAGGCTCCCCGCCGAGCAGAGAGCCCGACTCGGGGCTCCATCCCAGGGTCCTGCCGAGCCGAAAGCAGAGGCTTTAACCCACTGAGCCACCCAGGTGCCCCTATCTTCCTGGTTCTTGGTATGAGTGATTTTTTTTATTGAAACCCAGGTATTTTATATTCTGTTATGAGACTCTGGATCTTATCTAAAACTTCTGTTTCAACTGTCTTTATCTGATACTTCTCCATGATATCAGGCCATATCATACTGACAGATCCCCATATCTCTCTCCTGGCACCACGCAAGAGGCTGGTGGGGTTCAAGGCCTAGCTTCCTACTTGGCTTTCTCACACTGTCCTGAGGGAGGTGGAAGTGATAGTCTTTGTAGCCCATCA
Source organism: Lontra canadensis (assembly GCF_010015895.1). Classification (NCBI taxonomy): domain Eukaryota; kingdom Metazoa; phylum Chordata; class Mammalia; order Carnivora; family Mustelidae; genus Lontra; species Lontra canadensis. Next base: position 4,000,968 of record NW_022631025.1, read on the forward strand.
CAGCCTCTGGAGGTTAGAAGGTTTGGGTCCCACCGGCCTGTGCTTGGGGTGGTTTCTTCTGTCATGTTTGGCTGGAGTAGAGCAGTTATGGTCTCTAAGTCTTCTGTCTTACTAGGCTATCCCTTTCCAGGTGCTCTAGCTAGAGAGAGCAGCCTCTTTGAAGATTTTTCTGTCTGCACCTACTGGCATTTCCAAGTTTCTGGCTTCTTTGGCTCCAAATCTGGGATATAAGAGGCAGAAAGAAAAACCAGAGAATGCACTGCTGTTGTGTCAGTCCTTGGCTCCCAAAGTCATTAACCAGTCTGTCTTCTTCTTTGTGCCTTTCCGTCTTCTTATATATTACATCGAGCTCTTACTGGGAAAAGTAGGAAATACATGTCTACTCTACCATCCCTAAAAGTGAAGTGCCATTTTCTCTTGAACACAACTATGGTTGTGACAGAGACCTGGCCGTAGGGTCATCGGAAAACAGTGGGACCCAACTGGGCAGCATCCTCCCTGGCCTTCAGCCTCCACTGCCTGAGGGCATGTGATTTCTGACCTGGCAGGGGGTGGCAAATTATGAGAAAGGCCAGGACAACTCCTATTTCAGGCTTCTCATGTAGAAAGAATTAACTGAGTTAAATAAAGAAGGAACTAGTGGTAACACTGTTGAAAGAAGCAAAAAGCCATGTACCTTAATATGGGGAGGGAAAGGCTAAATTCCCACATGGAAGGCGCGCCTCAGCAGGACGACGGGGTGCCACATAGTCCCAGTGGAAAAGAAGCCGCAACAACCAAAAACCTCCCTCCCCTTTATATTCTCTGGAACAGTGCTTTCAAACTGTAGTTCTCTGTAGGTCTTGAAACCAATGTAGAGAACTGGATATAAACAAAACAAAATAAATTAAATAGAGAAGACAGATAAATAAAATGTAATGGAAAAGGGTTAAGTCTCCAATTACTTCACATGCAGTAAGAGTACTTTGTGAAAATTTAATTTTACTTAATGTACTTATTAATGTATAGGCATACCAGAATCACAATGTAAGATGTTTGCTATATATTTTTGCCCCAAGTTCAAAAACTCTGAATGTTACTTGAGTTTAATTAAGTGTTCTTTGGTAAGATTTTAAATAAGACAACAAAAAATGATATTGCTTTTTAAAAAAAATAATCTGCTTAAAGAATTAGTTAAATATGTGTGTAAATTTTAGTTAAAATACATGCGGATGTATATGGGTCATAGTGTCCGTCCTACAGCACGGCAGGAAAGCTCACAGGAAATTCTGGGGTCAGAGTTCAGGCAAGGACAGCACAGCTGGAAGCTCACACAGGCCCCCCACACACATTCACAACCTCATCCTCTTGGCTGCTATGTCATGGCTGTGGGAATATGATTAAGTCCATTTAATGAATGCATATAATCCATTTCTGAAAGCTCGTCCCCCAACGCACACCACCTTGGGTTTTCTCTTACAGGGATCAGTGTCTTTCAAGGCTGTGACTGTGGGCTTCAGCCAGGAGGCGTGGCAGCACCTGACCCCGCACAGAGGACCCTGTACATGGACATGATGCTTGAGAACTGCAGCCACCTGGCATCTGTGGGTGAGTGCCGCAGTCCTGTGCAGGTTTGGCTGTGCCCTGCTGACACTGTGGGGCAGAGGAGGGGTACCGAACTTAGGAAGGCTGTGTTGAGTTTGTCCTAAGTTCTCAAAATTTCAGACTCCCTTTGGAGACTTAAGTTGTAGCTCTCTTGCCAGTAAAACATTTTTACTGAAATGTAAAAGGGAAGCTTAATTATGTGGCCCCTGAATCCCAAGTTTTTTGTGATTTTTGTGATTTTTCCATTGACAGGGTCCAGTTTCTCCAGCAAATGTGATCTTCAATCCAGGGATGGATGAGGGGAGAACTACAGGTGATTCCTGCTCAGGTGAGTGAGTATGGGTCAGACACAGCGGAGAGAGAGGAATGGAAACTGCACTGAGCAAAGAAGAGGCTGGCCTTTCTGAGTGTGACCTTGGCCTTTTCAGACTCTAAGCAAGAGTATCATAGAAATTCTGTGGCCCTCGGGTCCACGTCTCTCCCAGCAACTGCCTCCTGGCTTGAGCAGCAGGTGACGTTCTTACTGCCCCCATAGCTCACTTTGGCTCTTCTCATCCAGGCTGTGCCTTTGTGGCCTGTCGCTCTTCCCACCGGCACCCCTATTTTCCCTCGTTCATACTGTGAGTTTAGATTCATCCCTTTGAGTATTGAGGCCACTAGGGATCTACCTTCTTTCCAAATTATTGTGTGATGCTTCTCAACCTCAGTCCCTTTTCATCTCTGACAGTGACCCTCCTATCACTTGCCATCCTCAACTCCTACCATACAACTCTTGTGACTTTGTTAAAATAAAGTCAGCAAAGTAGAACCAACACTGTACAATGATGTCCTGCATTCAACAGAAGACCACAAAGGAATCAAGATGGAGAAGTTTACTACTCACAAGTCTTGGGGGAGACACATATAGACCCTGAGGGGCCTTGCTGTGTGGACAAGGAAGGATGCAGGTAGAGCCAGCACAACAGAACTTGGGGTTCATGCCTTTTTATGGTCTGTGAGTACTTTGGGGTTCCTGGGTTAGGGCTGGCTTCATCAATCCAAATCCCCAAAAGAACAGAGTTTGGTAAGTTTTGGGCAAGGAGGGAGTTCTTATGCAAGGGGAAGTCTCTGTGAGGCAGGGGAGACTGCTTATCACAGTGTTGATGAGGAAATCGTGTCGGAAACATATTTGTGATGCTGCAGGCTGTTATTTAGGGCATGCACGAGAGGGAGGGGCTAGCATCACCTCAAGGCTTCTGCAGGCCATTTGGCCAGAAATGGGATGCTGACACAGCAGTATTATGGAGCAATTTAACAAAATAATAATTATAATATAATAAAATAATTAAAAGTCTAATAATAATAATAATTATTATTATTATTATTATTATATAATAGTAAAATAATTAAAAGTCTAAATCTTGGGGGTGCCTGGGTGGCTCAGTGGGTTAAGCCTCTGCCTTCAGCTTGGGTCATGATCTCAGGGTCCTGGGATCGAGCCCTACATCGGGTTCTCTGCTCAGCGGGGAGCTTGCTTCCCCCCCCCCCGCCTGCTTGTGATCTCTGTCTGTCAAATAAAATAAAATCTTAAAAAAAAGGTCTAAATCTTCTGAGGGGAAAAAAAACATATTTTATACACTTTGAGTAGGTAAAGATCATTATAATGAATATAACAGCAGCATTATAATTAACAGTGAAATGTTGAGGAACATTCCTGGTAAAATCAGACAGTAGGTAAGGATGGCCATGATCACCATGACTACTGAGGACTGTACAGGAGGTGACAGACTTCATTGAGACCAAAAAAAAACCAAAAACAAGACCAGAAACAAAGGACTGAAAGTAAGGAAATGAAACACACAAGGTTCACAGAAATAAAAGTCCAAACAGAGAGTGTACAGACAATTAGGCTGAACAAGAGTTTAGCAAGGTTGCTAGGTAACTACTAACTGACTATATAGCACGGAGTACCTTCAGCCAAGCATCTTTGAGAAACGAGCCCTCTCCCAGAGATGGTGCAGCTTGGCATTCAACTCAAGAGCATCAGGTGAGCCCCACACTAGAAGCACAGACCTCTGACTCTGTGCTGGCCTTGAGACAGGGAAACTAAAGGGACACCATGAAGGACCACTTTTTTGCTCCCTTCCCTGCTTCTTTTCTCGCTAGGACATGGACCCTCACCTTACACATGCCTTTTAGTACAGATAATGTGTGTCCTCCTTGTGAACCTCAAAGAGTTTAATGATTTCTCTGAAGTTTTCCAGCACAATAGAGAACACCTAAGGAGTGACCAGGTGGGGTCAGCATATCAAGACCACTGACTCACCAACACCCCTGGCTCCAGGGCATAGGTGACTTATGGAGGATACCTAAACACACTCGTCTTTGCTGCTGGATGCAAGAGGACACATGCACCAGACTACAAATCTCAAAAAACCCTAGATGCCAAGCAAAGATGAGACTCACTCTTCTTTCCATTCCAAGTCTCCCGGACTAGCTGTATCTGCTCTTTCTGGGTCTTCCATAAACTCTGCTCTCACCTCCTCTCAACTCCCATTTGATTTCTATCAGGCATAAAGCCTAGCACCCTCTTGGCGGGTTCTGTGGGACCCCCTCTGGTCCTTAGGCCCAGCCAGCCTTTGTCAGCCTGACCTTTGCTGCCTCACCAACCCCCACAAAGCTGGGCACCTTGTTACACCTCATGGGTGCTCCATGTTCAAACGAGAATTACTATATCCCAGTTGACTTTAGCATCAGCCTTCCTCCAAGGCAGAAACACGAGAAAACCATCTCTCTACAGTCTCAGCTCCTTTAGCAAGGAATAGTCCCCATTTGTCTCCAGGAGTCCTTCTCTGCTCTTATAGTGGGTGGATGTTCTCATCCTGAAACAGTGGGAACATTTGCTAGGGATTTGCTTCTGGACATGTCTGTATCTTTGGTGGTAGAATCAGAGGAACTGGAAGGCAGCTTTGTTCAGGGACCTGATGCTCTATGTGGACATTTGAATTGTTGCTTCCTACTGCTCAGTGAGACTGACTCCTCGAGGAATAAGCATAATCAACTATGATTTAATCTTTGTGGCTCCAAAGGTCATCTCTTCATACTGACTGTAGACCAAACAGCAAGTTTCTTTGAAGGTTTGTCTCCATTCTGTTCTTGTCCTCCTTCCTTTCATTTGACCTAACAGAGTTATGGATTTCTATATGACTCTACCCATTATTCTAGTAATTTTTCCTTTTTTAAAAATTAAAACAATTTTTTTAAAGATTTTATTTGAGGGAGGGAGAGAGAGAGAGCGTGCGTGCACATGGGCAGAGCGAAGGGGAGTGGCAGAGTGAGAGGTAGATGCAGACTCCCCACTGAGCAGGGAGCCCAACACCGGATTACATTCCAGAACCCTCAGATCATGACCTTAGCCAAAGTCAGATGCTTAACTGACTGAGCCACCCAGGTGCCACAAGACATCTTTTTTCTGTAACCCTTTCTACTTTGTAAATTTTGTTGGTGTGCCTGTGTATTTGTGTATTTCGCCATGCATATATCATTCAAAAAGGTAAATTAATTTAAAATATGTGGCCAACCTAAAGGGTTGCTCTAATGGTAGCCCTAACTGCATTTTTTCCCAACAATATCCTATTATTCTTTTACACTGACTATTTTACACATAAGCCATAATAAAATCCCCAGGACACTCTCCCCAATGCCACCTCTGCCGTCTAGAGTGGTTTTTAAAAGTGAAACAGAACTATTCACTCCCTGGCTTTAGAACCCTCCAGTGGCGTCCCACAGTCACACTCAACCCTGTCACCAGCTTGCTCACTGCACTCATTAAGAAAAATCACCTTCCCCATCTGTTTGTATTTATACAGTCTGTCATCCATACCACAACATGGTATCTTTACCTGGGTCACTGGATGTCAGTACACACAGGTGTACAATAATTCCAGAATAAAGAAGTCTGAGTAAAGGAATGCAAGGAAGGCGTATTTCTGTTTAGTGACCTAACTGAAGCTACCACATAGCCTCTGACTCAGACACAGCTCATAGCTCATTCAGCCATCCGCAGGGGAATTAACGTGATCAAATGATCAGAAATTAATTAACATAAAAGTTGACACCTCAAATTCAGTAAAAAGTGATTGACGTTACAATCGCCCTGTGTGAAGAAGAAAATAAAATTACTAATTGAAAATAACAGCTAACATCTATTGAGCAAGAGCTCTTAGGAAACTTGCCCAGGGTCACCAGGTTACTCAATGGTGGAGCCAAGAGCTAAAAATTCAGGAGGCATCTTAAATGTGGTGATGGTTACACAAAATGTTTAAATTCTACACCAAAAAGACACGTCGGACCCTGAACCTCAGGGTCACAGCCAGCCTCACTGAGCCCGCGGGCGCGAACGCTGACCTCGCAGGTGTCGCATCACCAACCGGGGCACCGCCCCACGAACCCAGCCATCGCTGACCGTCCACTCAAACACTGGCCGCAGGGTCCTGGGCTCGCGGAAACAGCAGCCACGGCGACCGCATCGTTCTAGAGCGACTTCCGCCCGCGGATCCGCCCCCGCTGCCCGAACTACGGTGGCCGGGAGAGGGCGCTGCGCATGCCCGCCAGCCGGGATCCCGGGTCCGCCGTCGCCGGCTGCGGCGCGCTTCGTGGGCACCCAGGATTTTCGCGGGCGGGTTCGGTCTGCTGGTGGGCAGGAGGCCGACTGGTGTGGGGATTGTGCAGATGAGGGGGAAATCCTGGCCTAGAAGAGTCGAGGCCGCTGCGGGGCAGGGACTCGTGGCAAGTCCAGTGGGAAGCCGGGTCGCAGAGCTCGTGTTCAGCGCCTTCTGTGCGTGAGTCGTTGCCCACCCGAGTGCAGCCGGTTGTCGGAGCGGCTCACAGGCGCAGCATTTAACCCATCTGGTGAGGTACCCAGTGCTGTGTTCATCTCCGTGGAATTCCAGGACCGTCAAGAGGGTCACAAAGACTCCACCAAACCAGAGACAGGCTCTTCTGAGCCTTCATCTTCAGGGCCCGGCGCTGGGCTCTGTCTTGGACTGCTTAGTCCAGTTTTAGCGAGAATCCTACTGAGTCAGTTAAGGAAAAATCCTTGGTACCTGATGACCTTTACTGTCCGACCAAATTACTCATCCTCACCCCCCATTTCTTACCCTCCTGGCCTGCCTTCAGCAAGAATTCTGGTAGGGAGAGCCTGTAGGGAGAATTCCCCCTAGCCTTGTTTACTCAGTAATTTTTCATCCGCTGGCCCTCACTCTGCTCCTTGTCAGTCAACAACCCCTCCTACCCTCCTGTTCACAGTTGACTCCAGTATCTCTCCCCTCCAGCAAAACCTCCTTGCGATAGTCTCGACACCTATCATTATAGTCCTGAATGAAGCATGCCTTACTGTTTTAATTACTGTCAGAATGATTTTAAAAAATATTTTTTCAGGGGCTCCTGGGTGGCTCAGTGGGTTGAGCCTCTGCCTTCCACTCTGGTCATGGTCTCAGGGTCCTGGAATTGGGCTGCCTCCAGCTCTCTGCTCAGCGGGGAGCCTGCTTCCATATCTCTCTCTCTCTCTCTCTCTCTGCCTACTTGTGATCTGTCAAATAAATAAATAAATAATTTTTTAAAAGATTTTATTTATTTATTTGACAGAGAGAGATCACAAGTAGGCAGAGAGGCAGGCAGAGAGAGAGAGAGAGGAAGGGAAGCAGGCTCCCTGCTGAGCAGAGAGCCCGATGTGGGACTCAACCCCAGGACCCTGAGATCATGACCTGAGCCGAAGGCAGCAGCTTAACCCACTGAGCCACCCAGGCGCCCCAATAAATAAAATCTTAAAAAATTTTTTTTAAACAATAAGGAATTAAAAACAGTAGCTGAGATATGTATATACCAGAAATATAGCTTTATTTGAAAAATACAGCTTCCAGAAAATTGAGGTAAAAAGATAAACTGGATAAGTAGGGTCTTAAAGCAAAGAAAGAGCTTGGCCTCTGGTGGGAAGTCAGGCTTTGTCCGACCTCTGAACTTCCAAAGGGCAGGTGATGGCTTCTGACCTCCTAGGAACTCCACTGTTTGGCCCCTTTTGTCCTAAGTCCTTCTCCTTGACTCCCCCAAATCTTAGATCAGCCACTTCTTTGATGGACATTGAGCCTGTGCGAATGGCAAGTGTTTATTCAGTCTGAGGTTACTAGGTATAAAATTCATAGGCTTTATCCTCTTGCTCATATCATATTTGATCTGTATTTCAAGTTCATGCATACAAATGCATGATTTGTATGAAATGTATGACCTCCTCATCGTGTATAAGACTGAGGTGGGGCTTGATCCAGTGCCTAGGGACCTCTTCACCAGGGACTCTCCAAAAACTTCAGTTAAAGACCACCAGGAACACACCTGTGGCTAAACAATTAAGTTGCAGTAAAGAAGAACAACATGGGGAACCATGAAATGTCTAAATAGAGGAGTTAGAAAGAAGCTATTATAGGATTTGAGCTTTGGATGATTTGGGGTAGAATCTCAAGTTGTGAGGAGTTTGCTCTAGGTTGGATGCTGTCAAAGTAAGGCAATGTGGTGATTATTTTGTGGATGGCACTGGATTCTGTTTTTGTCTCTGCTTAGCATAATGAAGAATACTTGTTTTTGTTGCAATCTATTGTGGTCTGAGAGTATTATCACTCTCTTTTTAAAAGATTTATTTATTAGAGAGAGTGCAAATGGAGGGAGGGGCAGGAGAAGAGGGAGAGAGAATCTCAGGCCGACTCCCCAGTAAGTGCAGAGCCCAACATGGGTCTCAGTCTCACAACCCTGAGATCATGACCTGAGTGAGCCAAAACCGAGTCTGATGCTCAGTCAGTTGAGCCACCCAGGCACCTCATTAAAAAAATTTTTTTTTCTAAAGATTATTTATTTACTTATTAGAGAGAGAGAGAGATAAGACAGAGACTGTGAAAGAGAGCAGGAGCAGGGAGGAGAGGGGGAAACAGGCTTCTCCCTGAGCAGAGAGCCGGATGCAGGGCTTGATCCAAGGACCTGGGATCATGACCTGAGCTGAAGGCAGACGCTTAACTGACTGAGCCACCCAGGTACCCGCCCCCTTTTTTTAATGATTTAGGTCTCAGAATAATCTTGTCTGAAGTTAGTATTTTGTGAGATTCTTATGTCTTACAGGAGAACAAAATGGCTTAGCTGTGACTGTCAGACCAATTTGTAATAACGTTGAAGCCTAACTATGATGCAAACGTTGGCAGAATTGAAGGGAGAAATACAGTCCTACAATGATAGTTGAAGACTTCAACACTCCACTTACAGTAAGCCTTAAGACTGGGGAAAAAAAAAGCTGACAAGTCCAGCTTGACAAAGAAGTGGTTTATTAAGGGGACTGTGGACAAAAACAAAAACATGTCTTGGGCAGCTGCAAGATGAGTAGATCTCTGCAACTCCACAAATAGAGCCACATCAATATAGTCAGCTGATTTTTCACAAAGGAGCAATGGGGCAAAGACAGTCTTTTCAACAAATGGCGCTGGAACAACTAGCCATCCACACACCAGGAAAAAAAAAAAAAGAACTTAGACAAAGACCTTACTCCTTTCACAAAAGTAAACCAAAATAAAGAACTAAATATAAAATGCAAACCATATAACTCTCAAAAGATAACATAGGATAAAGCCTGGATGATCTTGGGTATGACAATGACTTTAACAATACCGAAAGCTTATCCATTAAAGAAATAATTGGTAAGATGGATTTTATTAAAATTAAAACTTACGCTTTGCAAAAGACAATGTTAAGAGAATGAAAAGACAAGCCACATGCTGGGAGAAAGTATATGCAAGACACATCTGATAAAGGATTGTTATCCAAAAGACAACTCTTCGGGTGCCTGGGGGGCTCAGTGGGTTAAAGCCTCTGCCTTCACCTCAGGTCATGATCTCAGGGTCCTGGGATCAAGCCCCACATTGGGCTCTCTGCTCAGCAGGGAGCCTGCTTCCCCCTTCTCTCTCTGCCTGCCTCTCTGCCTACTTGTGATCTCTGTCTGTCAAATGAATAAATAAAATATTAAAAAAAAAAGATAACTCTTGAAACCCAATAAGAAAACAACCTGATTTTAAAGAATGGGCTAAAGACCTTAACGGACACCTCATCAAAGAAGATAGATAGCAAATAAACTCATGCAAAGATGCTTCACATCATATGTCAACATGGAAATGCAAATTAAAACACAATGAGATACTACTATACGTGTATTAAAATGACTAAAATCCAGAACTCTGACAAAAAACAAATGCTGACAAGGATGTGGAGCAAAGGAACTCTCACTGCTGATAGGAATGCAAAATGGTGTAGCCACGTTGGAATACAGTTTTACAGTTTCTCACAAAACTAAATATACTCAATATATGATTCAGCATTTGCAGTCTTTAGTACTTACCCAAAGGTGGTGAAAACTTAGACCCACACAAAAATCTGCACATGGATATTTATGACAGCTTTATTCATAATTGTCAAAACTTGTTAGCAATCAAGATGTCCTTTGGTGGTGAACGGATAAATAAACTGTGGTACGTCTAGGCACTGGAGTATTCTTTAGTGTTAAAAAGAAATGAGCTTTCAAAACATGAAAAATTTGGAAGAAACTCAAGTGCATATTACTAAGTGAAAGAAGCCAAAATCTACATACTATAGGATTCCAACTAAATGACATTCTGAAAAAGGCAAAACTATGAAGACAAGAAAAAGAGAAATGGTTCCAAGGGTTGAGGTATGGGAAAGGGAAGGATGAATAGAGAACAGAGGATTTTCACAGAGGGTACCATAATGATGGATACTTCTCATTATATATTTGTCCAAACTCCTAGACTGTATAACACAAAGAGTGAACTGTAGTGTAAACTATGGACTTTGGGGGGTGGGTATGACATGTCAATGTAGGTTTATCACCAAGTTCCAGTGAGGTCTCCTAAGTTCTGCTCTCTTAGCAACTTTTAAATATGCAGTACTGTATTATTAATTATAGTCACCATGCTGTGCATTTTATCCTCAGGACTTACTTATTTTATAAGTGCAAGTTTGCACCTTTTAAAGACCTTCAGTCATGTGGGAGGCCACGGTAAGGCTTGAGAAGAGAACCAAACCAGGCCCTGACTTGTGCCTCCTTTAAAGGCTGAATAGCAGAACAAAAGACTTAGGTCGATAAAGTCGAGCAGCCCTGAGAAAGGGACTGTGCTGTGTGTTGTGCGCTCGCCTACGTCACTTCCCACACGTTTGCTAGTCAGATAGAGACAATTTGTTCAGGGTTAGATTCTTGGCTGGTCCTTGCTGTCCTTGCACGGGCTGTAGTCTACACCACTGTAAGACGGTGCTGTGCTTACATAAACTATGTCTTTAGTAGCCTTGAAGTCAGTACATCTGGCACTAGAAGGTCTGCTATTGGTGCTTGAGAAACAGATAATGGGAAAGCAGAGAAGGATTTTCTGTGCATGTTGCAAACTCTTTAGTAATCAGCTAAAAATAGATATTTTCTTACGATTGTTTCTGTTAGCTATATAATGCCTCACAGCCTTGAATAAAATTGGCACTATTGGACATCCTCCTTGGTGCTCCTCCTGCCCCCATCTCTTTGTCTCTTAATTTCTTTTCAGCATCCTCTTTCCCTCTCTACCCTGGTCGATTTGTCACACTGACTGCAACACAGTCAGCATTCTCCTATCCTCTACCTTTGGTAGTTACCTTTGGTAACTACCAATCTATTCTCTGTATCTGTGAATTCAGTACTTTTTTTTCATTTTTTAGATTCCAAATATAAGTGAGAACTTAAAATACTTGTCTTTTTCTGTCTTATTTTGCTTAGTATAATGCCCTCAAGGTCCATCCATGTTGTTGTAAATGGCAGAATTCCCTTTATTTTGTGGCTAAATATTCCCATTGTATGTATGCACCTCATTTTTTTTAATCCATTCATGCATTGAGGAACCATTAGGTTGTTTACATTTTCGCTGTTGTGAATAATGTTACGATGAACACAGGGGACCAGATATCTTTTCCAGATACTCATTTCAGCTTATTGTTTTGTTTTCTTTGTTGTTTTTCGGTTTCACTGTTTCTGTTCTTTATTATTTCCTTCCTTCTTAGTATCGGTTTATTGCTCTTCCTTTTTTAGTTTATTGAGGTGGGAGTGTAGGTAATTGAGAATTTTCTTCTTTTGTAATGTAAACCTTTAATATTTTCTCTGGTACAGAATTTCCTCTCACCACTGTCTTAGCTACAACCTACTAATCTTGATATATTGTGTTTTCATTTTCATTCATCTTAATGTATTTTAAAAATCTCTTTGAGGGCGCCTGGGTTGCTCAGTGGGTTAAGCTGCTGCCTTCAGCTCAGGTCATGATCCCAGGGTCATAGGATGGAGCCCCACATCGGCTCTCTGCTCAGCAGGGAGCCTGCTTCCCCCTCTCTCTCTGCCTACCTCTCTGCTTACTTGTGATCTCTCTCTCTCTCTCTCTGTCAAATAAATAAATAAAATCTTTAAAAAATCTCCTTGAGACTTCCCCTTTGGCTCATGGATTACATAGAACTGTGTTAATTTACAAGTGTCTTTCTGTTCCTGATTTCCACTTTGATTCTTCTGTGTTCAGAGAACATAGCCTGTATAATTTCAGTTCTTTTTTTTTTTTTTTTTTTTAAGATTTTATTTATTTATTTGACAGAGAGAGAGATCACAAGTAGGCAGAGAGGCAGGCAGAGAGAGAGGAGGAAGCAGGCTCCCCGGTGAGCAGAGAGCCCGATGCGGGGCTCCATCCCAAGAACCTGGGATCATGATGAGCTGAAGGCAGAGGCTTAACCCACTGAGCCACCCAGGCGCCCCATAATTTCAGTTCTTAAATCTGATTAAGAGATGTTCTATGACCCAGGTTATGTTTTATCTTGGTAAATGCTCCAGGGGTGCTAGAATAGAATGTGTATCTTGCTGTTTGGGGGCAAATTGTTGATTGGCTTCAGTGGTGGTGTTGAGTACACAGGAGAACGCAGAAAGGCTTTGGGGGGCTTGGGGTGAAAGACTGTGGTTGTTTCCTGGCTTATTGCCAGAGTAGTACCTCTGTTTGCCTTCTTTCCTCCCACAACTCTGAGCTACATCGTCTTTACGTCACTCCAACATGGCAGCCCGCAGAGCTGAGTGGCTAAGGGGCGCCGCCATGTTGGCGCCCAGTCGGCCATTTGGAGGGGGCCGATTTTAGCCGACAGCCATGTTGAGTCCGGGAGACCTCCCACCGAGTAGCCGCTAATGAGCGTGCGCACACCTAGGCGGCGGCGTAAGGAGTCCCGCAGGGACTGGGAGGGAGTGAGAAAAAAAGTCGACCGGATTTAGTCACCACCTGAGGTATATGGCCACTGTCTTGAGAGACAGTGGGTGAGGGGCAGGTGAGTGCAGCGATAGGAACATGGGGAGCTGAGCCGTGAAAAGTCTCTGATGTCTGTGATTAGCATTGGGTCAGTGATGGGGGCGGGCACTGGATGGAATAATGGGAGTCGGTGGGGTCTCTGACAGTGGATCGTCGGCGGAGGGTCGGGGTCTGTGGGATCTCTGACGGTTTGATCGGAGAAGGAGGGTCGCGGTCTGTGGGGTCCCTGACGGTGGATCCGCGGGGGAGGGACGGGGTCTGTGGGGTCCCTGACGGTGGATCCGTGGGGGGAGGGACGAGGTCTGTGGGGTCCCTGACGGTGGATCCGCGGGGGGAGGGACGGGGTCTGTGGGGTCTCTGAGGGGGGATCCGCAGTGGCGGGACCCGGTCTGTGGGGCCAGTATGGGTGGATAACTGCAGAGCCTGGATAATGAGGGAGCCGAGGGGTGAGAGATGTTAGATATTAATTGATATCCTCTTTCTTTTAGGCTTTTGGTTTGTTCCTCTTTATGAGTATTCATGTTATATATTGCTGGAGATTAAAAAAATATGCCATGAGATTGCCTATACGTTTTCATATACCTTATTTTGATCGTTTACTTATCCAGATTAGTAGCTACTTTGCTACTTGCAATATATATTTTTTTTCTCTTTTTTATTGTCAGACGTCTCAAATTTTATTTTATGGACCATTTTAAGGTACTGGTTTTGTTTATAATCTATACTTTTGTTTTCTTTTTAAAAATTCACTCACTTGTTTTATTTTAATTTAATTTATTTATTTGACAGCGACATAGCGAGCGAGGGAACACAAGCAGGGGGAGTGAGAGAGGGAGAAGCAGGCTTCCTGCCCAGCAGGGAGCGGGATGTGGGGCTGGATCCCAGGACCCCGGGATCATGCCCTGAGCCGAAGGCAGAGGCTTTAACCCACTGAGCCACCCAGGCGCCCCATCTCTGTTCTTTTTATGTTAATTTTATCTCTTTCTTTTTAAAAGATACTTTTTTTTTTTTAAATGTAAGTTGTCATTCTTTCCCTTATTTTCTCAGTTTTATACTGGATACCTATAGGGGTATAAAATTTTCCTTAAATACATTTTTATTATTAAGTGTATTAATAAGTGTATATATTAATAAGTCTATGTATTAAGTGTACATATTTTAAAATATTCTTTTCTAAAGATTTTTTTAATTTTATTTATTTTAGAGAAAGTGTGAGCAGGGAGGGGGCAGAGGAAGAGGGAGAGAGAGCTGAGCATGGGGCTCCATCCCACAGCCCTGAGATCATGACCAGAGCCAAAATTAAGAGTCAGAGGCTTAACTGACTGAGCTACCTAGAGGGGTGGAACTTGAAACTCACCCACTGACTTGAAGTTGAGTCAATCACTAATGGCCAGTTATTTAATTAATCATCTGTATGTGATGAAGCTTCCATAAAATTACAGAAAGATGGAGTTTGGCGATCTTTTGGATTGAACACATGAAGATGATGGGAAAGTGAAGTACCCCTTCCCATGTATCTTGCCCTACGCATCTCTTCCATCTAGTTGTTCCTGAGGTATATTCTTCTATAATAAAGTTTTAGTCCAGTGAGTCAAATGTTATCTTAAGGTTTGTGAGCTGCTCTAGCAAATTAATGGAACCCAAGCTGGAGTTCCTGGGAACCTCTGATTCACAGTCGACTGATAAGGTACAAGTAACAACCTGGACTTATGATTGGCATCTGAAGCTGGGGTGGGGGCAGTCTTGTGGGACTGAGCCCTCAACCTGTGTGATCTGATGCTGACTCCAAGTTGATGATGTCAGAATTGAGTTAAATTGTAGGACACTCAGCTAGTGTTGCAGAATTTCTTAGTGTGGATCCCTTTCCCGCCCTGCTTCAAACACATGCGCACACATTTGGTGATCAGAAGTATTGAGAATAGAGGAAAAACACACAGAAGAGTTTTTCCTTTACAGGGCATGGGATTGATTGGTGGAGAGCCAGGACCATTGGGGTAGAGCTGTTGAAGGGACTGTAGAATGAGTGATTTGGGGGTCTATGGGCAGCAGGATGTGGGAACCAGTGATTCTGAGGTGTGGATAATGGCTCCAGGGGGAGGTCAGTGTGTAGTGGTGGACAGTGGGCGTGAGGAACTAGGTGATGATGACATAAGTGGGCTGTGAAGTCAGATGACCTCTGGTACAGTAATTGCATTCTACCTGGGTTGTTGATACTGCAGTAATATTTAAGGAGCATTTATATGCCATACATTGGCTGAGTGCTTTTTGAGTATTATAAATTTATCTAAAAAGTATGAAGATGGGGAAACTGAGGCTGAAGTGAGTTCTCCAAATTGTCACAGCTAGATGATAGAAGAGCTGGGATTCAAAAATGCATTGATTTGGCTCTGTATTTCTTATTGTCCCCTGTGATACCTGTTCCACACTGTAGGAGGCTCTTGGGAGGACAGCTGAGTGGCTGTCACCATGTGGCACACTCTCTGCAGAGAGTCTCCACAGAGCCGGGATGTCAGAGTACTTCTTGAGCCTTCAGAATCTCTTTTTCAGACTCCAGCCCACCTTGGCCTAATATTGCTGGTAGTCTGCAGATGTTCACCCATCCTTGGGCTCCTAGGAAGATTGGAGTTCTAAGATACAGAGTGGTGAGGCCCAGTGTGAACATGACAGCCAAGGAGAATTTGCCCACAGGATCCAGCTCACATCCTGCCTCTGTGGCAATGTGACAGCTCCTGTGAAGTGGGAGGGGAGCGGCAGAAGCAGGATTGTTTTTAGAACTGGGCTAGCTAAAACAAAACATGATCCTTTTGCAGTGTGAACTATGTATGGGTGATGTCATATCTTCCAAACCTATTTGCTGTAGTGGGAGAGATTTTTTAGAAGTCTTTATTCATTTATTTTTTTTTTTTTTGAGAAAGAGTGTGTGCGTGTGGGTATCGGGCAGCGGGAGAGGTAGGGAGAGGGAGAGAATCTTACCCAGGCACCATGCTCGGCATGGAGTCTGACATTGGGCTTGATCTCATGACCTCAGCCAAAATCAAGAGTGGGACACTTAACCAACTGAGCCATGCAGGCACCCTGAAATTTTTTTAAGTTTTATTATAGAAAATTTTAAATGTACAGTAGAGAAAATAATACAATGAACCCGAAATGCCCGTTATCACCCAATCTCAGTAATTATCAACTATCTGCCAGTGTTGTTTCACCTGTTTCTTCCCACTTACTTTGTTTTGACCAGAATATTTTTTTAAAAAGTTTATTTATTTATTTGAGAGAGAGAGAGAGAGAGAAAATGAGCAGTGGGGAGGGGCAGAGGGAGAGAGAGAAGCAGAATTCCTGCTGAGCAGGTGTCTCTATGTGGGGCTCTATCCCAGGACCCTGAGATCATGACCCGAGTTGAAGGCAGACACTTAACCAACTTAGCCACCCAGGACCCCCTTGACCATAATATTTTAAGATAAATCTCGGATACCATGTCATTTTACCCATAAATACTTCAGCATACAGGTCCTGATGTGGACTTTGTTTCTCAAAGCCACTGAGCCATTACCAATCTAACAGAAGCTCCCCAAGAGTAAGTAGCTCCTGCATCTGACACTCTGTAGTCAAGTTTTTCTGATTATCTAAAACATGACTTTGTTAACTTTTTACAATAAAAATTTTAGAAGGAGGAAAGCTAAGCAAGTAATATAATGAACCCCCAAATGCCCATTGGTCAGTGGGTATCAGTGTGATAATTTTACAGTTACCAAGTCACGCCCAGTCCTTTGTCATCTACACCTTACTTTTCCCATATCTTTTCTCTTTTGCTGGATTATTTTGAAGCAAATCTCAAACACTGCATCATTGTACCCATAAATTTTTCAATATATAAACCTGAAAATAAGGGCGCCTGGGTGGCTTAGTGGGTTAAAGCCTCTGCCTTCGGCTCAGGTCATGATCCCAGGGTCCTGGGATCGAGCCCCACATAGGGCTCTCTGCTCAGCGGGGAGCCTGCTTCCCCCTCTCTCTCTGCCTGCCTCTCTGCCTACTTGTGATCTCTGTCAAATAAATAAAATCTTAAAAAAAAAAACAAAAACCTGCTTCCAAACACAGCAATGAGAAAAGGTATTTCTGAGATAATTGGGTTATTTTGAATATAAGCTGAATATTAAAATGATACAGAATTACTAGTAATTTTCTCAGGCATAATAATCTTCTAGGAGATTTATGTGAAGTATTTAGGCATGAAGTATCATGACATCTGCAACTTCCAAATGATTCAGCAAAAAATGCGTACATACACATATGAACCTACTTGTGACTGTGTGTGTATAGAAAAATTAAGCAAATATGGCAAAATACTAACTGTTGAAACTAGGTGGAGGGTATATATGTGTTTCTAGTACTAATCATTCAACTCTTCTTTCTGTTAGAAAACTGTGATTAAAAGTTTTGGAAAGTGGCGCCTAACTGGCTCAGTTAGTAGAGCATGAGACTCTTGATATTGGGGTCCTGAGTTTGAGGCCCATGTTGGGCATAGAAATTTCTTTAAAATATTTTAGGGGTGCCTGGGTGACTCAGTCAGTTAACATTCCAGCACTTGATCTCACTCAGCTCAGGTCTTGATCTCAGAGTCGTGAGTTCAAGCCCTGCATTAGGTTCCATGCTGGGGGTGGAGCCAATGCAAAAGAAAAAAAAAAAAAAAGGAAGAAAGAGAAAGCGGCGGGGGGAAAGAAAGAAAGGTAGATTTTAAAAATAAAGTAAAAATACTGGAAAATAAGTGACTCAGATCAGTTGTTTTATTTTTTTTTTAAGATTTTAAAAATTTATTTATTTCACAGACAGAGATCACAAGTAGGTGGAGAGGCCAGGCAGAGAGAGAGGAGGAAGCAAGGCTGAGCAGAGAGCCTGATGTAGGGCTCTATCCTACGACCCTGGGATCATGACCTGAGCTGAAGATAGAGGCTTTAAACCCACTGAGCCACCCAGGGGCCCCTCAGATCAGCTTTTAAGGTATGTTATTAACTAGAACCAAATCCACTTACTACATTGTAACCAAGACAAATTTTCCATTGATGTTTCCCTTTAAAGAACTGTAAGTTAAGGAAAAATGTGAAAAATCTTCAGGGTCTCTCTGGTCTTTTCTGTCAATGTTCTCACAGCTGGGATGGGCTCAGAGCAATCTCATTATATTCTTTAAAAACAGTTACTTTGTTTTTTACTAGCAAATAAGAATATAAAAATTACCTGTAATTTTACCATTACCCAAATAATATATCTGTTAACATGGTAGTATATTTCATTCCAGATAATTTTCTTTTTGTGCATGAGTGCATTTGTAGATGTGTACATGCATGTATGTGTGCATATGTATGTATACCCACATTGTTCAGTGAAAATGGAATCATACTGTTTAGTACATGTTTTGATTTTTACTTGTCAGTTTAACATATTTTCTACTGTAATTTAATTTCACATAACTTTATGTTCTCAGGATGGCCTATAAATTATTTAAGCAGTCTGTAATTATTGGTTATCAAGATGTTCTAGCCTTTTTATTTTGTTATTAGTCATGCTGTGGTAAAACTGCATTTAAATTTTTGTGCAATACAAATGATTTTTTATGATACAGTTCTAGAAATAAGTTTTTGGGTCAGCTGCATGGATGCTAAATGATGTATGTGTCCATGTGTGGGACCCTGGCACAGTTTCTTCTCTCATCTGTCCCTCTGTTCATCTTATTTTTCAGATCTCTACCTTTTTCCCAGAAAAGCCAGAAATGACCAAGTCCCTGGTGAGTTCTTTTTGTTCATATATTTGTTGCTTTATTTTCTAGTGGATTTTAGGAAGCATTTAATAATCCATACAGTAAAATGGACAAGCACAAATAAATAAAAACTAAGATTGGGTGGGGAAAAGAGGTGACTTATTAACTCTAGGTCAAGCTTGCAGTATAGATATATAAGACTTGTGTGATTTTATATAGCTATGAACTTTGAAGTGTGAGATTATCTCTGATCTTCCTGAAAGACCTAGCAATAATGGAAATGAGATACTGATTTATATTGTTGATAAGTAATTTATTTCACCTGTACTAAAGATACCATGGTTCCTGATGTTTGAGAAAAATTTTAATGGCTCTTCAGATGGTTGGAGACAGAACAACAACACTGTTAGTGGAGGTGCGCTGATAGGTTTTCTGTTGTTATAAAGCAGTGCTTCTCACACTTGAGCATCACTACAGATTCTGCTTTAATAGTGTTGGGATTCCCATAGGATGTCATTGCTGCTTGTCCAGGGACTACCTGCTGAAGCAAAGTTTTGAGGTTTTATGATGAACAGGTATTTTGTCAGATGGTTTTTCTGCATCAGTTGGTATGGTAATGGGATTTTACTTCTTAAGTCTGTTGCTATGGTGGATCACAATTGATTCATTTTCTTTTCTTTTTTTTTAAAGAATAAAATGTATTGTCTTCTCATGCAGCAGGAGGCCCTGCTGTGCCCTCAGACACCCCCTTCCCCCCTACAATTGATTGATTTTCACATCTTGAGCCAGTTTTGCAACCTTTGAATAAACCCCATTTGATTATGGCATATACTTCTTTCTATTTATTTGTATTTGTTGATACTTTGTTAAGGATTTTGGTATCATATTTATGAGGGATGCTGATCTATTTATTTTATTACTACTATGTATGGATTAAAGTTCCAGCTCCTCACCTGGCTTTTTCTCACACCACACCTTTGGAGCATGAAAGGGGCATATCTCTTTAGTTAGTCAGGAGTGCGAGTCTGGGCTACTCACTGGGTGTTCGCTGATGGGTTTGGGGTCAGGCTCAGAGGTTTTGTTTGTTTTTTTAATTTGTTGTGTCTGCCTTCCGTGTGTTTTGCCTACAAGTTTTCTGCCTTTCTGTGCCTTTGCTGGTCTTTTAGCTAGAGAGAGCAGACTTTTCTTTGAGCTCTCTTTGTGTGCTCTTGTTGGTGATACTGCGTTGTAGGCTTTTCTAGCACCTGTAAGGACTGTATGAAGCAGTCTTTGGGAACTCATGTTATGTAGTTTTGGGTTTCCGGTTCCTCAGCAGTTTGACTTCTTTTCTTTAGCCTTACAGAGTCTTCTCATATTTGTTTTATGGATGATGTCTATGGTTTCTAGATGTACTTAGTGGGATGAGAAGGGACAAGTGCATCTATTTCCATCTTTCCAGGAATGGAAATCAGTTCACTGATTTTTTTTTTTTTTTTAAGGAGGACTTGTTTTATATTAAGCATATTCCTCTTTTTTTTTGCATTTTACTGTGAATTTAATTATGGAAAGTGCTAACTGTATCACTCTAAGACTTGAAAGTTGTCTAATTTGTTAAGCATATTCTTACATACTTTTTTTCAATTATATTTACCTCTTTGTTCTTTGCATTTTAACATTTATTTATTTATTTTTAAGATTTCATTTATTTATTTGACAGAGAGAGAGAGCACAAGTAGGCAGAGCAGCAGACAGAGGGAGAGGGAAAGTCAGGCTCCCCACTGAGCAGGGAGCCTGACGCAGGGCTTGATCCCAGGACCCTGGGATCATGACCCAAGCCAAAGGTGGGCACCTAACTGACTGAGCCACCAGGTGCCCCTGCATTTTAACTTTTAAAAGTAAATATTTCATTTGGAATATCACAGAACTGTTACTTGTGTTTATTCAGTCACATAATTCTTTGAGGCTTCATAGAATGTTGCTTGGATCTCAGATTCCAGTCTTCAAAGGTAATCACTGTGAACTTTATTGAATTGCTTGTTTTAATACTTTCATATGTGTGGGGCACCTGCGTGGCTCAGTGAGTTAAAACCTCTTCCTTCAGCTCAGGTCATGATCCCAGGGTCCTGGGATCGAGCCCCGCATTGGGCTCTCTGCTTAGCAGGAAGCCTGCTTCCTCTTCTCTCTCTCTCTGCCTGCCTCTCTGCCTACTTGTAATCTCTGTCTGTCAAATAAATAAATAAAATCTTTAAAAAAAATACTTGCATATGTCTAAGTAGCATGTTTATATTGGTACCACTTGGCTTTCAACTTTAGGCAGTATCTACTGGCTTCATACAATGGAGAATGAGGATTTAACTCTCTTTGAAACACTTAGGCCCTCAACACTCACATGCACATTTCTTATGTTTCCTTACGATAGGAATATTATAGTTTTGGATAAATCAATAGCCTGTATTTAATGTGAGGATTATTTTAATTATATTCACAGCTGCACCATTTACTTTACCTTTTATGCACTACTTTTTGTTTTACCTGTAATCAGTAATTGGTTTAATCATTAGTTTCATTTTTTTGTTTGTTTGTGTATGTGTACATTGTTATATGGCAATTAATTCCATGTTATATGGCAATTAATTCCATAAGTCTTCCCAGGTATAGAAATATCTTTTCAGTATGTTAAAATATATTAGGTAGTAACAGTAATGGTAATCACAGGCCTTACTATAGTGCTTGCTATTTTCCAGGCAGCACGGTCTCTATTAACTATTTAATTATAACCTCTATGAGGTATCTGTAATCATTCTCACTTTTCAGAGGAGGAAACAGATCCACAGAAAGGGTTAGTAACTTGCCCAAGATTGTTCCACTAGTAGTGTTGAAGCCAGGTGTAAGCCCAGATAATTTGGCTTTAAAATATAGGCTCTTAATTTCATCTCTAAAGAAACTTCTCTCATGGTCTTTGACCTGACCTGCTTGCAGTGTTCTCTGTTTGATACTCAGCTGCTAACTTGGAGTCTCCCTTTGGCATAGTCCTAGGAATTCCTTTCATGTTCCTCAAGGGTTGGATCTCTTGTTTTAGGCTCTTTCTTGATTTATGCTCTCATTTTTTTTTTCCTAAGATTTTATTTATTTATTGGACAGACAGAGATCACAAGTAGGCAGAGAAGCAGGCAGAGAGAGAGGAGGAAGCAGGCTCCCCGCTGAGCAGAGAGCCCGATGCGGGGCTCGATCCCAGGACTCTGGGATCATGACCTGAGCTGAAGGCAGAGGCTTTAACCCTCTGAGCCACCCAGGCGCCCCTATGCTCTCATTTTTTAAAAGATTTTATTTATTTATTTGACAGAGAGAGAGATCACAAGTAGGTAGAGAGAGAGGGGGAAGCAGGCTCCCTGCTGAGCAGAGAGCCCAATGTGGGCCTCTATCCCAGGACCCTGAGACATGACCTGAGCCGAAGGCAGAGGCTTAACCCACTGAGCCACCCAGGTGCCCCATGCTCTCATTTTTAGAGCCTGTTATACAGTGGCTCTTTATAAAGGGTGGGTAGGAAGTGAATTTTTTGAGACCTTGTGTATCTGGAAATGTCTTTATTTTACTCTCAGTAACTTCATAGGTTGGTTGGGTGTATGTTCTAGATTGTAAATCTTTCTTCTTCTTCTTCTTCTTCTTCTTCTTCTTCTTCTTCTTCTTCTTCTTCTTCTTCTTCGATTGTAAATCATTTTTACTCATAGTTCTGAAGCCATTGTTTTTACTCTTCCATCTCATTTTCTCTTATTGAATTTGGTAATAAGAATAATTGCCCTCAAAGATGTCCACATCCGAATCCCTGGAAAGTGTGAATATGTTACCTTACATGTCAGAAGGGACTTTGCAGATGTGGCTGAATTAAGGATCTTGAGGTAGAGAGATTATGCTGGGTTATCTGGGTGGTCCCAGTGTAATCACATGGGTCCTTACAAGTGAAAGAGGGAGGCAGTAGTCAGGGGAAGATTTGAAAATGCCACTCTGCTGGCTCTGAGATGGAGGAAGCAACTGGGACCTTCTAGAAGTTGTGTAGGTCAAGGAAATGAATTCTCCCCTTGAGCCTCCAGGAGGAATGTAGCCCTGCTAAGTTCTTGATTTTAGCCCAGTAAGATTCATATTGAAATTCTGGCTTCAGAATCATAAGATAATAAATTTGTGTTGTTTTAACTTTGTGATAATTTGTTACAGCAGCAATAGGAAACCATTAGAAATTTTGGTACCTTGTAGGTACCTACTGGAGGTAGATTTGGAATTCGGTAGTGTGTAGAAACTGTAAGAATTTTGAAGAACAATAGCAAGAGCCTAGATTTCCTTGAACAGACTGGTAGTGGAATGTGGTTGTTAACCACTGTGCTAGAGGACTCAGAAAGAGGTGAGGGGCGCAGTAGGGAAAACCTGTGTTGTTTTAGAGAACACCTAAATTGTTATAAACAAAGTCTTGATAGAAACGGTTGTTAAAGGTACTGCTGGTGGTGACTACAGGAAATGAGGAGCATGTTACTGGAAACCGGAGGAAAGGGTACCTGTTGTGCAGTGGCAGAAAGCCTAGATGAAGTTTGTCCTGTAGTTAATGTGGAAAGCAGATTTGTCAATGATGAACTTGGGTTTTTCTCTGAGAAGATTTCTAAGCAAAGGGTTGAAGATGTAGCAAGTTTATTCTTCCTGATTATAGTGAAATGTGACAGTTGAGATGGATTGAGGGGACAACTGTTAAGCAAAAAGAAACCAGACTTGATGACTTGGGGAATTTTCAGGCTATCAGGATTCCAAAAGATGCCAAAATTAGTTTGACAGTCAAGAAACCTCTTGAGAGAAAGCCAAGGGTGTGGATAAGTGTTTTGTGTATTTTTCTAGGTTTTTAGGTAATTAGCAGGAGAAATAAGGTGGAGTGCATGTATTCTATTTTTTTAAGAACCAGAAGTCTCAATCTTGCCTTTTATTTTTTTAATCTTATTTTTTTTTATTGAAGTATTGTTGACACACAGTATTAATTAGTTTCAGCTGTGCAACACAGTGATTCGATGAGTCTGTACATTATGCTATGCTTATCACAAATGTAGCTACCATCTGTTGCCTTACAACACTGTCACGATACCGTTGACTCTGTTCCCTCTGCTGTACCTTTCACCCTCACAACTCACTCATTCCATAACTGGAAGTCTGTACCTTCCACCACGCTTCACCCATTCTACCTCTACCCCCTGGCAACCATTAGTTTGTTCTCTGTATTTATGGGTTCGTTTCTACTTTGTTTGATTGCACGTGTAAGTGAAAACATGCTATTTGTCTTTCTCTGACTAGTTTCACTTAGAACAGTACCGTGAGTCCATCCATGTTGTCATAAATGGCAAGATCTTATTCTTTTTTATGTCTGAGTGATACTCCATGATTCCACAATATATGTACATACCACGTCTTTATTTAACAATTTTTTAAAGATTTATTCATTTATTTATTTTTTTTTAAAGATTTTATTTATTTATTTGAGAGAGAGGCAGTGAGAGAGAGCATGAGCGAGGAGAAGGTCAGAGGGAGAAGCGGACTCCCCATGGAGCTGGGAGCCCGATGCGGGACTCAATCCCGGGACTCCGGGATCATGACCTGAGCCGAAGGCAGTCGTCCAACCAACTGAGCCACCCAGACGTCCCTCATTTATTTTCTAGAGAGAAAGAGCATGTGCGAGTAGGGAGTGGGGCAAAAGTAGAGGGAGAGAGAGAATCCCAAGCAGACTCCCTGCTGAGCATGTAGTGCAACATGGAGCTCCATCTCATGACCCTGAGACCATGACCCAGGCTGAAACCAAGATTTGGAAGCTCAGCATCTTTATTCATTCATTTATTGATGTGAACAGTGGGGTTGCTTCTATAATTTGGCTATTGTAAATAATGCTGCAATAAACGTAGGGGTACACATATCTTTCTGAATTAGTGTTTTTTTTTTTTTTTTCCTTTGGATAAATACTCAGTAGTGGGTGACTGGATTATACTTTTTTTTTGCTTTGCTTTTGGAGATGCTCTCTGGTTAAGTTTTTAGTCTTTTGCCCGTATACCCTGAGAATTTGGCAGGTGCGTGTGTGAGTCCTGGTTTCTCTGTCACCCAGCTATAGCCTTCTACTGATTCAAAGCTGAATTCTACCTTTGCCAACACCTAGAATTGGTAAATACTTCCAGTGTAAAAGTAGCTGCATACATCAGCTTAAATCTTCAATGTTCTCTCCAGAGCCTAAACCCCTAACAGCTTTCCTGTATATGGCATTTATAGTTATTCTTGGAAGAAACTCTGGACTGCCACAGACTATTGTATCCCATCTGGAAATAGCAGTGCTTCAGAAGAGTCCTTTTTACACCATATATTTCATCCATTTAAAGTATACATTCATTGGTTTTTAGTATATTCACAGAGCTGTATAACCAATACAAGTTTTAGAACATTTTCTCTAACCCTTCCTCTCCAAACTTATAACATACCTTTTTGCTGTTACCCCCAATCCTTCCATTCCTCCTAGCCCTAGGTAATCACTAATCTTTCTGTAACAATAAGTTCTCCTGTTCTGAACATTTTGTATTAAAGGAATCATTCAATATCTGGCCTTTTGTGACTCACTTGTTTTACTTAGCATAATGTTTCCAAGATTCATCCACATTGAAGCACGTATCAGTACTTTATTCCTTTTTATGGCTGATAACATTCTGTTGTATGGATATAGCACATTTTTAAACCATCATTAGTTCACAGACATTTGATGGTTTCTGTTTTTGAATATTATGAATAATGCTACTATAAACATTCATGTGCAAATTTTATGTGGACAGATGTTTTCCTTTTCTTTGGGGTATATACCTAGAAGTGGACCCCTTGGGTTATATTGTAACTTTGTGTTTAACTTTTTGAGGAATTGCCATTGTTTCACAAAGTGGCTGTACCATTTTATATTTTCACCGTCACCACATGAGGATTCCAGTTTTTCCACTTCCTCACTAATGTTTATTATTACCTCTCTTTTTTATTGAAGCCATCCTAGTGGGTATATTTCCCTGATAACAAATAATATTGAGCATCTTTTTTATTATAGTCCTCTCAGTGAATTTGAAGGGGTATTTCCGATAGGACCTTTTGACTAAAGATACTGAGGATCTTTTCATGTGCTTTTGGCCATTTGTTTATCTTTGAAGAAATGTATATTCAGATCCTTTACCCATTTTAATCGGATTATTATTTTTTATTGAGTTGTAAGAGTTCTTTATGTAGTCTAGATCCAAGTCCCTTATTAGACATATAATTTGCAAAAATTTTATCCCAGTTTTTGGGTTGTCTTTTCATCTTTTTTTTTTTTTTTTTAAGATTTATTTGTCAGAGAGTGAGAGCATGCACAGGCGGGGGAGCAGGGAGCAGAGGGAGAAGCAGGCTCCCCACTGAGCAAGGAGCCTGATGTGGGACTTGATCCCAGGACCCTGGGATCATGACCTGAGTAAAAGGCAGATGCTGAACCAACTGAGCCACCCAAACTTCCCATCTTTTCGCTTTTTTGATGATCTCCTTTTAAGCACAATTAAGTCCAGTTTATCTGTTCTTTTTTTTTCTTTAGTTGCTTGTGCTTTTGATTTTATGTCTAAGGAATCGTTGCCAAATCCAGTGTCACAAATATTTACCTTTTAATTAAGTGTAAATTTGGCTAAATATAAGAACATTAGGGCCTTTGATCCACTTCGAGCTAATTTTTTTATATGGTACGAAGTAGGGGTCCAACTTCATCCTTTTACCTGTGGATATCCACTTGTCCCGGCATTATTTGTTAAAAAACTTTTTTTTCATTTAAAAATTTTTTGACTCCTCTGTTGAATATCAGTTGACTATAAATATGAGGATCTATTTCTGGATTCTCAGTTGCATTCCATTGACCTATAGTCTCTCTTTATGCTAGTACCACACTGTTTTGGTGGGGGGAGCCTTTTTAAAATAATCTCTTTTTTTTTTTAAGATTTTTATTTATTTATTTGAGAGAGAAAGATCACAAGTAGGCAGAGAGAAGGGGAAGCAGGCCTCCTGCTGAGCAGAGAGCCCGATGTGGGGCCCAATCCCAGGACCCTGAGATCATGACCTGAGGCGAAGGCAGAGGCTTAACCCACTGAGCCACCCAGGCACCCCTTTAAAGTAATCTTTTTTTTATAAGAAATAATGAACTTATGAACAGTGGACTGATAAGTGCAAAATGAATGGCAGAATATAGTTTATTTTTTATGTTAAGTGTTAATGAAAACATAGAAAACAATGCACAAATCATGTATTTACAGTTTTATGAATTTTCACAGCTTATTTCTTTGAAACTAGTACACCAATAAAAACAAGACCAAAACTACCCAGAATATCATCGGTAGCGCAGAAAGAATGGCATGATGTTTTTAATAAGATTTATTTTTTCCTTCAAGATAATAACAGAGGATATTGGTGTTTCATGAGAACCTTATATATTGTAGCATATTAAACATTATTAAAAGTAACTTCCTAAATATCTTGTTTCCATTCTTCAGTCCTCATCCTTCGTATTGAGTAGGAATGTGTTTTTCAGGGATCAGTGTCATTCGAGGATGTCACAGTGGACTTCAGCAGGGAGGAGTGGCGGCGGTTGGACCTTGCTCAGAAGAGCCTGTATAGGGACGTAATGCTGGAAAACTATTTCAATTTGATCTCAGTGGGTAAGCATAGCTCCACTGGCGAGAAGGCTATACCTGTTTGACTACATTTTCATTCTCAGTGGAATTTTTGAAATATGTGGGATTTCTGAGGTATGTGGGAGTTCTAAAAACTGCAGGACATCTGAAGTGTGTAATAGTTTTGTTCTTATTTTGTTCTATGTTATTAATTATACCTTTAGGGTATTATGAATATACTTCTCTTCTGCATGAACTTTTCTGAAAAGTAAATGGAATGCTTCATTGAATGACCTCGGAAACCCAGTCTTCTATTATTTCCTGTTAATAGGGTGTCAAGTTCCCAAACAAGAAGTCCTCTTTAGCTTGGAGCAAGAAGAGCCACGTATGCTGGATGGTGAAATCTCAAGCCACAGCTGTCTCGGTGAGTAGAGAACAAGAACGTGGGGGCCAGCGTGCGTGAACTGGAGTTGTACTGGCAGAGGCTGGCAGCTGTGAAATGCTGTTAACAAGACACTTCTGTAATACTCCACATTTTTGGAACTGCATGGATGAAGTTGGTATAGTCCCCTTGGACATCTGAAAGCCATCCCCACTTAAGGCCTCTTCCTGTATCAGTACCTCTGTCTTGGCTTGACTTTCTAGGAGGGAATGTGCTCTAATTACTGGTACTTTGGGTCTAGGATCCTGCTCTATGGCTCTTCTCCCTTTCTCTTAGCATTTTTATTCTTTTTACCTCCAACACAACCTTAAATCCTTTTCTTACACATTCAGAAACTCATTGATTTACCTTTTTAAAAAATTACTGTGGGACACATTCTTGAGGAGTTCTTTTCATTTTCTCTCTTTCCTCTTAGTGCTTCAGAATTGTCATTTAGACATAGCTTTCTTTTATTATCTCCCGTGTCTCTTTTCCAACCATCAACTTTGAGTGTACCATTACTACATTCAGGAGACAGCTTTTAGCTGTATATGACAGTAGTAGTTATGTTTCCTGACATTTTCTTTTACTTGGCTAGTGAAACACAACACTGACTTGATCCTTCTAACTCATTTACTTATTTTGACATTTTACAAAAAGTTTTTGTATTTTGCTTACAGGAAATTGAGTTAATTATATTCTTTAGTTGTTAATTAATATCATTATCAGTGTGTTTACCCTCCTGCCCCACTTTTGTTTTTTAAGTTCTCCCTTTTAATTCTCACTCCTCATACTTGCTTTTATCCCTAGAGGTAACTGCTAATGTAGTTGATATGTTTGCTATCTATCCTTGAATTTATAGGGTATTTGTAAAATTTAAATTGTTGATATTTTAATTTGTAGTAACGGTACTGTGCTATATGTCCTATTCAGTTTCTTAATTTTTTTCTATTAGCACTAAATTGGTTCATGTTGCAGTGTGTTTTTCTTTTTTTCTTTTTTTTAAATTTTGTTTGTTTATTTGACAGACAGAGATCACAAGTAGGCAGTGAGGCAGGCAGAGAGAGAGAGAGAGGAGGAAACAGGCATCGGGCTCGATCCCAGGACCCTGGGATCATGACCTGAGCCGAAGGCAGAGGCTTTAACCCACTGAGCCACCCCGGTGCCCCCTTGTGACTCATCTTTTCAAATAATTCTTTCTGCCTTTTCTAGTAACTTTTGTCTTCTAGAAAATACCATTTAGATGCCCTCCTCTATTACTTTCCTGTGTTACTACTCAAAACTCTGTCATATTTTCTCATGCCTTTAGGTTTTTCTAATCCTATTTGGATGTGCTAATCCCTACCTATGCCTTTTTTCTTTTTAAAATTAGTATATCTTAGGTGCTAGTAATAGATTTCATTGCTTAAAACACCATGTTTACCGCGTCATAGCTATATGGAGCCAAACTAAAGGTACTGCCTATTATGTAACACATGACAAATTGTTCTCTCAGTGGGTTTGTAAACTAAAGAAAGAACATGCCTCATATTTGCAGGTTGCATTGTCTCTGTTTAGTGTCCATAATTATGTTTATTTACTTCATTTTAATGTTTTTTAGTGATCCCCCTACATATGACCATTTAATTATTTTGCAACCTGGGCCGATTCAGATACTTACTCTTTGTGCTTAGGCTTCACTTACCTCTTGAGTGGACCTGACCATTACATGCTTAAGCACACATGGCTTTTTCCTTTTCTAATTCAGCAGTCCACAGAAACTCAGACAAAAGTACATTAAATTATGTGATAACTGAGTCTTTTTTTGAAAAATTTTTTTAATGTTTCTGTAGAGAGTATTTAACAAAATTAAATTATTGAATTTATGCAACAGGCAGAGGAGGTTACTTTTCTGCCTCAGAGTGATTAAAACATTTTTTTTTTTCCTGCTAGGAGCAACTCAGAGGGCCAATAATTGTAATTGGAAAGGGAAAATAACTGCATGAAATGTTTAAAAGGTCAGCCTTTGTGCAATAAGCGTTGGTTACGGTATACATCTGTGCCAATTAAGTATGACTATGAGTGGCTCAGAATATCTGGTTTTTGTTATTACTTAAAGAAAAGAGAGACCCCTAGATGATCTGTGAAAGAATAATGAATTTTGAAAGGAACAGAGGATCAGAAATAAAAAGCTGAATGGGGAAAAGAATATAGTTGACCCATGGACAATGTGGGGGTCAGGGGCGCCAACTCCTCATGCAGCCATGAATCCATGTATAACTTAGACTGTCCCAGAACCTAACTACTAATAGCCTGATGTTGACCGGAGCCTTAATTGAGAGCATAAACAGTCATTTAACACGTGTTTTTTATGTTAGGTATATTACACACAGTATTCTTATGACAAAGTAAGCTAGAGAAAGGAAAATGTCATTAAGAAAATCATAAGGAGGGGCGCCTGGGTGGCTCAGTGGGTTAAAGCCTCTGCCTTGGGCTCAGGTCATGATCCCAGAGTCCTGGGATCGAGCCCCGCATCGGGCTCTCTGCTCAGCAGGGAGCCTGCTTCCTCCTCTCTCTCTCTCTCTCTCTCTCTGCTTGCCTCTCTGCCTACTTGTGATCTCTGTCTGTCAAATAAATAAATAAAATCTTAAAAAAAAAAAAAAGAAAATCATAAGGAAAATAAATTTACAGTACTATACTATGTTTATTGAAAAAAATCCACATCTAAGTGGCCCCATGCAGTGCAAACTTGTGTTGTTCAATGATCAACTATATATGTTTGGATTTAGTAATAAAAAAGACTTGAGTGACTAGTGGAAAGATAGCTTACATATATACATTTTATTGGCCTAAAATTATGACCCTGTATTTTACTGAATGAGCATTTGAGTCCGTGGTGACAGGAATTGCATATAATTAAACTTTTAAGCATAGGAACAGATTTTTACACTGAACATTGTTGGTGGTAATGTAAATGTTGTCGGATGTTTCAATGGCTTGTAAGCTAAAGAAACTGAAAGATTGCAAAAGATCCAGTTTTAGATGCTCTCAGGAATAATAAAAGCTGTTAATGTGTGTGAGTAAAATTGTAACATAGCACCTAAAGAATATGTCTGGGAACGTGACAAGGCCCTGGAGGCAGAATGAAATGGATATGAGGTTAGACTATGTCTATATTCAAGAACTCTAGTCGAATAAGTTAATAGTATCTAATTTTTTTTTGGTAAATATTTACTGAGAATCTACTATGTTTTATATACTCTTCCAGAATTTGGACTATTACTTATCTTATTCTGGGCAAGAATGGTGTATTGGAGAAAGCAAGCTCCTGTCACTAATAGCCTCCAAGAAACAGTGACTCAGAGAACATAAATATTGACCCAGCATCATGTGACAGTTCCCAAGTCATTGCACAGCCATCCCCTAGAGCTGAGGTTGGCAAACATTTCCTGTAAAGGCCCAGAAGTCATTATTTTAGGCTTTGTGAACCATGTGATTGCTGTCATTACTACTCAATTCCACTGTTTTAGCCCCAAAGCAGCTAGAGGCACTACATCAATGAATGAGTGTCTCTCTGTTCCAATACAAACTTCATGCACACAGAAATGTGAATTTCATTTATTTTTCATGTGTCATGTAATTATTCTTCTGATTTTTTTTTTTTTTTGACCACTCAAAAACTTAAAATCCATTTCTAGCTTTTGTGTGGAGGCCTGGATTTAGTCTGAGGGCCATAGTTTTCCAGCCTGTGCCTAGGGCATTACCAGCCACAGAGCCGGGTGCCACCAGTCTGGAATATAGCCAGTGGGAAGAGAAGAGGGTTGTGGAGACATGCCTACATCCTTAGGATATGGGCTTTGTCACACAAAATAATTTTTATTCCCATTTGACTGGTAAGAACTGAATTACTTGGCTTTACCTTACCATTAATGAGGCTGTTGTTCGGGGGCAGCCATGAACTTGGCTGCAAGCTTCTTACTGCTGAAGGGAGAGGAGAGGTTCTGATGGAAGGCTTTTAGGCCCTGCTTCAGACAGCTGCTCCTTTCTCCTGTTATATGCCTCCTGTTGAGTACATCTATCTCTGTACCCCAAATCAGAATAAAGAATTGAATCATAGGTGTTTTTTGCCATTTGGCTAAGTCAGAATGAATGAAGCTACAGTAGTTTTTACTCTAGGGGCACCTGGGTGGCTCAGTTGGTTAAGCGTCCGACTCTTAATTTCAGCATAGGTCATGATCTGGGGTCATGAGATCGAGTTCTGCTTCAGGCTCTGTACTCAGCGTGGAGCCTACTCGACCCTTTCCCTCCCCTTCTGTTCCTCCCCTCACCCCTGCTCATATGCGTGCTTTCTTTTTCTCCCTGTCTGAAATAAATAAATCCTTTTTTCTTTTAAAGATTTTATTTATTTATTTGACAGACAGAGATCACAAGCAGGCAGAGAGGCAGGCAGAGAGAGAGGAAGGGAAGCAGGCTCCCCGCTGAGCAGAGAGCCCAATGCGGGGCTCGATCCCAGGACCCTGAGATCATGACCTGAGCTGAAGGCAGAGGCTTTAACCCACCGAGCCACCCAGGCGCCCTGAAATAAATAAATCTTTAAAAAAATAGTTTTACTCTACATAAATACATGGGTATTTAGGACAGAGTGATTAACAGGGAAAGAGAATGTAGAGAGATGAGTGGATGAAGGTTTAACAAGAATAATAAGGATAACAAAGATATAGACACAGCTACTTCTTTTAAGCTACACAGTTTGTCACTTTGTTCCTCTGACAGCTTACTGCATAGTTCTGCTACATACATAGAGCTAATGTGGCTTCACTTTGAATCTCCTCCAATTACTGAACATTTGTTTTGGGCAAACACCTGACTCTTCTGTGGCTCAGTTTCCTCATCTGTAAAATAGAGACAATACTGATACCAAGAGCAATGGGTTGTGATGCCTAACTTAGTTACAGAATTTAGGACAATGTCTGGCACATCTACATGCTACTGCTTATTATTTACTAAATACAAAACAAGTATTTGTATTATTGCTATACGTTATATATAAATCTATTACTACTCATATATATTTTTACATATATTTGTTATATTTCTATAACACTTTATCTCACACTTCTCGGTAATCACCCTAAATCAACTGTATGTATTGTCCCTTCTATGTTCTCTTAACTGTTCTTTGTGTGTTTTGTTTTTTCCTTCTTTTTTAGGTGGGGATATTGGTTTTGAGACTTCACAGCAGGGAATGGCTAAAGAAGTTTCAGTCCAGTTTGAGAGAATTAATCTCTTCACAAGAGATGACCCATATTCCATTTTAGAAGAATTGTGGCAAGATGGTAAACAGACAGGGAGATGTGAGGAAAACCAGAACACAAATGTAACACAAGTTCCCTTTATCAACAAGGGAATACTATTTAATGAGAGAGACTGTGAGTATAAGGAAATTGGGAAAATTGGTCATGTGAATACTGCAAGAAAAAGACTCCAGAACTATGAATCATTTGGAAGGAGTTTGAAGCCTATTATAAGCTTATGTGATTATAGAAACAATGCAAGAGAAAATCTTGATAAGATTATTGGCTATGGCAATATTTTCACTCATATAAATTCTCATACAGAAATGAATGCTTGTGAATATAACCAGTGTAAGAAACTTCTGAGTCATAAGCAAGCTCTCATTCAACATCAAAAAATTCATACTGAAGAGAAGCTCAGTTTATTTTCTGATTATGTAAAAATTTTCATCCAGAAGCCTCACCTCTTTGCAGATCAAAGTATTTATACTGAAGAGAAACAGCATGAATGCAGCAAATGTGAGACAGTCTTCACTCAGAAGCCCCAACTTGCTGTACCTCAGAAGGCTTCTATCAGAGGGAAACCCTGCACACGCACTGAGTATGAGAAGGACTTGTCCCTTAAGTCAAATCATGAGAAAACTCACACCGAGGAGAATAACTGTAAATGCAGTGAATATGGAAAAGCCTTTATCCAGAAGTCAGATGCACTCAGATGTCAGGGAATTCGTATGGGAGAAAAACCCTATGAATATCGTGAATGTGGGAAAAATGTCTCTCAGAATTCAAATCTCAATGTACATAAAAAAGTCCATACTGGAGAGAAACACTTTGAGTGTACTGAATGTGGAAAAGCCTTCACAAGGAAATCAACTCTAAGTATGCATCAGAAAATTCATACAGGAGAAAAACCCTATGTTTGTACCGAATGTGGGAAAGCCTTTATCCGGAAGTCACATTTTATTACACATGAGAGAATTCATACTGGAGAGAAACCTTATGAATGTCGTGACTGTGGAAAGTCCTTTATAAAGAAGTCACAACTCCATGTGCATCAGCGGATTCACACAGGAGAGAATCCTTTTATATGTACAGAATGTGGGAAGGTCTTCACTCATAAGACAAATCTCATTATACACCAGAAAATTCATACTGGAGAGAGACCTTATATATGTACTGAATGTACGAAGGCCTTTACTGACAGGTCAAATCTAATTAAACACCAAAAAATTCATACTGGAGAGAAACCCTATAAATGCAGTGATTGTGGAAAGTCATTCACCTGGAAGTCACGGCTCAGGATACATCAGAAATGCCATACCGGAGAGAGACATTATGAATGCAGTGAGTGTGGGAAAGCCTTCATCCAGAAGTCAACACTAAGTATGCATCAGAGAATTCACAGAGGAGAAAAACCCTATGTTTGCACTGAATGTGGGAAGGCCTTCTTCCACAAATCACATTTTATTACCCATGAGAGAATTCATACTGGAGAAAAACCTTATGAATGCAGCGATTGTGGGAAATCCTTCACGAAGAAGTCACAACTCCATGTCCATCAGCAAATTCACACAGGAGAGAAACCCTACAGATGTGCTGAGTGTGGAAAGGCCTTCACTGACAGATCAAATCTCTTTACACACCAGAAAATTCATACTGGAGAGAAACCCTATAAATGTAGTGACTGTGGAAAAGCCTTCACTCGGAAGTCAGGCCTCCACATACATCAGCAGTCTCATACTGGAGAGAGACACTATGAATGTAATGAATGTGGGAAAGCCTTTGCAAGAAAATCAACACTAATTATGCATCAGAGAATTCATACAGGAGAGAAACCCTATATTTGTACAGAATGTGGGAAGTCCTTCATCCAGAAATCACATTTAAATCGGCATAGGAGAATTCATACTGGAGAGAAACCCTATGAATGCAGTGACTGTGGGAAGGCCTTCATTAAGAAATCACAACTCCATGAACATCATCGAATTCACACAGGGGAGAAACCATTTATATGTGCTGAGTGTGGAAAAGCCTTCACCATCAGGTCAAATCTTATTAAGCACCAGAAAATTCATGCTAAACAGAAACCCTATAAGGGCAGTGACTTTAGGAAGGCCTTAAACTGGAGGCCACAGCTTAGTGCACATCAGAAATCAGATTCTGGGGAAGTAGAGTGCCCAGGGCCACAATCATGATGTGGGGATACAAAGTAGTGAGAGCCTACAGCTTGACTAAGAAGCAGGAGGTAAAGCCGCCTTACCTCTGGTCAGAAGTATGAATGTCTGGATCGCAGAGCTGATGTCCTGTTTCACATATGGGGAGACATTGTGAAGAAAGTGTTTAAACAATGTGTGATGGTCATGCTTAATTCCTGGACAGGTACTGGGATTGTCAAGCCCCTGCAAATAATAGTAAATATGCAAGGAGAGGATTTGGCAGTCTTTCTTGTTTCATGTTATGGATAAGCAGCTTTATAAATTCAGGGCTGTATTCAATACTAACCAAAGGAATTTCTTAATGAGTAGGGTGCTAAGAAAATTTCTCATTGTCTAAGGATGCTGAAATGAAAGCAAAAGTGTAGACCATTCAGAGCTATAATGAAGAGAATCCAGAAGTTTTTGCGAATATTGACATTAGAGACACAAAGAAAGGATTCTTTCTTTTTCCTTTCAGGAAGTCAGTTATTTATTGTTTACAGTATCAGTATGTGGAAATTTGGATAAACATTTTTCTGTTTGACTTTGAGATTAGCACATCAGAACCACAGGCTTACTTGAATATTCACAGGCCTCTTCAGTTAACCAGTATGTTCCCTTATTTATTAATTCCCTGCCATGACCCAGGTAACTCACACCTAGGAGGCATAAAGTTTTCCCATCTTGTATCTATACCCAAAGTGACCAATGAGGTAAGCAGCAGCCCTGCAGACTACTTACCATCACCTTAGAACTGGCCCTGAGACCACAGGACTTAGTCTGCACTTTGAACTCTTAACATCATCCACAGAAATCTATATTTTTTTACTGATTTCTGTTTGGGAAAGAGAAAAATTAAGAAAATGGATTTCAAAACCTAGAATTCATTTCTTCCAGTTTTGTTAATACATTGTCTGCATAGTCAGCACATGCTGGGTTGCCACTGGACACTCTTGTTTGCATTTGGATTTGTCTTCTTAAAAAACAGTTTCACATTTGGAAGAGTACCCTTCCTGTCCCCTCCCAGTCTCTACAAATTAGTCTTACTGTGTTTTCAAACCCTTTCTATTCTTCCAGACTTATTCCATCAGATTCTAAAAGGAGTGTTTTATCTTCCAGAATATTTGTGAATTTGTCTTTCCTTTAGATCAACCCATTTTTGTTTTATATATTTTGAGACTTTGTTTTTACATACATTCAAATTTAGAATTGTTATATTCTTCCTGGTTAATTAAAACTTAATCATTATGAAATGTCCATTTTTAAAAAAGATTATATTTATTTATTTGACCAAGATCACAAGTAGGCAGAGATGCAGGCAGAGAGAGAGGAAGGGAAGCAGCCTCCCTGCTTAGCAGAGAGTCCAAAGCAGGACTCGATTCCAGGACCCTGAGATCATGACCTGAACCAAAAGCAGAGGCTTTAATCCACTGAGCCACCCAGGTGCCCCTGAAGTGTCCATTTTTATTGCTATGATGCTTTAAAATTTACTACTTGGGATGTTAATACTGTTTGTACACATTATTTATTGAAGACTAATTTAAATTAGTATCCACACCACTCTGGATGAGGTGAGCAGCTACAAAAATGGCTCCTTTATTTCCCTCTTGACTTACATACTATTAATGTTATGCATTTGGATTTTGTAAGTAGTTGATGTGGTCAGTCATTGTTTCACAGTCAGTATTCCTTTAGATTAATCCTCATACTTACCGTTTTTAAATTCCTTTTATATTCCTTCTTTCAAGTTTCACTCTAGAATCATTTTCACTCTGATTGAAGAGGACACTTTAGCATTTCTTTTAGTGTGTACTTGTTTTTGTATCTTGGAAAATGTCTTTATTTTACCTTCATTTTTGAAAGATAATTTTACTGAATATAAGATTCTAAGTTGACAGTTATTTTCTGTATTAGAATTTTGAATATATTTTGTTAAGGATTGTATTTCACTGTTTTGTTGGAAAATAAGCTTTCAGTATAATTACCTTTGAAGGTAATGTGCTTTTTTTCCCCCCTTTCTCTAGTTTCTTCAAAATTCATGTCTTGTCTTGGGCTGCCAGCAACTGCACAGTGATATACCTAGGTGTGATTTTCTATGTGTTTGGGATTTGTAGTGTTTTTAAATCTGTAGCTTAGTGAGGGTTTTTCTTTTCTTCACATTTTGGGAAATTTCTTGCTATTATCTATGCAAAGTATGCTTCTGTTTCATTATCTTCCTCTGCTTTGTCTAGAAATAACCCCATTATTTACACCCTGTTAACCTTTTTCCATTGGTTCTTTCAGATTTTAGTGATGCTTGTTTTCTCCTATGCCTGGTGATGTTAAATCAACTACTAGACACTATATATTAAAAATTGTAGAGATGCTGAGATGGTCTGGATGATGCCTTCTTCCAGAGAAGATTTGCCTTTGACTCTAACACGTGACTAGGTGAGAGCATGAACACCCCTGTTTGTCTTCATCCAGTCATGTAATGAGAGTATGTAAAACTGGGCTCCATTCCCCATGAAGGCTTGTCTGGTGTTTTTCACTCTTATTGCTAGTGGATACCCTGGAGACATAGACTTGGGGAGATTGCCAGGTGCCTCATCCTGGGAAGGAGCTTATTCCTAGTATTTGTACCAATAGGTCACATAAATTTGTCAAAAATTGTCTTAACCTTTCTTGGCCAGCATTTGCTTTAAAAATTAGCATACACCTCTTTTTAATAAATAGCCCCAAATTCCAGAGGTTATGTCTTATCTCTAATCTTACTCATGCAGTTCTCACTTCTTGGTAGCTGTCCAGTGCCATCACAGAATTAAATATATTTAATATTTTCTTCCACCATTTTTAGTTCTCAAAATACTGGTCTGTATCACCTACTCTGTCAGCAGATTAGTGCATAGCTCTCCTTTCTAAGGAGCGTGGAGGTCAGAAATATATATATTTTTAATTACTAAAACTTTTCAAACTAAAAAAATGAAAATTTTTTCAAACTGAAAATGCTTTGATTTGTGACACTGTGTCACTGAATTTGTGACATTTACTTTTTTGTTGCTAAAAGTGAAGGCATGGACTGTTTTCTTGAAGATTTTGTAAACTTTGATACATAAGAGAAAATTATCTTTGGTGGTGTCAGGTTTTATTATGGTAGCTGCCAGACTTAAGCAAAAGGAGATTGACTCTCATGTTTCTTTTTTAATAGTGTGTCCCCCCCCCTTTGGATAATAAATAGGAAGTGAAGTTAATGAAGACTAGTCTAAGAGCCCAGGGGTTTGAAAATAAGGATTTTGAAGATTAATTTAGAAGGATTATGGAGATCATGATTCTCAACCTTTTTATTCCCAGGTACATTTTATTTACGATTTATTTTTAAAAATATTTCATATATTTATTTTGAGAGAGAGAGACAGAGTGTGCGCAAGCAGGAGGAGGGGCAAAGGGAGAGGGAGAAGCAGACTCCTAGCTGAGCAGGGTCCATCTCAGGTCGCTGGGATCATGACCTGAGCCGAAGGCAGATGCTTAACCAACTTAGACACCCAGGCACCTTCCAGGAACATTTTAAAAAATACAATTCTACATTACTAAGCTAAAAAAAGAAGAAGAAGAAGATGCATTACCTTTTGTCCACAGGGTAGTAACATCTAGAAGAAGGGAAGACTTCCTTTTGTGGGCCTCCACATATTTGAAGGGGCACTGGGAATTGATTGGGGAATGGATGATGGACAGTTATGGGTGAAATGGGAGAGTTGAATCTTATTTAGAAGGAACTCCAAGGTCATTATGATTAAAGGCATGTGCAGCAAAGACCTTTCCAGGGGGAGTAGTATGAATTAGACATATCTTTTTATGCCACTACTGTAATATAATTCATTTTATTTACAGCAAAACTTTCTAAAAACAATTTTACAATCTAAATTTTACAATCTAAATTTAATTAAAATGTACCTTAAATTAATTTTATTATTATATTTTTAAAGATTTTATTTATTTATTTGACAGAGATCACAAGTAGGCAGAGAGGCAGGCAGAGAGAGAGGAGGAAGCAGACTCCCCACCAAGCAGAGAGCCCGATGTGGGGCTCGATCCCAGAACCCTGGGATCATGACCTGAGCCGAAGGCAGAGGCTTTAACCCCCTGAGCCACCCAGGCGCCCCATAATTTTAACAATTTAAAAAAATCTTATTCTGTGAATTCAGTAAATATAAGAAAACTTTCACTCAAACCAACATTTAATCATATATCAGATAATTCATAGGAGAGAGTAGTTTTCTGTTTTACTAAATGTGAGTAGGGCTTCATTTACAAATCATCATGTCATTACACAGCAGAGAATTCATGCTGGAAAGAAACCTTATGAATACAATGACTAGAAAATCATCTTGAAACTGGAAAGTTAACTTTCTGAACATCAGCAAATTCACATATGAGAGAAACAAAGGTTAGAAACTCTTTTTCCCCCAGAAGCTCATTTTGGAGACAGAACCCTATAAAAGCAATGACTGGAGAACCCACATGGAAGTTAAGAAAATTTCTGCTGCAAGTAGACAAAATAAATGCACTTCATGTGGAAATAGCTTCATTCAGAAATAAGTTTTCAGTGTTTGTACATGAGTGAAATTGTGTATTTCCTGAAAATGAGAAAGACATCTCTAACTTCAAACCTGTTATAAATTACTCATACTACAGAGTTGTATGTCAAAAAGTCTTCATCCACAAGTTACATCTTACCAGACATCATAAACAGTGGAGGAGAATAAGTTTTATGAGAATACATCATTTTCTTAAAATGCCATAAAATTCATACTGGAGGGAAACTGGAAGAATTATTCCCATAGAAGCAAATTTTACAAGAAATATATTTCATTTTGTTTATTGGTTAAAGTTCATGCCCATGTCTCAAACCAGTGAGGACAAGTAGGCCAGCCCAATAACTGATTTTTTTTTTCCTTAAGTTTTTAAACTTTTTGCTTAGGAATGGTTTCAAACATAGAGAACAGATAGAAGTCTTCAAGAATAGGAAGAGTACAAAAAATACATATAGTAACCCTTTAACCAAATTCAACCAAAATTAACATTTTGCCCAATATGTTTTATCATTGAAATTACCTTTTAATTCTTAGAGTTTTATTAGCAATGTTGGCAAGAAGCAACTGAATTGTATCAGTAAGATGGCTAATTTTCTATTATTAATCATCATAGAAAAATGAATATTAGAGTTCAAGGGAAATGAAATTTCTTCCTTTTCTTCTCCCACTTTCAAGGGCTTTATGATGTCCTTATTCCTCAAAGTGTAGATGCCAGGGTTTAGCATGGGCGTGAGCACTGTACAGAATGGAGACCAGCCAGTCTTTCCCCAGTGAATGAGATGACATGGGCCATACATACGTGAACATGGCACTACTCTAGTGGTAGAGAAGGACAGTCCCCGGATGCAAGGCACAGGTTGAAAAGGCTTTTTGCCTCTCATCTGAGGACCAGATAGAGGTAGGAAAGGATATTACCCAGGAAAGGAGTTCCCATCCAGTGGAGAACAATGCCAACTCACTGACAGAAGTGTCCCCACAAGACAACAGCCTTTCTTTTGTTTAAAAAAAAAAAGAAAAGAAAACACTGAAACATACATATAACTGTGTAAGTGTGACATATTTTATCTCCTGAATTTTGCACTTTCTCCACTCATAGCAACTCCAGCCACACAGTCTGTGAGTAGATAAGCAATGGTAGTCAACTTCCTAGTTTTCTTTTTACCCTATCATACAGACACAATATCTTTGCACACATAACAGTGTGTTTTCATTGTCTAAGATGGGCTTATATTATATACACAGTTTTGCATATTTTGCACTCAGTAACTTGTAACTACTGAAAAAGGTCCATGGTGTGGACAGGTCATAATTTGTTCAGCCAACTCTGACATGTTTATTCTCATTTTTGTCATTGGGAAAAATGATCCATAACCGCCCTCAACAGGTAGGATAGCATAATGGGCTAACAGACAGTCATAACCGTGTCCTTACCTCCTGGAACTTTTTTTTCCTTTCTTTCTGTAACCTACTTCTAGCAGTGAGACTGATGGATTGAATTGTGTTTTCTTATTTTAATAGAAATTACCAGATATCAATGGGATAAGACTAACGTTTCATATTTCCAACATTAGTAAATAAAGCCACCCTTCTACTAAAAATGGTTACTTTTTAACTTTGAGAAGTTTTCTGATTTCAAAATGATAACTTACTTTAATTTACATATTAATATAACCTCTTTAAATGTTTCTTGGCCATTTAAATTGCTATTCTATAAGTTGCCTTTATAAACCATTTATTCATCTTTCTTTTTGGATTATTGTTAATTTGTGGCAGTTTTTTGTATGTTAAAGGTAATAACTCCTTTAAGAAAACTATTGCTTGACTCTTGACTTTGTATATATTTTCCCATTCACATGATTTTATTTTTTTACATGTTTAAATGTGTCTTTGTCTTCATTTGGTTTCTGAACTTCTAGTCTTATTAACCTTCACATAGTACAAGATTTTTTAAGTATCTTTTTTTGATGTGTATTGTATTTCTTTTGGGAAAGTGTTTTTTTTTTTTTTTTTCTTGGGCATGGATAGCCACTTTCACAACTGTAGACAGTGTTAGTTTGCAGAGCAATTCCACTGCTTTTCCCTCACTACTGGGTAGTGTAATATTGGTTTCAGGAATAGAATTTAGTGATTAATCACTTATGTATTATATCCAGTGCTCAACAGAACAAGTGCCCTCCTTAATACCTATCACCCATTTAGCCCATCCCCTGCCCACCTCCCTCCACCTACCCTCAGTTTGTTCTCTATAGTTCAGAATCTCTTATGGTTTGCTTCTGTCTCTCTCTCTCTCTCTCGCTCTTTTTCCCTTCTTCTCTATTCATCCATTTTGTTTCTTAAATTCCACATATGCGTGAAATCATATGGTATTTGTCTTTCTCTGTAAAGTTATCCATCTTTTTTCTTTTAAAATAGAAAAATATTTTAAAACCCCAGTAGATAACCCTACATAAACTTAGGTAGAGAAAGAGAAAATTGACATAAGATCACAGACCTCTACCCCTGAAAAAAATAATACGTTACATATTAGTTTAAAAAAAAAGAAAATTTACGTAAGATTTGTAACAAGTAAGAAGAACTACAGATGATCCTGGATCAATTAATAGAATTGAAAGAGAATACTACTTAGCGTGAATGATTACCTGGCAAGACATACTTTGAAAAGGGAATGGAAAAAGTTGATAACCATAAAATAAATTGTAAATATTATTGCAGAGCAACTGTTTAAAATGACCAGAACCACAGGAAGAGATTTTTTAAATAGGACATAAATAATGAAATATAAAGGAAAATAATGATAAATTTGGCTTTTCAAAATTAAAAATTTGTCCTTTGAAAGGTATTGCTAAGAAAATGAAAAGGCAAGATACAGAATGGGAGAGAATATTTGCAATAGATACCTGATAAAAGGTTTGTATTCTGAAAATATAAACAAATATACAACCAAATTGTAAGAAGGCAAGTAATCCAATAAAAAATGGCAACAAACTCAAACAGAAATTGTTTATGAAAGATGTGACATGGCCAAGAAGGACAAGAAAGGATTTTCAACATTAACCATCAAGGAAATACTAAAATCTCAGTGATACCTCTACACTCGTTAAAATGACTAAAATTAAAATGATTGACAGCAACAAGTGTTAGAAAATGTGGAGCAACTGGAACTCATTTGCAGCAAGTGGAGATTTGAAATGACACAAACACTTTGTATAATAGTTTGCAAATTCTTAAACAGTTAAAATACACAGGTACCATACAACCGAGCCATTCCACTCCCGTATTCAACCCAAGAGTAACAAAAAGATGTCTATACAGATTTCTACATGATTGTTCATAGTTTTATTCATAATAGCTTCAAACTGAAAACAGCCCACATGTCCATCAAGTGAATAAATATCCAAAATGTGGGCTATCCATAAATGACTACTGCAATGCTATTCAGCAATAAAGAGCAATGGCTTCTGACATGTGCAACAACACAGATGAATTTCAAAGTCATTTTGAGTAAAAGAAGCCAAACATAAACAAGTATCACATACTGAATAATTGCATTTATATGAAATTTTGGAAATTCAAAATAATAGTGAAGTGGCACAAATCAGATTGGTGGTTGCCTGGGGCTGGGGGTAGAGGGAGGGATGGCCATCAAAGGGTACAAGGAATGTTTTGGGAATGATTAACATGTTCTGTATTTTTATTGTTTTGGTGGTTTCATAGATGTACACAACTGTCAAATCATTGAACACTAAATGGATGCAGTTTGTTGTATGTAAATTATGTCAATAAATTTGATTTTTAAAAGACAAAATGAAAAGATGGATTCATATCTCATTTTAGTACATGTTTAGGGACCAGATAATTTTATTAATTCAAATTATTCCAAATCCTAGAGATAGCATTTCCCAATATATTTTTTATAATTCCCAAGATATTTTATGCTTCTCATTGCTTCATCGAAATTTAAAAATACGCCATCACTAGGTGAGGGAGGCAAGATGGCGGAAGAGCAGGGGACGTTGTTTCATTTGGTCCCTCGAATTTAGCTGGATATCCATCAAACCATTTTGGACACCCACGAATTCAGCGTGAGATGTAAGAAAATATATCTGGAAATCTACAAACAGATGAACGACTGCTTTTTGCAAGATAGTAGGTTCAGAGTTGTGAATCTGCGGAAAAATACTGGAAGATAAATGGAGGGAGGAAGGAGCCTCTATAAGCTGGCTACTGGGAATTGATATAACACCAGAGCACAAAATTGGAACCCTTAGAAATCTGTATTGAGAGACATCCGTTTCTGGAAAGGACTTAGGGGATGAAAAAGGCAGAATTCTAGGTGGGTGACTGTGGTCTCAGGATCACAGGAGACACAAAGAATGGGGGTGCCTGACCCAATAGACTGCTTAAGCAGCGGAGCGGGGAAATGTTATGGTCAGTGAGCCCAGGAGGGACCCTCAGCTCTGGTTGCCATAAACCACGAGCCAGCCAGTAGGGAGACTGCCCTATGCCTGAACACCTCGAAAAGGACTGGAACGTGCAGGCTGGTTACCATCCCCTTGAAGGGGTGAAATGGCTGCACCCACGACTGGGCAATAGCTCTCAAGGTGTCAGTGGCCCTGGAAAGGACAGTAGGGCAGCACCCACCCATGACCTGGGAGTAGTGCAGCAGGGTATGTGCATGAGCTCACAAATGCTCACAGTCTCAAAGACACAAAGTGCAGAGATGCTCTTGGGTCCCTGGGAATCCCCCTAGGAGAATTGCAGTGGGCACAACCCACGGGAGTCTGTGGAGCTTGGTGCACAGAGAAAAGGAGATGGTTTGACCAGAGAGTTTATTGAAGAGGAGTGACTAGAATCTTGTGGAGATCCAGTCATGGCCATTTTTGCTCTGACCCTCTGAAGAGGCTGGAAAGCGTCCAGGGAACAAAAGCCACACAGAGCACCAGCTTACATGAAGCCCATCATCTTGACAAGGGGTGTGGCAACTCTGCCCAGGCAAAGATATCTGAGAAGCAGTACAGTAGGCCCCACCCCTAGAAGATAGACTG
The DNA here is from genome assembly GCF_010015895.1 of Lontra canadensis. Lineage (NCBI taxonomy): Eukaryota > Metazoa > Chordata > Mammalia > Carnivora > Mustelidae > Lontra > Lontra canadensis. Next base: position 4,045,823 of record NW_022631025.1, read on the forward strand.
GAAGAACAGGTGAAGGACAAGCTTAGGGATCCCTGGAGACTATAAAGCTCCAGCACCAGGGAAAACAGTAGATTGAGCTCCAGTTTTTTTCCTCATGACTTGTTTATCCTTTGGTCTAAAATTTTCCATTTCTTTTTTTTTTTTTCCTTTACCTTTTTCCCATTTCAACTAGGTTCATATTTTACCAACTTTTTTTATTTTTATTTTTTTTAATTTTTATTTATTTGACGACAGAGATCACAAGTAGGCAGAGAGGCAGGCAGAGAGGGGAGGAAGCAGGCTCCCCACCAAGCAGAGAGCCCGATGTGGGGCTCGATCCCAGGACCCTGGGATCATGACCTGAGCCGAAGGCAGAAGCTTTAACCCACTGAGCCACCCAGGTACCCCGGTCACTTTTTAACTTTTGTTTTTTTCACATCTACAGTTTAAAGATGTATGCTTCATTTTATTTCTTTTCTCTCTATTCAATTTTATTTTTATATAAATATGTTTGCTTTCTTTGCAGTTTTGGGATATAGTGTCATCTAACACAGACTAAAATTCAATCAGGAACAAGCAGATCACCCTGCTTTGTCCACCCTGTGAGATTATATTCTCTCTCCCCTCTCTCTACTACCACCTTTTTAAAAATATAGTTTTGTTGCATTTTGGCTTCAGGTGGTGGTTTTCGACCACTGTGGATTTTTTTCTAGGGTGTATTTTGCTTGGGTCATGTTTGATATTTTGGATTTGGTTCATTTCCTTACCCATCCTTCCTGGGCAGAATGATTAGAAGGAGGAACTCACAACAAAGAAAAGAACCGGGGGCAATGTTCTTCTCCACAGAGCTAATCAATATGGATATAAGTAAGATGTCAGAGGTGGAATTCAGGGTAGCAATGATAAAGTTAATAGCTAGGCTTGAAAAAAGTATAAATGACAATATAGAATCTGTAAAGGGAGAAATGAGATCCAATCAGGCCGAACTAAAAATACTATGAATGAGATGTAGTCTAAATTGGATGCTCTAACAGTTAATGAGGTCAATGAGGCAGAAGAGAGAATAAGTGATCTAGAGGACAGGCTGATGGAAAGGAAGGAAGTTGAGGAAAAGAGAAAGACAACTAATAGCCCACGAAGAAAGGCTTCGAGAATTTAATGATGCCTTGAAATGAACCAATGTCTGTATTACCGGGATTCCAGAGGGCTGGAGAAAGAGAGAGAAAGAGAGAGCTAGAAGGTATAGGCATAGCTGAGCAAATCATGTCTGAGGACTTCCTTAATCTGGGAAAGAAAGCAAACATCCATGTCCCAGGAGGCAGAGAGGATCCCTCCCCAAATCAATAAAAGATAGATCAACACCCTGATGCATAATAATGAAGCTTGCAAATCTTAGAGACAAAGAAGCTATCCTGAAAGGAGCTAGGGAGAGGAGGTTTCTTACGTATGGAGGGAGGAACATCAGAATAACATCAGACCTAGCCACAGAAACCTGGCAAGCCAGAAAACGCTGGCAAGATATATTCAGGGTACTAAATGAGAAGAACATGCAGTCAAAAGTACTTATTCAGCAAGGCTATCATTCAGAACGGAAGGAGAGATAAAGAGCTTCCAGGACAGATAGAAACTGAAAGAATATGTGACCACCAAGCCAGCCCTGAAAGAAATATTAAGGGGGGATTCTGTAAGTGAAGAGAGACCCCAAGAGCAACATAGGCCAGAAAATAACAGAGACAATCTACAGAAAGAGGGACTTCACGGGCACTACAATGGCACTAAGTTAATATTTTTAAATAGTTACTCTGAATGTAAATGGCCTGAATGCTCTAACCAAAAGACACAGGGTTTCAGATTGGATAAAAAAAAAAAAAAAAAAAAAAAAAAAACAACAAGCGCCATCTATATGCTGTCTACAGGAGACTCATTTTAGACCTGAAGAAACCTCCAGACTGAAAGTGAGGGGGTGGAGAACCATTTACCACACTGATGAACCTCAAAAGAAAGCTGGGGTAGTAATCCTCGTATCAGACAAATTCGATTTTCTTTACCTGATTTTGGTATCAGGGTAATGGTGGCCTCATAGAACAAATTTGGAAGTTTTTCTTCCTTTTCTATTTCCTGGAAGAGTTTGAAAAGAACAGGAATTAATTTTTCATTAAATGTTTGGTAGAAATCACCTGTGAAGCCATCTGGTCCTGGACTTTTGTTTGTTGTGAATTTTTAAAATCATTGAATCAATTTCTTTGCTGGATATCAGTCTTTCTTCCTATTTCTAGGAATTTACCCAATTTTCTCTAGGTTGTCCCGTTTTTTGGCATGCAATTTTTCATAATGTTCGCTTATAGTTGTTTGTATTTCTGGGGTGTTCATTTTTATTTCTCCTCTCTCATTTATGATTTTATTTGGGTCCTTACTCTTTTCTTCTTGATAAGTCTGGCTAGAGGTTTGTCTTTTTTTTTTTTTTTTAGTATTTAAAGATTTTTATTTATTTATTAGAGAGAGAGAGAGAATATATGGTGGGGAAGAGGCAGAGAGGAAAAGAGAGAGAGAGAGAGAGAGAGAGAGAGAAGTAGAATGTCTGCTGAGCAGTAAACTCGATGTGGGGCTTGATCCCAGGACCTAGAGATCATGACCTGAGCCACCAACTGAGCGAGCCACCCAGCTGCCCCAAGGTTTGTCAATTTTATTAATTTTTTCAAAGAACTATCTCCTGGTTTCATTAATCTGACCTATTGTGGGGTTTTTTGTTTGTTTGTTTCTATATTATTTTCTCTAATCTTTATTATCTCCTTCCTTCTGCTGGCCTTAGGCTTTGCTTGTTATTCTTTTTCTAGCTTCTTCAGCTGCAAAGTTAGTTTATTTGAGATTTTTCTTGCTTCTTGAAGTAGGCCTGTATTGCTATATACTTCCTCTTAGGACTGCTTTTGCTGTATCTCAAAGGTTTTGGACCATTTCATTTTCATTTGTTTCCATGTATTTTTTTATTTTTATTTTTTGGTTTCCTGGTTGACCCATTCATTATTTAGTAGCATGTTATTTGATGGAGTCACTGAGTTCCCTAAGTACATTCTCATATTACATAATTCTTTCTCTCTTTTGTTCAGCTTCATTGCTTTCTGTTACTTTATATTCTGCATCTTTAATTCTTTCCCTTGCTTCTTTCAGCCTATTCATTGCATTAATCGTGTTTCTAATTTCAGTTATTTCACTCTTCATCTCTGATTATCTTTTTAACTCTTTTGTCTCTGTGGTATGGGTCTCACTGATCTCTTCCATTCTTTTCTCAAGTCCAGTGAGTATCCTTATGATCATTGCTTTAACTACTTCACACATGTTACTTAGATCTGTTTCACTTAGATCTCTGGCTATGGCCTTACCTTGTTCTCTCATTTGGGATAAATTCCTCTGTCTTCTCATTTTTTCTTTTTTCTTTTTTAAAAAATACTTTATTTATTTGTGAGAGAGAGAATGAGAGAGAGAGAGAGAGAGAAAGCACGAGGGGAGGAGGGTCAGAGGGAGAAGCAGACTACTCGCTGAGCAGGGAGCCCAATGTGGGACTCAATCCCAGGACTCCAGAATCATGACCTGAGCCTAAAGCAATTGCCCAACCAACTGAGCCACCCAAGCGCCCATTCTCATTTTTTTCTAAATGTGTACCTTCTCTGTCTTAGAAAAGCCAGTTATTAATAAAAAATAATAAAATAAAATAAATTTTGACATAAAAAAAACCCAGTTATATCTCTTGCTTCTGAATGTAATGGCCTTATGAAGAAGAGGTCATGTAGTAGCTAGGGTGGTGCTTAAGGAAATGTCTCTGGTGTGTGCCTGTGTCCTCTGCTGTTGTGTTTTGGCTGCTCTATCCTTCATCCCAGTCTGCAGAGACCCTCCTTGCCTACTGTAGGTGGTCTTTCATCCCTAGCCTGAATGGAGTGAGTTTTAACTATACGTGCTCTGGTTTGCTTGTGAAATGAGAACTGACATCACATCCACCAGAACTGAGGCCCTGCAGAACTCTCTGGTTGGAAGACATCGTGTGGACAGGGCTTTGGGCTGGTCTTCTAGGGGAGGGGCCCACTATGCTGGGTCTCAGGTGAACATGACTGAGAAGTGAAGTTCCACTGGAGCACGGGCGATTGGGACTTAGTGTAAGTAAGTTGGGCAGCCATTATTGATGCTGTGCTCCTTCCCACAGGTGCCTCTGTTTATGCTGAAGTGCAGGGGAGGGCAATGGTGTCCACTTTGTTCCTGGTGAACTTTCTCCATCAGCTCTGCCTCTCATGGTCATACTCTGAGAATAGCAAATAATCTCCCCGCTATGTGCCCCTGGTGTTTTTCAGATAACTGTTCCCATGCTGTCTGCCCCTGGGTTGTTTGCCTGCCTTCTTTCCAGGAGCAGGGCAGTCAACAGAGCAGCCTGTTGACCTTTAAAACAGATTTTTAGCCTTGCTGGTTGCAAGAACTCATGAAATTCAGCCCCTCTCATTTTCCAAGTCAATGGCTGCTGGGAAATGTTCTCACTGTGCATTCACCTGTGTGTTCCTCTCTCTCTTTGACCTTTTCTGTGACCATAGCTCCCTCCCTTCTTCAGCAGCCAGGTTCCATTTCTTTCCTAAACCATTTCTTCCCTAAGCCATGTCTCTGCGTTTCCTATCTTCTTTGATGTGGCCTCTTCTCTCCCTTTAGTTTGGAATTTGTTCTGTCAGCCTTCATGTCAATTTCTGGGGTATTTAGGATAATTTGGTAGTTATTTAGCTGTATTCACGGGAAAAGGTAAGCAGGGTCTTCCTACTTTGTTGACATCTCCCTGTCTCCCCTGTGTGCTGATTTTTCTATCCTGCAACTTTACTGAATTAATTTATTAGTTCTCATAGTTTTTTGGCAGAAGTCTTTAGGATTGTCTGTATATAAGACCATATCATCTGAAAACAAGATTTTACATCTTGTAAACTGAAAACAGTTTTACGTCTTCCTTTCTGATTTTGATGTCTATTATTTTTCCTTATTGATTAATTGCTCTGGCTACGACATCCAGTACTATGTTGAATAGGAGTGGTAGGAGTGGGCACCCTTGTTTGTTCATAGATCTAGAGGAAGAGATTTCAACGTTTCACCATTGAGTGAAATGTTAGCTGTGTGCTTGTTATTTATGGCTTTTATTATGCTGAGATACATTTCTTCTATACTCAGTTCCTCGTGAATCTCTATCATGATGTTGAATTCTTCAAATTCTTTTTGTGAGAGGATTTATGGTTTTTATTTTACATTATATTAATGTGTTATGTCACATTTATTGATTCGTATAAGTTCAACCACTCTTACACCCTGTGAGAAGTTCCACATGATCGTGGCATATAAACCTTTGAAGTGAGCCTCTTTAGGCAGCATGTGTTTGCATCTTTTTTTTTTTAATCCAGTCATTCTATGCCTTTTGATTGGAGAATTTAGTCAATTTACATTAAAGTAATTATTAAAAAGGAACCACTTACTATGTCCATTTTATTGTTTCTGTTTTGTAGTTCACTTATTCCTTTATTCTTTTCTTGTTTTCCTTTATGAATTGGTGATTTTCTGTAGTGGTATATTTTGAATCCCTTCACCTTACCTTTTTTATATCTAGGTTTTTGCTTGGTGATTATCATGAGTCTTACATAAAACATAGTATAGACGCAACAGTCTATTTTATGCTGATAACAACTTAATTTCAATCACATACAAATACTCTGCCCTTTTACTGCCCCTCACATTTTTTGTTTATGTCACAATTTACCTCTTTTATATTGTGTGTCTGTTACCAAATTGTTGTAGCTATAGTGAGCTTTAATACTTTGCCCTTAAATCTTTATATTAGAGTTAAGTGGTAACACAACACCATATTACAGTATTAGAATATTCTGATTTTGACTATATGCTTATCTTTGTCAGTGTGTGTTTTATTTTAATAGTTTCGCTAATTAGAGTCCTTCATTTCAGCTTGAAGAACTCCTTTCAGCATTATGGTAATAAACTTTCCCCACATTTGCTTGTTTGGTTAGGTTCCTAAGGACAACTTTGCTAGGTAAGTTAGGATTGGTTTGTATATTTTTCTTTGAATTCTTTGAACCTATCATTCTACTCTCTCCTGGCCTGCAAGGTGTCTCCTGAGAAATCAGTTGACAGCCTTATAAGATTTTCCTTTTATATAGGAATTATTTTTTCTCTTGCTGCTTTTAAAATTCTCTCTTTGTCTTTTATTTTTAAGATTTTACTTAATTATATGCTAGAGGGAGAGAGAGAGAGAGAACAAGCAGGGGGTGCAGCAGGCAGGAGAAGCAGGAGCAAGGAGCCCAATGTGGAATTCGATCCCAGGACCCCAAAGGCAGGTGCTTAACCAACTGAGCCACCCAGATGTCTGTATTTGTCTTTGATTTTAGATAATTTTATTATAATGTGTCTTGGAGAAGATTATCTCAGTTTGAAAATTTAATAAGACTTACGAACTTCATGAACTTGGATGTCCAGATCTCTTCCCAGATTTGGGTAGTTCTCAGCTATTATTTCTTTAGATAAGTTTTCTGCTCCTTTCTCCCTCTCTCTGCCTTCGGGGACTTCAGTACTGCATGCACTACTTCTCTTAATTGTATCTCATAGTTCACAAAGGCTTTCTTTGCTATTTTTCATTATTATTATTATTTTTTGTTTTTCTCTGACTGGAAAACTTCACATGGCCTGTCTTCCACTCCACAGATTCTTTCTTCTGCCTCATCTAGTTTGCTATTAATCTTTTCAACTGCATTTTTCATTTTATGCATTGATATTTCAGCTCCAGAAGTGCTTTTTTGTTCTTTCTTTATATTTGCCATTTCTCTATTAAACTTCTCATTTTTAAAAAGATTTTATTTATTTATTTGACAGACAGAGATCACAAGTAGGTGGAGAGGCAGGTAGAGAGAGAGGGGGAAGCAGGCTCCCAGCTGAGCAGAGAGATCGATGTGGGGCTCGATCCCAGGACCCTGAGATCATGACCTAAGCTGAAGGCAGAGGCTTTAAACCACTGAGCTACCGAGATGCCCCTAAATTTCTCATTTTGTTAGCATATAGTTTTCCTGATTTTGTTGAATTGCCTTTCTGTTTTGTTTTGTTGTTGCTCACCCAGTTTCCTAAAAATAACTAGTTTGGGAGCACCTGGGTGGCTCATTTGGCTGAGTGTTGCCTTGGGCTCAGGTCCTGATCTCAGGTTCCTGGGATTGAGCCCCACATCAGGCTCTCTGTTCAGTGGGGAGCCTGCTTCTCCCTCTGCTATTCCCCCTGCTTGTGTTTTCTTTCTCTTTCTCTCTGTCAAATAGATAAAATCTATTTTAAAATAAAACTATTTTAATTCTTATCAAGCAAATTTCAGATTTCTATGTCTTTTGGCTTACTTACTAGAAAATCGTGTTCCTTTGGTGGTGTCATGTTTCTTTGATTTTTCATGCTTCTTGAATTGTGTTTGTTTGTCTGTTTGTTTTGAAGTAAACTCTACTCCTTATGCGGGGCTCAAACTCACAATGGCTGAGATCAAGAGTTGCATGGTCTACCGACTGAGCCAGCCAGGTGTCCCTCATATTCTTTGAAATCTTGCATTGTTGTTTTCACATTAAAGAAATATTCATATCTTCAGTCTTTACTCATTGGATTTAGGAGAGAAATGCTTTCCATTAGCCCTGTTAGGGTTTCTGAGGCTTGCTGACACTTTTTGTGGCTATGTCTGCTCTACATTTCTTGTTTCCTTTTACGGAGGAAGTCTTAAGTTTACATATTCCTGCAAGGCTAAGTTTGGTGCTGACAGCTTCCCTTTTGCTGTTCCTTGGTTGGTGCTAAATGCCAAAGTCTGTATGGTTTCTCCTAATTCTCCAGATTTAAGCTGGCTTTCTATGCATGCTCACTAGCCCTTTTCACAGACTCTCTCACCACTTTTGGGGGTAACCCCAGGGAGCTGGCCACCGTGTGCTGGTGTGTGTAGGTGAGACACTTGCAGCACTGGGGATGCCCATGAACCACTGCTACTCTTACTCTCTTCAGTGAGTCCAATCTTGGATTTTTTGTTGTTGTTCCAATGATGGGCTAGCTTTTCTGTTAAATTCCACAAATTGAATCCTGTCTTGTCCATTGGTAATTGTCTAAATTGTGTTCTTTGGGAGCAAGATAGAAAACACTTATCCAGCCATGTTGATGACATCACTCCCTCTAAATGAGTTTTTTTAATAGATATTTCATTTTTTAAGTAATCTCTACACCCAACGTGGGGCTTGAACTGACAGCCTGAGATCAAGAATGCATAGGTACAGGTGTGCAGTAGGCAGAGGTTGTTCTATAATCAGAATTGTGTTTAACCAAAGCAAGAGAGCAACCAGCAAGTTACGGGTACACACGTGTACACACATAAGTATACAGACTGACCATGTAAGTTAAGAAGGGAGCAGAGGGATGGAGAGGTATGGGGCGAAGATCAGTGCATGGGGTGGGTGGAGGGGACTTCCAAATCTGGGTAGGAATGTAGGACACTACAAGAGGTCAAATATAAAATACACATGCGGAAAGTGAAGCCCATGACTTTCAACAGGAGTTGACTTGAAATTACTGAGATTATGTGTGGTGAATGAAGCTTATTTCCTTTCACTATTTTTTTTTAAGATTATATTTATTTATTTGAGAGAGAGAGAGAGAACACAAGAAGGGGGAGCAGCAGGGAAGAGCACAAAGCAGGCTCTCCGCTGAGCAGGGAACCTAACACCAAGCTCCCTTCCTCCACCCCTAGAACATGACCTGAACCAAAGGCACACGCTCAACCCACTGGGCCACCCAAGTCTCCCTTATTTTATTTTAAATGTACTTTTAAACTTCTCAATTAGGAAATCAATCTTTTTTCTTTTTCTTTCTTTCTTTCTAAAGATTTTATTCATTTGCTTGACAGAGACACAGCAAGAGAGGGAACACAAGCAGGGGGAGTGGGAGAGAGAGAAGCAAGCTCCATCCGGAGCAGGGAACCCCAGATGGGCCTCTATCCGAAGACCCTGGGATCATGACCTGAGCCGAATGTAGATGCTTAAGGACTGAGCCACCCAGGCGCCCCAGGAAATTTTTCTTTAGGAAATATACACATCCCTTCTTTGGGTAGATTTCTCTCTCAGGGACAAGGCAGGGCGCTGTGGTGAGCTGGAGGAGGATCGGCTGAGACAGCCGACGCTCCCCCCCATGCTGCCTCAGTTTCCACGATGTCTCTGGCCTGAGGTTCTCTCCCTCAGGACTCAGGATGCTCAGGCCAAGCCCCACCACCTGGAGCTTCAAGAACCATCCCCCTCCCCAGATTGGCCCATGGCTGTGCTGCCTCTAGTTAAGCGCGGGTCCCCTTGTCAGGCTGCCCCACGCATAGTGCAGCAGCCCTCGCCCACGCTCGGACCAGCGCTCAGCCCTGCACAGGGCCGCACGCACTTCTTACAGCCCAGGTCTAGGCCTCCTGGCGGCCCCCGCACCGGAAGCGGCTTCTGCCCCTGCAGGCCTCCTTCCCCAATGGGCTGGCCCCCGGGGGTTCTCCGCCCAGAGCGGGCGTCGGTCCCATAGCGCTGACCTGAGACCTGGTGTGCCAGTGAGGGTTAAAGCGCGTGACGGTGCCTTGCGGTGAGTATGCGCAGGCCTGGGAGCGGGTGTGAACGCGTGCGCTCCGGTGTGAGTGGGCGGGTATGGAAACGGGTTGGGCGCGGGGACAGGTAGTGGCCCCTCGGTGCCCAGGCGTGAGCAGGGTGGGGCCAAGTCTGCGTATTTAGTTCTACCACTTTTAACCACAGGAACACCGAGTTAGTTAACTTTCCTGTTTCTGTTTGTTTTTTAAATGGAGGGAATTAAATAGTTCAATCCACAGATTGTCTGCCTAATATTCCCAGTAAATGCTGACAGTATCGCGATCACTAGTAGTATTATGAGGTATCGAAAATGAATGGAGGGTCCCTGGGAGGTGCAGTCGGTTAAGTGTCAGCTCAGGTCGTGATCTCAGGGTCGTTAGATCGAGCCCCGTGTTAGGGTCTGCACTCAGTATGGAGTCTGCTTAAGTTTCTCTCTCTCCTTCTCCCGTTGCCCCTCTCCCCTCTCTAAATAAATATATACTTTTAAAGATTTAATGTATTTGACAGAGAGAGAGCACAGGTAGGCAGAGCAGCAGGCAGAGGGAAAGGGAGAAGCAGGCTCTCCGCTGAGCAGAGGGCCTGATGTGGGGCTCGATCTCGATCCCAGCACCCTGGGATCATGACCTGAGCCAGAGGCGGACACAACCAACTGAGCCACGCAGGCACCCCTAAAATTAATAAGTACTTTTAAAAAAGAAAATGAATGTAGAATCCCTTCTGTTTAATTATCATAGAAAAGCTTTTATCTTTTACTGCATAAAAGAAAATTATCTCCAGAATGTAGTAAATATGAACAGGCCATTATTTGGATCTTTTCTTTTCTTTTCTTTTAAGATTTTATTTATTTATTTCACAGAGAGAGCAGGAGAGCACAAGCAGGGAGAACAGTGGAGAGAAAGGGAGAAGCAGACTCCCTGTCTAGCAGAGAGCTGGATGTGGGGCTGGATCCCAGGACCCTGGGATCATACCTGAGGTGAAGGCAGACACCTAACCATCTGAGCCACCCAGGCGCCCCAGATCTTTTTTTTCTATGTCTACAAGTTCATAATGGGAAAATAATAACCCCCTGATAGAGTGAATGCAGAATTATTAAGAGCATAGGTCTTGGACAACATGCTTTATGAAGTAACTTCACTATAACAAATCCTTAAAAGCAGAAGTTGTAACTATGGATGCTCAAAAATTCTAAGCTCTTAGGAACTTAGTAACATCTGTATGCTTAATTATTTTAAAAATATAACAGAAAATAGACTCAAGGAAAGTGAGTATGAATTGATAGGTAAGGATAAATTATGTGGTCAGAACTGTTTTCAGAAGTTAATACATGCTTTATATTAAAAAGTTGGGGTTGGCTTTCCGTAGAGTTCCGGAGGACGGGAATGAAGATGGCGGCCTCCCAGTCTCCCGCCTGGAGGAGCCGAGAGCCCGGGGCCCCACTCCTCAGTGCGCCCTCAGAGAACAGTGCCCAATTACTCCCGTCACCCTGGCCTCTGGCCGCGCTCCGAGCTGACCGAGGCTGCGACCGGTTCAAGAGATCACAAGTAGGCAGAGAGGCGGGCAGAGAGAGAGAGAGAGAGAGAGAGAGACGGAGAAGCAGACTCCCTGCTGAGCAGAGAGCCCAATGCGGGGCTGGATCCCAGGACCTGGAGATCATGACCTGAGCAGAAGGCAGAGGCTTAACCCACTGAGCCACCCAGGCGTCCCATCACTTTTTCTTTTGCTTGCCATCTCCACAGCTGTAAATAATCTCCTACTTCTGTTTCTTGATTTATCGACTCTAGACCTTGTTTATTGTTTATTTATATGTTTATTTATGTCCCCATGACAGACGACTTCGCTAACCTCCTCAGCTCCCGCCTGGTATAACAGTTTCATGATTCTTGTTTCCTTCACTTTGCCCTCAGCTTCTCCTCTCAGCCTTGTAACCTGAATCTCTATTTGCACAAAGTCAGGGTTGACGACATTTACACCATGTTCCCTAAACAGAGTCGAGTCTCCTGAGATTTGCCACAGGTTGATTCTAAATGTTCCAGGGAGTAAACATCATTGACATTATCATATCTATGTCAGTAGCTTCCAGCTAGAGGCAAGAGGCTCTATGGTTCTAATAACAGGATAACAGCATCCCTCAGAGGGAAATGTTTCTGGAGGGAACTTCAAATGGGTTCTCCTTTCCCGTGTTCTACCATGTACTCAAAATAACATTTGAGTGCAGTTTGCTTTTTATTTGGACCATAAATTTTTTTTTAAGATTTTATTTATTTATTTGAGACAGAGAGAGAGACGGAGAGAGTACGCACAAGCCGGGGTAGGGAGTGGGGGGAAGAAGAGAGAGAGCAGGAGAAGCAGACTCCCCACTGAGCAGGGACCCCCCCCTCCGGCCCCCAATGCAGGGCTCCATCACGGAACCCTGAGACCATAACCTGAGCCACAGGCAGATGCTTAACCAACTGAGTCACCCAGGTGCCCCTGGACCATAACTTTCTAATGATAGGATTTTTTGTTTTGTTTTGTTTTTCTTAGAGTTACTGATTTTTTTCTTTTCTTTCACCTGCATGTCATAGGTTTTTGATATTGTCATTCAAACTCCAACCTAGGTGTTGCCATGAAGGGATTTTGAAGATGCAGTTGAAGCCCCCAATCAGTTGATTCTAAGTAAGGGAGATTAAAATGGTAGGCTGAAGTTTCCCTCAGAGAAAAAGAAGAAATTCCTCCTGTGGACACCAGCTTTCACCCTGTACCATGTTTTCAACCTGTTGTCATCTTCCTTCCTGATAATCTGGCCTATGGATTTCAGACTTGTAGAGCCGGGCCCCACAGTTGTGCAAGCCAGTCCCTTGTAACAAATCTCTCTATATATATATTGACCCCTCTCTCATTTATCTATCCCTACATCTAATCTATTATCTATCAATCTTCTATTGTCTCTATTTCTTTTCTCCTTGAACATTTCTGATCCTTTGTTACATCTTCAAGTTTTACCAAAGTCTTCATAATATTATTTAGTCTACCAAATGCCCTCCCCTTTTTTTCCAGAGCCCTTCCTCCTGGAACTGTCTCCCTGGCCCCACATTCTATGTAAGTCAGCCCAGACCTGGACGGCTGCTTTCTCAGGACTTCCCTTCATGGTTGTCCCAGGTTGAACTTAAAGTTCCTGGATTCCGTTTCATCCTCTTTGTTGTCTTACTTCCTAATTCTGTTGGGAGTTCAGCTAAAAGTTTTTTCCTTAAAAAAAATAAATAAATAAGGGCCAACTTTGAAAAAAAAAAAAAAAAGTTGGGGTTAGTTATTTAGTATTTTCAGACTGTACCTTAAACACTTTGGGTACTGAATTAGTATTTGTTGAATAAATAATTATGCATTCAACTCAAGAAATGGGAAAAAAAACTCAAAACAACCCTGAAATGAATAGATGGAAGGGTCTAATAAAATTAAAGGAGATTAATGAAAAAGCAGTAGACAAAATCTAGTTTATTTAAATTTGCTCGAGTAGACTTTATCATGTCCCATCAGAAAAAAAATATCTAGTCATAACTCAGTCCATTACTATGAAGGAGAAAGGAGCTATAGTGGTAGATGTGATGAAGATATTTATAATAATAATTTTATTATATTAAATTTGAAAATTAGAGAAAAGGCATACTTTCCTAGATACATATGTCACTGAAATTGATTCAAGAAGATAGAAATATCTGAAGACATCAATTAACAAAGACCTAACATAGTTATAGATCTTTGTCTTTAGATGTAATTAGATAATTTACAGGTGACACCCAGAGGGAACAGATATCAGCTCATTATATGAGACTCATATTATCCTGTGAAAAAGGCTAGAACAGTGCTTCTCAAACAGGCTACTCTTCCCCTCCCATCTGTAACAATTTTGGTTGTTATAGATTTGAGGAAGGAGGTGTACAGGGCAGGTTGCTGTAAATCTACCATGCCCAGAACAACCCCCAGCCCACCACAAAGGACTACCTGCTAGAAATGTCAGCAGTCTTGTTGTTTAAAAAAACCTGCGTTCAAGGTCAGCATACTAAGAACAAATACTAGATCAATATCAAATGGAGTTTTTTTGTTCTTTAACATTTGCATAGCTTTCATTTAGGTTTTTCACTCTTATTTTGTATAAGCTTTTGGAATACTTTGAGTATTATCATTTATTGGAGTTTTTTTTTCAGTCTTTGGTACCATTAGATGTATATATTTGTGAAAGAACATGCATGTGTACATGTATAAGTATATTTCATTTAATCATTTTTTTTCTTTGTGGTTTCTTATTTTCATGTCTGTCTTAGAAGTATGTCCTACATCAAGATCAAACAAATGAATATCCTTCTAATAATTTGTTTTCTGTGTAGATTTTAAAAGATTTGGGGGGGGCAGTGAGAGACAAGAGTGAGACCATCTCAAGGAGGCCACATGCCCAGGACAGGACCCAGCGTAGGGTTGAATATCATAACCCTGAGATCATGATCTGAGCTGAAATCAAGAGTCAGACACTTAACCAACTGAGCCACTCAGGCACCCCAGATTTTGAAAGATTTTTAAGCTACTACGGAATTAACATTTTAACAATTCTCTTGATCTCTTCTTCGTTTTCACTTTTCTGATTTCACTCTTCTACTAGTCATGCCAGAAGGAGTCTTCACCATTACTTTTGTATGTTTTCTATCCGCATCTGTGTATACATCCCCATAAACACTGTGTAGCACGTTCTGTGGGGTTTATTGTTTATCTTTTTAGCATCTTGCTTTCACTGTGGCGTTTTTAAATATTGTTTTGTTTTTCTTTTCTTTTTTTTTTAAGATCTATTTATTTATTTAATAGAGAGGGAGAGATCACAAGTAGGCAGAGAGGCAGCAGAGACAGAGAGGAGGAAGCAGGCTCCCTACTAGCAGAGATCCCGATGCGGGGCTCGATCCCAGGACCCTGGGATCATGACTTGAGCCGAAGGCAGCGGCTTAACCCACTGAGCCACCCAGGCACCCCTGTTTTTATTTTCTTAATGAAATTCAGTGTAATTGTTGAATCTATAGGGATTTGTGTATTTCAATTCTTTAGAAACCTAAGTCACATAATGCTTTTTGCTCATTCTTTTATTTCCCTTTGGAATTCCAGTTAAACATACATTGGGTTTTTGCAGTTTCTTCTCCACTGTTTCTTTTTTTTTTCATTTTTTAATCTATTCCCCACCTTTGATGTACTCTATACTTTTTAAAAAAGTGTTTTTGATTTATTTGAGAGAGACAGCAAGCATGAACGGGGGAGAGACAAGCAGACTCTCTGCTGTGCAGGGAGCCTGACTCAGGGCTTGATCCCAGGACCCCAAGACCATGACCCGAGCTGAAATCAAGAGTCGGCTCAACCAACTGAGCCACCCAGGCACCTTTTACCTCTGCCATTTCTAAACTTAATGTTTTAAATTTTTTCTGCAGCTTTATCAAATTCTGTAGTATCTCATTTTTCTCCATTTATGATCCATCTTAACTTTTGAGTTGGTTTTCTTAGTTCACCAAAAAAATGCCTCCATTTCTCCTAATTCTTTGACTCATGTTTTTCAAGCCTCTGTCCTGGGCCACAGATACTGAAGAGTGGTCTTTTTGTTTTAGTCATCCACCACACACCCAACTTGGTTTCCTTTAGTTCCTGAGAACAGATGAAAGAGGTCTTTACCAGACTCTGCCGCCTATTTGGAGTCTGATGATCTTTTTTATTTCTCTGTATGTTTTCATCCGTTAAGTAGAAGGAGGTATAAATATCCTTCCATCTCACAGTGTTTTACATTTAGCAGCGATCTCTATAGCACCTACTATATACATGTTTCCCTTTGGAGATGAGAAGAGATTGGTTATAGACATGAAAATGGCCATGGCCACGAGTGTAAGTGAGTGCCATTTACTATGTGTGCCCCTTTCCAAAATATTTAAAAATTGAACTTCTTTTCCCTCTTATTTTGAACAGGAGTACTGACCATTGTTGAATGAATTGTATCCTCCCAAATTAATACATTGAAGTCCTAAGCCCCAGTGTGACTATATTTGGAAATAGGGCCTTTAGAGAGGTAATTAAGGTTAAACGAAGTAATAAGGATTGGGACTTAATTCAGTATGATTATAATTATAAATCCAGGTGTGCTTATAAGATGAACAGAACATGAATATGCACACACAGGAAAGAGGACATGTAAAGACACAGCAGGAAAGTGGCCGTCTGGAGGCCAAGGAGAAAGGCTTCCAAACATGCAGACACCTTGTTCCTGAATTTCCAGCCTCCATGACTGTGAGAAAATAAATTTCTGTTGTTGAAATGCCTGGTCTATGCTATTTGTTATGGTAGCTCTGGCAGATTAGTACAGTGACTTTTCAGTTTATCTGTGAAAGGTAAGGGATTAAATAATGATCCTGATGGTTGTCAGTTCTTGAGAAGCTTTGGTAAAGTTAGGCCGTTTGTGATTAAATAGACCTAAAGGAGGTTAATACAAGAGAAAATGATTGGAGAAAGATTTCCAAGTTCCACATCCTTTTTCCTGGGGAAATTGGAAATAAGGGTGGGTGATACGAAGTGAAAAACTTGAAGAATATGCAATTCTGGCTGAGAATATTTCTGTTTATTGGAGGACATTTTTCTTTAGGTCATGGCTTCTACACATCTGTTGTGTGATAGTGAACACACCATTGCAGGACATGCACTCTGAAAGGTCTGATGTTTGGAACAAGAGTGCACAATGCTGCACGTTTCTGAAAGCTTTTTCCAGCCCTGGGATCATTTGTTGAACGGCACGCGGTGACTTTTATAGCGTAGGAAGGAGAACTATTGAGCATTTGCAGGACAAGTATTTTCAAGTTTCTCTTAATTATCTAGGTTACAACACATTCTCTTTGAAACTTTGTGTTGTGGCAATGCCCTGTACTCCATAAATAAGAGTTATTGATAGTTTCTTAGTTTGATTTCTTTTAATCTTCTCTGTGTGCCAGGTCAAAAAATTGATTGCTGGGGGCCCCTTTACTCCTTTATTATAGTATTATTCTGTTCCAAAATGAAGCAGTTAAAGGCCGATAAGATAGTAATGCAGGACATAATTTTAAAGTTAATTACTCAAAATTAACTCAAAGTGGATTAAGGAATTGAAGCTAAGACCTGAAACTGTAAAATTGAGAAAACATGGGGTGTAAGTTCCTTGACATCAGTATTAGCAATGATTTTTATTTTTATTTTATTTTTATTTATTTTATTTTATTTTTTTTAAAGATTTTATTTATTTATTTGACAGACAGAGATCACAAGTAGGCAGAGAGGCAGGCAGAGAGAGAGGAGGAAGCAGGCTCCCCGCTGAGCAGAGAGCCCGACGTGGGGCTCGATCCCAGGACCCTGAGATCATGACCTGAGCCGAAGGCAGCGGCTTAACCCACTGAGCCACCCAGGCGCCCTTAGCAATGATTTTTAAAATTTGACAGCAAAGCAAAGGCAACAAAGTAAAAATAAACAAATGGAACATCAAATTAAAAAGCTGCTCTTTCTCTAATAATAACAAATAAATAAAATATTTAAAAAATGGGCAAATGATCTGAACAGACATAGTCCCAAAGAAGACACATAGATGACCAACAGTATATAAAATATGGGCTCAAAATCTCTAATAAGTAGGGAAATGCAAATCAAAACCACAATGAGATGTCATTTCATACCTTTAAGATGACCATTATCAAAAAATGAAGAGAGAAATGCTGGCATGGATGTGGAGGATGTGGAGGAAGGAGAACCCTCGTACACTGTCCGTGGGAATGTGAACTGGTACAGCCACTGTGGAAAGCAGTATGGAGGCTCCTAAAAAATTTAAAATAGGGGCTCCTGGGTGGCTCAGTGGGTTAAGCCTCAGCCTTTGGCCCAGGTCACGATCTCAAGGTCCTGGGATCGAGCCCAGCATTGGGCTCTCTGCTCAGCGGGGAGCCTGCTTCCCCCTCTCTCTCTGCCTGCCTCTCTGCCTACTTGTGATCTCTCTCTCTCTCTCTCTCTCTGTCAAATAAATAAAATCTTTAAGAAAATTTTAAAATAGAACTACCACTTCTGGGTATATATTCTGAAGATTACAAAATCATTATCTTGAACAGATATATGTAACTCCATGTTCATAGCAGCATTAGCCACAATACCCAAGGTATAGAAGCAGTTTGTGTTCATCAATGGATAAAGAGAAATAAGAAAATGGAATATATATATTACACACACACACGCACACGTTATAGAATATTATTCAGCCTTAAAAAAAAGAAGGAAATCCTGTCATCTGCAACAGAATGGATAAACCTCAAGCACATTGTACTAAGTGAAATAAGCCAGATAGAGAGAGACAAATACTGCATGGTATCACTTACTGTGGAATCTTTAGGGGAGAAAAAAGTCAAACTCATAGAAGTAGAGTTGAAAAGATATTGTCAGGGGCTGCAAGTAGGGGAAGAAGGAAGGAGTTGGTAAAAGAGTACAAACATTTGGTTATAAGATGAAAAATAAAAAATAACTCAAAGTGATTTATTTCTATATGATTCCTGATGCCGTTGTGAGAAACTCTTCTTTTAGAGTTATCATTTATTCTTTTATTTATTTAAACTTGTATTTAGGCATTTCATTTTGACATTATGGATTTTTAAATTTTCACTAATAAAAGTTAGAAAACTACATAATCCATTTACAAATACATTATAATTCTATTACTTAATGTCTTCACAATTCTCTAATGTAAAACTTATTTTCCTCACTAACATTTGTTGTTTCCTGTTTTGTTAATTCTTGCCATTCTAACTGGTATAAGGTGATATTGTGGTTTTGATTTGTATTTCCCTGATGATTAGTAATGTTAAGTATTTTTTCATGTGTCTGTTAGCCATTTGTACATCTTCTTTGGAGAAATGTCTGTTCATGTCTTCTGCCCATTTTTTGACTGGGTTATTTGTTTTTTGAGCATTGAGTTTGAAAATTTCCTTATAGATCTTGGATATCAGCCCTTTATCTTTAATGTCATTTGCAGATATCTTCTCCCATTCCCCGGGGTTGCCTCTTTGTTTTGTTGACTGTTCCCTTTGCTATGCAGAAGCTTTTTATCTTGATCAATGTCCAAAAATTCATTGTTATTTTTTTCCCCTTGCCTTTGGAGACCTGTCTTGAAAAGAAGTTGCTGTGGCCAGTGTGGAAGAGGTTACTGCCTAAGTTCTCCTCTAGAATTTTTTTTTTTTGACAGACAGAGATCACAAGTAGGCAGAGAGGCAGGCAGAGAAAGAGAGAGACGGGGAAGCTGGCTTCCCGTTGAGCAGAGAGCCAGATGCGGGACTCGATCCCAGGACCCTGGGATCATGACCTGAGCCGAAGGCAGAGGTTTTAAACCACTGAGCCTACCCAGGCACCCCTCTCCTCTAGAATTTTGATGGATTCCTGTCTCACATTGAGGTATTTCATCTATTTTGAGTTTGTCTTTGTGTATGGTGTAAGAGAATGGTCCAGTTTCATTCTTCTGTATATAGCTGTCCAGTTTTCCCAGCACCACTTATTTTTTATTTATTTTTAAAAAAGATTTTATTTATTTATTTGACAGAGATAGATCACAAGTAGTCAGAGAGGCAGGCAGAGAGAGAGAGAGAGAGAGGGAAGCAGGCTCCCTGCTGAGCAGAGAGCCCGATGGGGGACTCGATCCCAAGACCCCGAGATCATGACCTGAGTCGAAGGCAGTGGCTTAACCCACTGAGCCACCCAGGTGCCCTCCCAGCACCACTTATTGACGAGACAGTCTTTTTTCCATTGGATATTTTTTCCTGATTTGTCAAAGATTAGTTGATCATAGAGTTGAGGGTCCATCTCTGGAGTCTCTATTCTATTCCATTGGTCTATGTGTTGGTGCCAATACCATGCTGTCTTGGTGATCCCAGCTTTGTAATATAGCTTTAAGTCAGGCAACGTGGTGCCCCTAGCTTTGGTTTTCTTTTTCAACATTCCCTGGGCGATTTGGGGTCTTCTCTGGTTCCATACAAATTTTAGGATTGTTTGTTCCAGTTCCTTGAAAAATGCCAATGGTATTTTAATAGAGATGGCCTCTGGGCAGTATAGACATTTTAACAATGTTTATTCTTCCAATCATGGGCATGGAATATTTTTCCATCTATTTGTGTCTTCCTCAGTTTCTTTCATAAGTGTTCTGTAGTTTCTAAACTATAGATCTTTTACAAATTTGGTTAGATTTATTGCAAGGTATCTTTGGGCTTTTGTTGCTATTGTAAATGGAATCGATACCTTAATTTCTTTTTCTACATTTCCATTGTTAGTGTATAGAAAAGCAACTGATTTCTGTGCATTGATTTTTAACCTGCCATATTACTGAACTGCTGTATGAGTTCTAGTAATTTGGGGGTGGAGTCTTTTGGGTTTTCCGCATAAAGTACCATGTCATCTGTGAAGAGAGAGTTTGACTTCTTTGCCCATTTGGATGCCTTTTATTTCTTTTTATTGTCTAATTGCTGATGCTAGGACATTGTGGTCTGAGAATATGGAGGGAATAATCTCAGTCTTTTGGTATCAGTTGAGACCTGATTTGTGACCTAGTATGTGGTCTATTCTGGAGAAAGTTCCATGTGCATTCAAGAAGAATAAGTACTCTGTTGTTTTAGGGTAGAATGTTCTGTATATATCTGAGGTCCATCTGGTCAATGTATCATTCAAAGCTCTTGTTTCTTTGTTGATTTTCTGCTTAGATGATATGTCTATTACTGAGCATGGTGTGTTAAGATCCCCTACAATTAATGTATTCTTATCAATATGACTCTTTATTTTGTTTTTTGTTTTTTTAAAGATTTTATTTATTTATTTGACAGAGATCACAAGTAGTCAGAGAGGCAGGCAGAGAGAGAGGAAGGGAAGCAGGCTCCCTGCCGAGCAGAGAGCCCAATGCCAGGCTCGATCCCAGGACCCTGGGATCATCACCTGAGCTGAAGGCAGAGGCTTTAACTCACTGAGCCACCCAGGCACCCAATGACTCTTTATTTTTGTTAACAGTTGGCTTATGTAGTTGGCTTTTCCCATGTTGGCCATATAAATATTTACAACTGTTAGATCTTCTTGGCGAATACACCCTTTAAGAATGATGTAGTGTCCTTCTGTATCTCTGACTACAGTCTTTAGCTTAAAATCTAATTATCTGATATGAGAATTGCTGCCCCAGCTTTCTTTTGAGGCCCATTGACAAGAAAGATGTTTCTTCATCCCTTCACTTTCAGTCTGGATGTATCTTTAGGTTCAGAAATGTATCTCTTGTAGACAGCATATGGACAGGTCCTGTCGTTTTATCCAGTCTGCTCCCTGTGCTGTTTTATGGGAGCATTTAGGCTGTTCACATTGAGAGTGATTATTGAAAGATAAGTTTTTATTGACATCATGTTGCCTGTGAAGTCCTTGTTTCTATAGATTGTCTCTGTAAGTTTCTGTTCTATGTCATTCTTGGTCCTTTATTCTTTTTTAGAACCCCCCACCCCTTAATATTTCTTGTAGTGCCAGCTTGGTGATCACATAATCTTTTCAACCTTGCCAGTCTTGGAAGTTCTTTATCTCTCCATCCATTCTGAATGTCAGCCTTGCCAGATAAAGTATTCTTGGCTGCATGTTCTTCTCATTTAGTACACTGCATATGTCTTGCCAGCCCTTTCTGGCTTTCCAGGTTTCTGTGGACAGGTATGACATTATTCTGATGGTGCTTCCTCTGTACATAAGTACACTCTTCCCCCTAGCTGCCCTTAAGACATCTTCTCTGAATTTATGACTTGTGAATTTCACAATAATGTTCCTGGGGTCTCTTTACCCTTGTTGATCTTGGGGGGTGTCCTCTCTGCCTCTATGACACAAACATTTGTTCCACTTCCCAGATTACGCAAATTTTCATCTAGGATTTGGTCAACTATATCTTCTAGCCCTCTTTCTTCCTCCACCCCCTCAGGGATCCCAACAATTCTGACATTGGAACATTTCATGGCATCATTTATTTCCCTAATTCTTTTTCATGGCTTCTAAGATGTTTGTTCCAAGCCTCCTCCTGGTCCTTCTTCTCTATCAGTTTGTCTTCTAGATCACTAATTTGATTTTCTGCCTCATTTATCCTAGCTGTTATTTAGATTAGATTGGATCTCATTGACAGCATTTTTAAGTTCTGCCAGATCAGCTCTCATTTCTGCCCTTAGAGATTCTATGTTGCTACTAATGGTTTTCTCCAACCTAGCCATTGCCTAGATAATTATTAGCCTGAATTCTATTTCTGACATATTGTTTAATTCCATATCCAATAGTTCTGTGGCAGAGGTCACAGTCTCTGAATTTTTTCTCTGTTCAGAGTTCCTTCTCTTAGTCATTTTGGTGAGAAGTGGTTGAGTGGATTATAGCTGAATATATCAACCATGATCCAGGCAAGGTATACCACACTAATGGGACCACTGGCTGGCTCAGCTGATGGAGTATGTGACTCCTGATCTCAGGGTAGTGAGTTCAAGTCCCACATTGGATGTGGAGATTACCAGCAACACCAAACACCACACATGCATGCACAGTAGCAGTTGAGAGGATTCTTTTTTTTTTTAAAGATTTTATTTATTTATTTGACAGAGAGAGAGAGAGATCACAAGCAGGCAGAGAAGCAGGCAGAGAGAAAGGGGGACGCAGACTCCCCGCTGGGCAGAGAGCCTGACGTGGGGCTCGATCCCAGGACCCTGAGATCATGACCTGAGCCAAAGGCAGTGGCCCAACCCACTGAGCCACCCAGGTGCCCCAGTTGAGAGGATTCTAAATACTCATATATTTGGCTGCTTGAAGTTATCTAATGGCTCACTCATGCTCTTTTATAGAATTTTTCTCTTTCATATTAGGTAAGCCTCTATTGCTTTACTTTCAGGTTCACTAGTCATTTCTTCTACAATGTGTAATTCACCACTAAACCCACCTATTGTATTTTTCAGCTCAAACATTTCAGTTTACAACTCTAGAAATTGAAGTTCAGTGCCTAAAAATGTATTATATGCCTGTCCCTACTTCAGTTTCAGTGTTTGAAATATTGTTATCATTTGCTAAATGTTTTCTGCTAATAATAAATTTGTCATTTCTGGGTTAATTTTCCTAAAAACATTCTCATCATTTTATTCTCCCCCCCCCCGCCTCTTTGAATGAACACTGCACATTGCATTTTACCTTGATCGCTGGATTTTGTATTCCTCTAAACATTCTTGAGCTTTGTTCTGGGGTCAAGTTAAGTTACTTGAAAATAATTTCATCCTTTTATGATTTTTTTAGGAGAATCCGGAGCATTACTACTCTTTTTACTGACCAGTCCCAACCCCACTATTAAGACACTGCTGAATAGTCTAACCACTACATCATGAATTATGAACTCTGACTGGTAGGAGCAGATCTTGTTCCTGGCTTTGTGTGAGTGCTGGGTATGGTTCCCTTCAAAACACTGAGTGGTTTTTATTTTGTTTTGTTTTGCCAGGTTCTGGTAGTTTCCCATATGCTGATTAGTAGTACTCTGTCAAACACTCAAAGGTGACCTGAAGATCTTAGAATTCCCTCACTCTAGTTCTGTCTCTCTTCTTTAGTACTCCTCTGGACAGCCGTTGCCTTGATTACTCTTCTCAGCTACATCTCCTTAATTCAGAGAGTCTCCTGAGCTCTGTCTCATTTCTTTACTGTGCCACATATATAATCTCTCTTAAGGCAGTAAGATGAGGCAGTCATCTTTGTTTTCTGTTCCTCATGAATCACTGTTCTTCATTGCCTAATATGCAGAAATATTCCCGAAAAAAATAATTTTCCTCCCCCCCTCTCCCCCCTCCCCCCTTCCTTCTTTCATTTCTTTTTTGGTTGTTTCAGGAGGGAGTGTAAAAGAAGTTTCTGTTACTCCATCTTGTCTGAATGCAGAAACTCAGAGCATTGGCACATTTAAGGCAATTTTTGGTGGATATAAAATTCTAGCCTGATCATTTCTTCCAGTACTTTAAAAATGTCTTCCAGTTATCTTACTGCTTTCATAGTTTCTGGTGAAAGGTCTAGGAATTCTTTGTTCCTTTTTTTTTTTTTTTTAATGAGTCTTCTTCCTCTGGCTGCTTTATAAAGCTTTCTCTTTATTGCTACTTTTGAAAAATTGATGAACCTAGCTAGATTTTCTTTATATTTATACTGTTTGAGTTCCTTGAAGTAGTCAGATCTGTGGATTTATAGTTTTCATCTAATTTTGAAAATAGCCATTCTCCTTTCAAATATTTTTTTCTGATCCCCTTTTCTTTTCTGAAATTCTAATTATATGCATTTTATATCACTTGATATTGTCTCAGACTACTGTTTTTTTTCTCATACTCTGCCTCATTTTTGAATAATTTTTATTTCTTTGTTTACAAAATCAATTTCTTCTTTTCTGAACTGTGTAATCTGCTGTAAAAATCATTTACTATTTTTATGTTCCCCAAATCCCTCTTGGTTCTTTTACTGTGTCTTCAATTTCTCTCTCCATTATAGTCACACTTTCCTCTAATGTTATAAGCTTATTAAATATATTTATAATAGTTGTCTTAACATTTTTGTCTGAAAACTTTATCATCTGTTATTTCTGTTGATCATTTCCCTTGATTTAGTTCATATTTTCCCACTTCTACCATGTCTAGTAATTTTTGATAGGATGGTGGAAATCATGAATGTTTTTGTTGAATTCTGAATTTGTTAATCTCCCTTAAAAACTGTTGGATTTTGTTCCCACATACAGTCAAGTATTTGAAGATAAGACTGATCCTTTCAAGGTGATTATTATCAAATTTTGTTAGGACATATTTAGAATAGTATTTGTTGTGAGCTACTTTACTTTAAAACACATAGTACATCATTAGTGTTTTTTTTTTAAGATTTTATTTATTTATTTGACAGACAGAGATCACAAGTACGCAGAAGGCAGGCAGAGAGAGAGAGGAAGAGAAGCAGGCTTCCTGCTGAGCAGAGAGCCTGATGCAATGCGGGGCTTGATCCCAGGACCTTGGGATCACAACCCGAGCCGAAGGCAGAGGCTTTAACCCACTGAGCCACCCAGGCGCCCCACATCATTATTTTTTTATCTAATGTTCAATGTTTCATTAGTTGCATATAACACCCAGTGGTCATCACATCATGTGCCCTTCTTTTTTTTTTTTTTAAGATTTTATTTATTTATTTGAGAGAGAGAGATCACAAGTAGGCAGAGAGGCAGGCAGAGAGAGAGAGGAGGAAGCAGGCTCCCCGCAGAGCAGAGAGCCCAGTGCGGGACTCAATCCCAGGACCCTGGGACTGTGACCTGAGCTGAAGGCAGAGGCTTTAACCCACTGAGCCACCCAGGCACCCTCATGTACCCTTCTTAATGCCCATCATCCAGTATTGTGAGCTGCTTTAATTCTGTTAGTATGGACTGACCATTTTGGGGTCTTTACTGAGCTGCAGATATTCAGTGAAGTCTCCACACTGGCTGGTCTGAACTCAAACATTTCTTATTACCCTGTGAGCTCTGGAAGTGTTCAGATTAAAGCTTTGGTGTCATTCTTTGCTCGGTCTTAATATACCTTCATCCTATGCATGTGTGGTTTAGTACACAGTTTCATGGGGATCACCACATAGGTTTCTAGAGCTCTTAGGATAGTTTTTCTCTGGTTCTTTTGGGTCCATTTTAGTGTCTTTAGCCGTTATCTATTTGTCTTAACACCTACCTGAGGTAAGAAGTTATTCAATAATAATGGCAGCCATAGAATGAACATTCATTTATATGCCAGATACTCTGCATATATTACTCCTGATCCATACAGTCATTGAACAGCTTCATTTTTATCCCCCATTTTGGACAAAGGGAATTGAGCTGTAGTTTGGGAGGTTCCCAGGACCTCAGAATCAGTGATTCACTAAAAGGACAAAACTCAGAAAAGCTAGTATATTCACAGCTTCAGCTTATTATAGTGAAAGAACACACATTAAAATCAGCAAAGAGAAGCACACACCGGGCAAGGCTAGGAAAATTCCAGTCACAAGTTTCCATATTTGTTTTCTTCTAGTGGAGTTAGGTAGTGTTTACTTCTCCCAGTAACAATGTGTGACTACACATATGGGGTACTGACATACAAGAAGCTCACTTAAATCTTGATGTTTGGGGTTTTTGTTGGGGTTCAGTTCCATAGGCATGAGTGAGGGGACACATGGTTGCCCTGTTTCTAGCCTCTCCAGAGGTTAAGCTGATACCACATGGCTCATAGATCCTACCATCCATCACACTAAATTACACTATCTGTTATAGTCCAAGGCCCTCATCAAGTAAACAAAGACATTTATCAGGCAGGATGCTCTAAGGCCTTAGAGGTTACCTCCCATGAACTAAGCAAAAATCTAACATTTCTTTGGGCAGGGTTAGCTCTTTACCGCACAGGCCAGGTCCTAATTCTTGGCCTAGTCTTCCTTATAGCAAAATAATCCTATTAGTACAGCAATAGTATCAGTATGAACATGCCTAGCACTTAGAAGATTCAATGTAGAGAGTAGGGATAGAGTTAAAGAAAACACTAATCCATCCTGTAAATCATTACCTGTATTTTCATATTTCTGTACTAATTTGATTGTTTCCCCCACTTTAACCCACTATTATTTGTACCTTATGATAATCTTGTACAGATTATTTAACATAGAAATTAGTTGATAGTTAGCTAAATCCATTTCTTCCTCAGGCCTTTTTTCCATTAATATTACATCTTAAGGACGATTTAAGTCAATTTCTTAGTATTATATAACTTATTTACATATGGTAGTTGACTCTTTTTTTTAAGATTTTTATTTGTTTATTTCACAGACAGATCACAAGTAGGCAGAGAGGCAGGCAGAGAGAGAGAGAGAGGAGGAGGCAGGCTCCCTGCTGAGCAGAGAGCCCGATGTGGAACTCAATCCCAGGACCCTGAGATCATGACCTGAGCCAAAAGCAGAGGCTTTAACCACTGAGCCACCCAGGGACCCATGGTAGTTGGCTCTTACAAACACTGTGTTACATCATATTGCAGTATGGTTATGGTACAATTTGATTACAGGAAAAAAAAATAATTTCAGTGGTATTTGGTATGCCTTCTTAACAGAATCAGTCCATGACCAGATACCAGATATTATGGACAGTTGGCCACAATTCAGTTATTTCCAGGTTCCAATTCAGTTGGGGATGAAGCTAAATACCCTGTCTCAGTTTACAGCCTTATAGTGAAACTGTTTTCCACTGTGTGCTGTTCTATAGAAGGGCTCACTTTCTATAGGGACACAGGTGGTATCCATAATAGTTCCTTTCCCTGTTAATTGTACTACAGGATATATTATTTTGAGGGGCATCAGTGCTGCAGTGAAAATTACAAGTGCTCCAGATGATTTTCATATTTGGAGGTCCATAAGATTCCTGTAGGCATGTTCCATTGATCAGCGAGGATGGAGGGTCATTGTCCATGAGTACTTCAGCTTTCATCTGTATTAATATAGTAAAAAGGTGCTGTGGGATGAAGAAACAAGCACTTTCCAACATGGGGCCCTATCATTATCCAAGATTTTTTGAGTCTTCCTGATGCTATTAGTTTCGTAGGGTTGCCATGACAAAGTGCCACAAAAAATCTTAATAACAACAGAAATTTATTGTCTCACAATTCTGGAGGCCAGAAATCTGAAAGCAACATGGTGGCAGGGTAATTCTCTCTCTGTAGTCTCTAGGAGGAGGATCCTTTCCTGCCCCTTCCTACCTTGTTGTGTTTGGCAACAATCCTTGGTGTTCCTCACTTTGTAGATGCATCACTCCAACCTCTGCTTCCATCATCACATGATGTTCAGTTCTTTGTCTCTTCTCCTCTTCTTATAAGGACACTAGTCACATTGGATTAGGGCTCATCCAAATGACCTCATCTTAACTTGAGTACATTTGCCTAGACCCTACTTCCATATAGGTTTACACTGACAGTTACCAAAGTTAGGAGTTCAACATATCTTTTTGGAAGACACAGTTCAACCCATAACTGATCCTACAGTCTTGTCATCCTTCCAGACTGACTTCCATCCTCTGCCTTCCTCCTGGAAGATAATTCCCTCTAATCTGCTTATTATGATTAATAAATCTTTTTTCTTCTGAATGCTATACCTTAAGAAAAGTGAATTCAACTTGTCCCATGATGCCTAGACTGGCATCTGTCTCCCCTAAAGCCTCTGTCTTTGGGCCAATTTTTTTAACCTGCCATGCATATTGTTGCCATCATGTAATAATGGCTTGACTGTGGTTAGGATATATGTTTGTATCTGAAGATGTTAGGTCCTGCATGCTAGGGTTAGATGAGTGGTAGTCACACCTATGTGTAATTTAATTTGTGTATCCCATAAGGCTTCCCATAGCCTTCCTCATCTTAGGAGGTGGAGATTTCCTCAGGGAAATTCAGACCCACCATATAATGACTATGGTTTTAATTTTAAATTCAGAAACACTCTGTATTTTTCTATTTTATCTATTTTCATGCACAAAACAAGGGTGATACGTATTTGTGCAGTGCACACTGTGGCAAGTCAGATGTGCCACTGCTGTACCTTGTCCACGATAACCAGGGACTCTTGCAAGCATTTGGTTATGGAAATTTATAGTTATACAAGTGATCAGTCTGCCAGGAGTTGTACACCACATGGTAAACCCCACTTTTGCCAGAAAGGTAAAGGCACAGTCCACTCATTCAGGCCCTTAGGAATCCTAATGTAAAGGTTTAAAGGTGCCATTATAGTTCTTGCTTAAGGATCATCCCTGCTTCCAATGAAGAGTTGTAGGACTCGTCCCAGAATCATTACATCAGATAGGAACAAAGAAAGTTAAGGTGATGGGGAAAGACATGTAATCATAGACACCCAGAGCTGCAAGTACCAATCAAATTTCATACACTTCCCAGCTTTGTGTGGGGCCTTCCTCCAGGCATCTCTGTATTGCTTCTGCCCCCCAACCTCCACTAATTTCATGCACACAGGTGGCCACTTCAAATGAGCTCATGAAGATATCCATTTGAGAACGTCTGTCCACACCAGCACTCTGGCTTCTAACAGGGCATTACTTAATGTGGTAATCTCTTTTCTCATCTATGAAATCTCATAGATTTCAGTCTATCAAACTCATAATCTGTGTGGGTTTGGGTAATCTTAGTTGGTCCTTGGGCAGGTTTATGTGTCTTCTGTTCTACAATCCTAGGTAGGTGAAATATTCCCCAGTCAGATATAATATCTACTTCCATAATATAGTCAGATAAATAAGATACAGACAATTCATATAAAATCTGTTGAAATATTCCAATTTTTACCCAAACTGTCACCTTAATACCATCAAACACAGCATTCCCACATCTTCCCAACCTAAATGTAGCTCCCCTTAGGACTTCACCAACAGGCTTTGGATCACAGTATATCAGGCTGGATCACAGTATATCAGGCCAATGGATATATTTGGATCACAGTATATCATTGGATATATCACAGTATATATATACTGATCACAGTATATCAATGGATATATTTGGATCACAATATATCGTACCCATGATTCCAACCTTCTTGGTGCGTTTAGCCACATTTGGATCACAGTATATCAGGCCAATGATGGTTCCCAGAAAAGTCTCTCCTTCACTCCCTGTCCATTTTCCCACTCCTGTGTATATGGTCTTTGGATCCCCAACTGGGGATTAGGCCAAAGGGCGCTGGCCCTTTTGTCAATCCGTATACTGATTAGATTGTAGGAGCATCACCCAAAATCAGGTTTCTCGTTGTCACTCTGCCTTCTAGCTTTGTTGTTGTTGTTGTTGTTACATAAATTAACCCATTTATTATAGGCTAGCAATGTTTCAAATGGTGGAGCTTCTACTGGTCTTTCAACTTCTTCAGTCTTCTGATGGCAGACTTTACTGTGATGGCAGAAGTGGTGTTGTAGGTCCAGGCACCATCAGTGATGGTTTTCATGCAGGGGCCACAATGCCAGATCCCCACAGCTCGTTTCTTGGTTTTGCCATAGGAGCAAGTGTACTTGGTGTGCTGGCTTATTTCAATCTTCTTCACCATTTTCCTGAGGGAGGCACCATAACAGGTCTCATATTTACCCATGATTCCAAACTTCTTGGTGTGTTTAGCCAGGTTGCTGCAAACTATGCCTGAGCCCAGAGACTTCTGCCTTCTAGCTTTTTAAATTATTCCAAACTAGAGTAAATAAAGTAGGTTTGTATAGGACTTTCAAAGTTGGGGACTAGCCAATGATTAGATATATCATCATATCAACATCCTCCTCCCCTCCACCATGAGATTCTTCTCAAATGGCACATCACTTCTGTGGTACACTTGCCAAAATGCATAACCTTAACCTAAGACATGGGCCATTCTCTCAGTGACCAGTTTTCTTCAAAAGTGTCAAGCGTCAAGGTTATTAAAACAAAAACTGTCACAGATTTGAGGATACTGAGCAGAACAATTGGATGGAATGTGTGATTATGGATTAGATTGTGGACTAGCAAATTATATTGGCAGGAAAACTGGCAAAAGTGGAGTAAGGTCTGTGAATTGCTTTTTCATATTCTTTTTTTTTTTAAAAAGATTTTATTTATTTATTTGACAGAGAGAGATCACAAGTAGATGGAGAGGCAGGCAGAGAGAGAGAGAGGGAAGCAGGCTCCCTGCCGAGCAGAGAGCCCGACACGGGACTCGATCCCAGGACCCCGAGATCATGACCTGAGCCGAAGGCAGCGGCTTAACCCACTGAGCCACCCAGGCGCCCGGTTTTTCATATTCTATCAATGTTATTTTCCTCATTGTGATAGCATGTGTCACAGAACATGTGAACATTAGTGGAGCTGGGAGAAGTGTATATGGGAATTCTCATACTATTTTCTTAATGCTAAGAGCCTGAGACCTGTAAGGGAGGTGAAAATCTTAATAAATGCCTTGTTGGAAGCTCCATATTGTGTATTTTGAAAATGAAATGAATGCCTTGGTCATTATAAATATGCAGAATTCTGAGGGTGGTAAGGAGTGTCTTGGTGAGGCCTTGTCTTCTGGCTTTAGAATGTGCAGAGATATGTGTGACCTTCACTTATATTCGGGTATCTGTGAGGCAAGAGATTCCCAGAGTTTGCTACCCCAAAGAGGACAGCTGTGTATAAGGCATTGTTGCTGCCATTGATTGGACCAGATGGCCAAACCTTCGTCAGTGGCCAAAGAGTCCATAAAAATGTGCAGATAGGGCCAACTGTTAGCCAAGCCATTGAATCCTAAAATGACTGCCTGAGGTTTAGCTAACTGTGCTGACCCTTGTGTCCATCTTTGATCATGAACATCTGGGTTAAAGGATGAAAAGCATCCTTTCCTGCAAACTCCACATGTGATGATGGTGACATTCACGAAGTATACAAACTTACTTTGCTGTTTGCTCAGATTATCCTAAGCAGGTCCCCAGGTAGTCAAGGGGTCTAGGTAAGGGGTGGCTTCCTCCAGCACATGACGTCTGGGAAGAAACTGAGGACGAGGAAACCATTCTGCTACAGGTGGGATATGCCAGAGATCCCAAGTCTGGCTCCATATTCTGGCAAGGAGGCCTTGATAGTGATGCCAAAGTGCTGCTTCCATGATGTGATCCTATTTGGGTATGAAGAATCAAAGACTCTTTGTGAGAGACTCTATTTCCAAAAAAGCCCTGGATGTGACCAGCAGTTGCTGCCCTAATGGCATGTAGTGTGAGGCTAAGGAGGGCAGTGTCTTGCATCAGAAGCTAGTAGGCAACTGATGGCCATCGTGATGGTACAGAGACTAAGAGGCATGAAAAAAGTTGGTTAAACCTCAGTAGTGAAGGACTCTCTTGGGGGTACTTAATGGGAGGGCCTGTATTGCAATTTTAAGATTTTAGAGCCTTTTGTTAGGTGGGACCCCATTCAGGATGGACTGATCTGCAGCTAACAATGTAAATGGACTTAAGTAAAATTTGTACATGAGGAATACATTACCTCCAAAACCCAAGAAGACACAAAAGATATTGGGCTTGTTTTAACACTGTAGGTGTTCAGAATCAATAGCTGTGTCTTGACAGTGTCAGGGATGGAGAAGCCAATGGCTAGCCAAATAATCTTAGGAACTTGAGGTAGTTGGGCGTACTGTTATGTCTAGACAATGGCCCATTTCCTTTCATTGACCTCCTTTGTGAGTGTCTGTACGTCCTGAATGTGTGTCAGATGAGTCTTCTCAGAGGAGGATGGCTTCACTGTAATGTCCATACCTGTGTCCCTAAAGAGAGATGGATGCAGTTGATCTTGCCTAGAAAGACTGATTGCACGTGATGTCAAGGCTACTGAGGTGCTCCAAGTGTAGCCTGGTTAAGGTGTATCATGGCCCTAGGGATGAAGGCAAACTACAACTGAGAGGCTATTCAAACGGGTACTAAACACAACATATTAGCCAAATCGGTAACAGTGAAATATTGATTAGCTGCTGCCTGGATGGTCAGTCATTTCAATATTATTGGGTTTGTGAGCCTTATTGGATGGGACCAGGGCACTGAAGTTGAGGTAATTCACCAAGAGATGCCATGCATATTTTTCTAGTTTAAGAACAGGCCAAAGTTGGAAATGGAGTAGTGTGGGGAAGGGGGCATTGCCCTTCCTCTAAATAGGTCTTATAGAATGGGTTTCAATCCTTCAAGGCCCTTTGTAATTTACAGTGGACCACTGTGACAGGCAGAATAATGGCCCCTTACAGATGTCTACATCCTAATCCCCAGAAGCATGAATATGCTATTTAGGTGGCAAAAGGGAATTTTGTAGCTGTGATTAAATTAAGATTTGAGATGGAAAGATGAACCTGGATTATCTGGATGGGCCCAATGTAATCTAATCACTAGACCTTTATAAGAGAGGGAGGTAAGAAGTCAGTCAGGAGAGATTTGAAGCCCTGGCTGCTAGTTTAGAAGGTGAGGGGAGGGGCCATGAGTAGAGCAATGTAGGCAGCCACCAGAAGATAGAAAAGGTAAGGAAAACGATTCTCTCCTAGAGCCTCCAGAGATGATGCAGTCCTGTCCGGGCATTGATTTTAGCTCAGTGAAGAACACTTAGGACTTCTAATGTCCAGAAGAGATAGTAAATTTGTATCGTTTTAAGCCATTATGTTTGTAGTAATTTGTTACAACACTAATAGGAAACTAATACAGCAGTATTAACTGTCTTAAGTGGAGGAGAAAATACATGTTTCTATTTTGCCAGGTCTTTACAAATGGCAATTTAAATTTACTACTTATTGGGTTGGAACATCTATGCCCGTTATGGGCTATTTTAAGGCAGTGGATGCTATGACCACGAGGAATTAAAAAGATAATACTTTTGATGGCTAAGATGTGGCATAGCATTTTGTCTTCTATTTTATGTTCAATAACTCTCCTAAAATTATGTAAAGTACTTTGTTTTAATTTAGAGGGGACCCCAGGTAGTATGAGCCCTAGCATTAAGTCTGTGAAAATTTGCCAGTTGGTGCACTCTGGCAGAGGTAAAACTAATTCAGACCTATGTTGTAAATGTGTAAAAGTCAGTCAAAACTCTTCTTTTTGTTGTATAAACTTTTAGTAGATTTAGATTTCTAATTGGGTGAATACATGGACTTCTCTTTCAACTTTTTTGCTTCCTTCCCTCCTAATTCTGTTTCCCCCCCCCCTTTTTTTTTTGGTGCTACTGCTCCAGTTTATAAGTTTCTTCCTTTTTGAGAGTCCCAGATAAGAACTGTCAATGTTAGGGTCCTCCCCCATATCAACAGTTGGAACTAATGAGGGTTTTTTTCCCCCTGTATCCTGGATCAGGAGCATTTTTAATGACACAGACATAGGCAGCAACAGCAAAACTGCTATACAGTCACAGCTCTCCTTCTACAGAAGCAGCCAGCTGTTGGCTCCTGTGTTGCACAGGCTATCAGTCTTTCCTCTGAGCACTCATACAAGAGAAGCCAGTGTCTGCTTAAGACACAACTGATGGTAACAGGGTAAGTCTTTCCTCTGAGCTTGGCATCAGTCATAGCGAATGCCATAAGACACATAATTCAATCTGAGACACACCAGTAAGTCCAGGCTGAAATATGTGACCAGGGTCACTTTAAGGAGGGCCCAATCCCTTAGACAGGTTTCTCAATGTCAATTATAACTTGTAACTTTGGTTTGTTCCGTATATGACAGAGGCTCACAAGACCTGGCAAATGTAGCAAAGGGTTGCACAAGTCAAAGTGCAAGCATGCTAGAAGGTAGCACACCAAAGCAACAGAGTATCTCAGTGGTGGTGGTTACCTTCTACACATCCTGGTCACAGTGCCAATTAATTATCGTGGTCACTCTAGAGGCAGGACAGACCCCCACCCAAACTTTTATTTTTATGTCAAGACTGATGTTGCCACGCACACATTAAGGGAGTGTGAAGAGATTTATTAGTCATTAGGCTTTCAGTGGTGGGGAGCAGACAAGGTAGGCTCGCACAAGCTCCAAAGATTGCTTGGGAGTACAAGGGTGAGTGACTGGCTCTGGCTTTTATTGTGGTTATGGATGGGGTCAGGGTGAAGGTTTTGTGTGTGGGCCAGGGTAGACTCTTTGTTATAAATACATTCTTTGTTACTCCATTTACACAAAATTCTAGGAAATGCAAAACAATACAGAGCAACAGAAAACAGATCAGTGACTGCCTGATGGGAGAGGGAAGGATGAAGAGTAATGGGAAACAGTTATTACAAAGGGGCCTCCCAAAACTTTTGGGATTGATAGGTATATTCATGTTCTTGATTGTGGTGATGATTTCATTGATATACAGTGTTTCTATCACAATTTATTAACAGAGACAAAGACCTGACAGCATACTTTGTTGGTCAGACTGCAGGGTGACATACTCTGGTACATTGCAGTGGAAATAGATGATGGTACAGCAGCCCTCAAGAGGACAATCTGGCAGTTTCTAATAAAATTACATGGAATGAATAGGTCATGGGAATAAAGGCACAGGATAGAGAATATAATCAATGATACTGTAATAGCATATGGGGACAGCTGGTAGTCACACTTGTAGTGAACATATAGACTTGTTGAATCAATATGTTATACACCTGAAACTAACATTGTGTGTCAACTATGCTCAAATTAAAAATTTTTTAAAAACATGTAAAATATAACCAAACCTTAAAATGATTAAATACCTCAGACTTGTTAAGGATTTTAAAAAATGTAACAAAAACACATGTACCTATCACCATGATTAAGAAATAAAACACCAAAAAGAACAGTTGAAGACAAGAGTAGAAGGAATAGGGAATAAAACACAGTAACCATAAAAATTTTGACAAATTTGACTGCATTAAAAATTAAGGACTTGTGTTTTTCTGGATACCATGTAGAGTATTAAAAGTCAGACAACCCAATGTTATCTGACTGACTCAAGCAGTCACTTTACAAATGATATATTTTTTCCAATAAACACACGAAAAGGTGCTTATTAGTCATCAGAGAATGTCAATTAAAACCAAAATATGGGGGCACCTGGTGGCTCAGTGGGTTAAGCCTCTGCCTTCAGCTCAGGTCATGATTTCAGGGTCCTGGGATGGAGCCCCGCATCGGGATCCGTGCTCAGCAGGGAGCCTGCTTCCCCCTGCCCCTCTGCCTGCCTCTCTGACTACTTGTGAGCTCTCTCTGTCCAATAAATGAATAAAATCTTAAAAAAAAGAAGAAAACCCAAATTAGATATCACTATATATTTACCAGGATGACTTAAAAAGCCTGATTATACCAAATGTTGGTAAGGATGTGGCACAACTAGAAGCTGGAGGCACAGGCACACGCCGCACATACGCGCCCCCCCCCGCCCCGCCTCGCCTCGCCTCAGGCGCGGCAGAGGGATACAGGCGCCCTCCCAACAGCGGATGCAGCACACACAAGCATCACGCTTACGCCATGGACCGCTCAGAGTCCCGAGGCTCCCACCCGGTCGCCCTGCCCAGGATGCGGGAAGCCCCCGCTTTTAGCGTCCTCTGGGTGCAGTCAGGAACGACTCACCCTGCCCTGCGGATCTGACGGGCTTGTGCCCCAGAATCCTTAGCCCACAGAGGCTGAATTTTCCCGCCAACCCCAAAAGAAGCGCCCAAACCGCGGGGAACTGCGGGGTGCAGTGCCGGCCCAGTGACTCCAGACACCGAGGCCAGTACCTACAGGCCCGCCAGCACTAAGCCTACTCTCAGATGCGGCAACCAAGCCGGGCCGCACAGTCCCACTAGTTATGGTGGAAACGCCTTTCCGGGCCGGCCCACTCCCCGGGTCGCCAACCGTTTCACGGCCTCTCACACCAAAAACACCGGAGAAACGCCGAGCAGAGCCAGGACGGGAGAAGCGCTCGGCTCGTGCCGCAGCGACTCCTGGGAAGTGTCGCGCAGAGCCGTAAAAGCGGAGGGATGGACGAGGGGCCGGGGCGTTCGGCCCGTGGGGCAGGGACTTCTGGGAAATGCCGCGCAGAGCAGTAAAAGCAGCTGGTGGAGGAGAGAGACTTTAGGCTGGTGAGACAGGGGCAGGGAAACGCGCGGTTTAAGAGCTGGTGGATCCACAAGGTAGGTGGTCGTCCTGTTCTTCAGTGTCTGGCCGCGCGGGGGAGGGAATACGCGGGGGGGGAGGGCCGTCGTAATTTCGCCTGCTCGGGCCTGCGGAATCCTGAGAGTTCGCCGAAGCTCCCAGTTGTCCGAGTTCACACAAAAGTGCACATGATTTAGGCGTTGTTGGTGGCGGTTAGTGTTTGGTGGAACGGGGACGTGGGAGTTGGGTGGGTAAAGGGGCGGCATGTGCCAGGTGGGGAGGGGACTAATTGTGTCCTGAGCTTGGGGCAGTAGGAATATGCCGTTCGGGTAGGATTGTGCTGAGGGAAGCTTCGGTGTGGTTCCGGTGAGACAGTGTTTGGGTGCTGGGTGAATAGGCATCTACGAGGGTACAGGTTGGGGTGCTGTGACTCTGAGGAGGTGTGTCCTCTGGAAGAGGAGGTTTGTGAGTGAGTGAAAGCCATAAACTGCTGACGTTCCTCTTTGATCAGTATTTCACATGTGGAGAGGCAGAAATAATTTAAAATAGATCCAAACAGATGTTTATTTTGGTAAGTATGCAAGATCCGAATTTGTTTTTAGACAAGAAAGAATATTTGAAAAGAATATTTTGCTACTGGGTGCCTGTGTTTGCCAAATCTCTGAGGGAAGATGTTCACTCTCTTCTTTAGTGGATAGCTGGGGATTCGGGGGACTTGGCCCAAATTTGCCAGCTTTGGGCCAAAGTAAAGCAGTAAAGTTCACCAGGCAATGTCCTGAATTGCTCAGAATTGAGGAATGCGGCAAGTGTCAGACAGTGTTTGTGCTCATTTTCTGAAGAGAAAACATTGGCTTAAAATAGAAATTAAGGCTGAATACAATTGGACATGGAGGCTGGACCAGTTTACTCTGATCAGAGATTGCTTAAAACGATTCTTTGAAGGTTTTGTTTCCATTTATTTCACCATCATCATTCTTCATGTGATTATAAATAATAGGATCCAGTAGGATAGCTGGGGATAAAATTAAACTGATGGCATTATTAAAAGGATAGTTTAAGGATGTAATGGGAGTAAAGATCCCCTTTCCCACTATGTGATAGACACTAATGAAAATAGAAATAAACACCGTGAAGTAAACAAGACCTATTTTAGAAGAAATATGAACACGCTAGAAAAATGTAAACCTTAAGTGGACAATCTAATTGTAGATGGGGAGACTAAACATCAGCTATGCGTTCACAGGACCAAAAAATAAATAAGGGTCTAAAACAGCAAGCATAAAGTCGACTTTGTGCACGAATCTTGATTTTTAACACTCTGATAGCCATCTTCTGAAGCACATGTGAAACATTCACAAAACTAATAATACAGATTTCAAAGAAAAAAGTAATTTCCTTAAAGTAAAAATAAAACAGTATTCTTTTATCACAGTGGAGCAAAATTAGAAATTAGTTTTTCAAATGACATACACCTGGAATTTAAAAAGCTAACAAAAAAACTCGTTTAAAGAAAAAATGCAAAGTGATATTGCAAATTTTAAAAGAAAATTGATAAAGCACAATATGTCAGAAACTACAATATACAATTAAAGCAATTAAATGAAATTTATAGCCTTAAAACTCTTTTTTTTTTTTTTTTTTTTTAAAGATACTGTTTATTTGACAGAAAAACACAGCAAGAGAGGAACAGAGGCATGGGTAATGGGAGAGAGAGAAGCAGGCCTTCTGCCGAGCACGGAGCCTGATGCAGGGCTCAATCCCAGGATGCTGGGATCATGAACTGAGCTGATGGCAGATGCTTAACAACTGAGCCACCCAGGTGTCCCTATAGCCTTAAATTATTAAAACAATAAGAGAATTAAATAGTCAACTAAGAAGAAAAAAACTAACAAGTCAAAACAAAGCAGAAGGGAATAAATTATAAAAGTAAATTCCAAAATTAGTAAAACTTAAGAGTAATGAAAACTATATAAGGAATAAGTAAATAAATCAAGTGCAATAAAAACCCAAGTAGTCAAGCCACTCACTGCAAATCAAGAAAAAAATGAAAAAATGAAAAATATAAAAAGTGACTAGGCAAAATAACTGTGGAAGAGGGAATTTTAACAGTAGACTGTTTTCACAATTCTTTATTTGAGAAAAAAAAAAAAAAAGATTTATTTCTTTAATTGGGGCAGGGAGGGGAGAGGGAGTCCCAGGCAGACCCTGTGCCGATCTGACATGGGGCTCAGTCCCATGACCCTAAGCTCATGACCTGAGCTGAAATCAAGAATTGGAAGTTTAACCAACTCTTAACCCAGCCACCCCTATTTTCACAATTCTATGTAAAATAATAAGAGAATAAAAATAATTAAAAGAAAACTTTGATAAATTAATAGATTCCTATGAAAATACATTTGTTAAAAGTGACAAGTTATAATAAAAGCATAAATTTATAAACAAATTTTATTAGAGGAAGAAATTTTACTCTCTCACAAAACAGCATCAGTCATAGAAAGTTTCACAGAAGAATTTTACCAAAAAGATGGGAAGTTTCAAGTTAGTAAATGGAACACTTATAACATTTGGACCCAAACCTGAAGGAAAGTGTACAAAAAAACTGGACAAATCTTAGTAATTAGTATTGATTAAAATTTTTTAAATATTAGCAGAAGCAAATAACATATTAAAAATAAAACCTCACCAGGTTTAATTTATCAAAAAATGCCAGGATGCCTCAGTATTTGGAATTGTCAGTATAACTAATCATAGACATAGATCTAAGGAAAAAATCATAAAATTTCTCCCCTAGGCACTTGAAAAGATCTTTTACAAAATCCAACACCCTTTCTTTTTGGGGGGCTTGCACTCATGATCCCATGTTCAAGACCTGAGCTGAGATCCAGATAGTCTGATATTTAACCAACAGAGCCACCCAGGTGCCTCTCAATGCCCATTTATAACTCAAAAAAAAAAAATTAAAAAATAAATCACTGTAATAGGAATTGATGTATCCCAGAACTAAAACAAGTTTCTTCCTTAATATGTAAAACAATAGAAACATTTTCTTAAGTTCAGAATCAAAGCAAGTATATTAACTTTTTACTGCTGGCATTAGCCAATAAAATCAGTAAGAAGATAATGAGAGTTGTGTAAATTTAAAAAATGAAACTATTTGCAGAAGAAGTAAAATACATCTAGAAAGCTCAGTAGTCAATAATTTAAAAAATTACTGAGTAATGCATTGGGATTTTAAATGAATACACAAAATTAATAGCCTTCATTTAAAAAAAAAGTTATGACAATAAGAAAAATCTCAACATAATCTTTAAAAAAGATAAAATACTTAGGAGTAGAATGTGAAAGCTGAAAGAAGAAAATTTTATACTAGTCACCAAATAGACTTGGTCAAATGCTGTCATAAAAATATGTTCTTTCTAAGTTGATACAGAACTTTAAGATAATTCCCCAAACAAACAAACAAACAAACAAGGTTTCATGCTGAAGATAAAAGCTGAATTTGCAAAAGAAAAAAAAAATTAACAAAAGCCAGCAGATCTTGAAGATGACTGGCGGTGAAGGAGGTTTTTCTAACATACTCTAGATCCTAGATAATTGTAACATCGTAGAGTTAGAGCATGAATCAGAAAAAGGGAATAAAGTATAAGATCTAGAAATGGACTAAAGTGTATTTGGATAATGTATACTAAATATGGCATATGAAATCACTAAGGAAAAGAGGAATTCTTTAATAAATGTCATTGTGACAGTGAGATAGCCATTTGGATAAAAGATAAAATTGAGTCCATATTTTATAATATAAACCAAAACAAATTCCAGATATGTTAAGAAATCTAAATAGAAGAAACAAAACCACACAGTTTCTAGAAGAAAAAGAGAATTAATTCCTTTATAACTTGGGTATGGGTAAGGACTTCCTAGTTATTACTCAAACCAAAAGCAGTAAGCGAAGTGACTAAGAAATTTGCATTCAAAAATATGGGGTAGGGGCACCTGCATGGCTCAGTCAAGCGTCTGCCTTCACCTCGGGTCATGATTCTGGGGTCCCAGAATTGAGCCCAGCATCCAGCTCTCCACTTAGTGGAGCATGTTGCTTTTTCCTCTCCACCCTGAGCCCCCTTCCCTCGTGTATATTTTCTCTCTTTCTCTCTCTCAAATCAACAAAATCTTAAAAAAATAAGAAATGCAACTGATTTAAAAATAATGGTATGGCAAAAACATAAGCAGGACAAGACAGATAATGCATTTGGGATAATATTTGCAATTTACCTCACAGATAAAGAGCTAACTTACTAATATATAAAAAGCTTCTTAAAGTTTTTATTTTTTAGTTCAAGTATAATTAACATAGTGTTATATTAGTTTCAGGTGTTTGATACAATTATTCAGCAATTCTGTATATTATACTCAGTGCTCATTATAAGTGTACTCTTTTTCTTTTTTTAAAAAGATTTTATTTATTTATTTGTCAGAGAGAGAGGGAGAGAGAGTGAGCACAGGCAGACAGAGTGGCAGGCAGAGGGAGAAGCAGGCTCCCTGCCGAGCAAGGAGCCCGATGTGGCATGGCAGTCGATCCCAGGCCGCTGGGATCATGACCTGAGCCAAAGGCAGCCGCCCAACCAGCTGAGCCACCCAGGTGTCCCTATAAGTGTACTCTTAATCCCCTTCACCTATTTCACCCATTCCTCCACACCCCTGCCCCCCGGCCCTGGCAACCACCAGTTCTTTTTCCTTATCTCTTCTTTATTTCTTAAATTCACATAGCAAAGTCATGTGGCTTATGTCTTATCTCTGACTGTATTTCACTTAGCTTTATATCCTCTGGATTCATTTGTTGCAGATGGCAAGATTTGATTCTTTTTTTTATGGCTGAGTAATATTCCATTATATATATACATCTTCTTTAGCCATTCACCAATGGATGGACAGTTGGGTTGCTTCCATATTTTGGCTGTTGTAAATAATGCTGCAGTAAACGTAGGGGTGTGTATATCTTTTAGGATTAGTGTTGTTTTCTTTGGGTAAATAGCCAGTAGTGGAATTAACTGGATTATGTGGTAATTCTATTTTTAATTTTTAATTTTTTGAGGAACTTCTGTACTGTTTTCTGTAGTGACTGCATCAGTCTGCATTCCTACCAATAGTGCAGGAGGCTTCCCTCTTCCACACTTGTTTCTTGTGTGATTTTAGCCATTAAGAAAGGTATGAGGTGATACTGTAGTTTTGATTTGCATTTCTCTCATGATGAATGATGAGCATCTTTCATGTTCTGTTGGCCATCTCTGTGTCTTCTTTGGATAAACGTCTGTTCGTGTTTTCTGCCCTTTTTAAATGTTTTGTTGTTGTTGTCTTTTTTGGTGTTGAGTTGTATAAGTTCTTTTTGTTTTGGATATTAACCCCTTATCGGGTATATTCTTTGCAACTATTTTCTTCCATTCAGTAGGTTGGTTATCTTTTAGTTTTGTTGGTTTCCTTCACTGTGCAAAAGCTTTTAATTTGGGTGTAGTCCAAATACTTTCATTTTGATTTTATTTCCCTTGGCAAAGGAGACATACTAGAAAAATCTATATGACTGATGTCGAAGTGATTACTGCCTGTGTTGTCTTCCAGGAATTTTATGGTTTCGGGTCTTATATTTAGGTCCCTACTCCATCTTGAGTTTAATTTTGTTTGTGGTCTGAGAAAGTGATTCAGTTTCATTCTTTTGTATGAAGCTGTTCTGTTTTCCCAACACCATTTGTTGAAGAGATTGTCCTTTTTCCATTGTAGGGTCTTGTTTTCTTTGTTGAAGATTACTTGACCACATAATTGTGCATTTATTTCTGGTCTCTCTATTTTGTTCCATTGATCTGTGTGTCTGTTTTTGTGCCAGTACCATACTGTTTTGATGACTGCAGCTTTGTATATAACTTGAAGTCCAGAAACGTGATGCCCCAGCTTTGCTTTGCTTTTTCAAAACTGCTTTGGCTGTTTGGGGTCTTTTGTGGTTTCTTAAAAATGTTATGATTTTATCTGTGAAAAATGCTCTTGGTATTTTGATAGGGATAGCATTAACTATATAGATTGCTTTGGGTTGTATGGACATTTTAACAATTCTTGTTTTTCCAATCTGTGAGCATGGAATTTCTCTTCATTTGTGTCATTTTTTTTCAAGATTTTATTTATTTATTTGACAGACAGAGATCACAAGTAGGCAGAGAGGCAGGCAGGGTGGGGGGAAGCAGGCTCCTTGCGGAGCAGAGAGCCCGATGCGGGGCTCGATCCCAGGACCCCAGGATCATGACCTGAGCTGAAGGCAGAGGCTTTAACCCACTGAGCCACCCAGGCACCCCCATTTGTGTCATTTTTAATTTTTTTCATCAGTGTTTTTTATTTTTAGAGTGCAGACAGGTCTTTCATCTCCTTGGTTAAGTTTATTTGTACATATGTTGTTATTTTTGGTTCAGTTGTAAATGGGATTGTTTTCTTAATTTCTCTTTCTGCTATTTCATTATTAAATGTATAGAAATGCAGTATTTCTGTATATTGATTTTGTATCCTATGAGTTTATTCAATTCTTTGATCAGTTCTAGTAGTTTTTTGGTGGAGTCATGTGGGTTTTTGGTATATGTATGTCATCTGGAAATGGTGACAGTTTTACTTCTTCCTTACCAGTTTGGATGCGTTTTATTGCTGTAGGTAGGACTTCCAGTACTATGTTGAATAAGAGTGGTGAGAGTGGAGATTCTTGTCTTGTTCCTTACCTTAGGGGAAGTGCTTTCAGTTTTTCACCATTGCAAATGTTAGCTGTTTCTCAAATATAGATCTGTTACTGAGGTATGTTCCCTCTAAATCTACTTTATTACGGTTTTTATCTTGAATGGATTTTTACTTTGTCAGATGCTTTTTTTGCATTTGCTGTAATGGACATTATTTTTTTTTTATGATCATGATTTTTATTCTTTGTCCTGTTGATGTGATGTATCACATTGATTTACAAATATTAAGCCATCACTGCATCCCAGGAATAAGTCCCATTTGATCCTGGTGAATGATTCTTTGGATGTATTATTGGTTCAGGTTGCTGTTATTTATTGAGGATTTTGCATCTGTAGTCAGAGATATTGGCCTGTAGTTCTCTTTCTTTTTTGTAGTGTCTTCATCAGCATTAGGGTAC
Source organism: Lontra canadensis (assembly GCF_010015895.1). Taxonomy (NCBI): domain Eukaryota; kingdom Metazoa; phylum Chordata; class Mammalia; order Carnivora; family Mustelidae; genus Lontra; species Lontra canadensis. Next base: position 4,089,201 of record NW_022631025.1, read on the forward strand.
TGCGGGCCTCATAGAATGCATTTGGAAGCTTCTCTTTCTGTTTTTTTTGGGGATAGTTTGTGAAGAATAGATACTCGTTTTTAAGTGGTAGACTTTCCTCACAAAGCCATTTGTTTCTGGACTTTTGTTTGTTGGGAATTATTTGATTACCGATTCAGTTTTGTTGCTAATAATAGATCTGTTCGAATTTTCTGTTTCTTCCTGATTAAGTTTTGGGAGGTCATGTGTTTCTAGGAATTTACCCATTTCTTCTGAGTTGTTCAATTTGTTTTGTTTTTATTTGTAGTGGTCATTTGTATTTCTGTGTTACTTCCCATCTTTCATTTCTGATTTTGAGTTCTTTTTTCCCCTCCCTTACCACCCCCCCCCCCCCCCCCCGACACACACACCTTTTACTGAGTCTGGCTAAAGGTTTATCAATTTTGTTGATGTTTTCAAGGAACCAGGTTCTGGTTTCATTGATCTCTTCTGTTTTCGTGGTGGTGGTGGTTTTCTATTTTGTTTATTTCTGCTCTTGCCTTTATTCTTTCCTTTATTCTACTGGGTTTAGGCTTTGTACTTCTTTTTCTAGTTCTTTTAGGTGTAAGGTTAGGTTGTTTATTTTTTGTTTTGTTTTGTTTTGCTTTTGAGGTAGGCCTGTATTGCTATAATCTCTTAGAACTTTTGCTGCATCCCAAAGATGTTGGGCTGGTTGTATTTTTATTTTCATTTGTCTCCATGTTTTTTTTTACTTCCTCTCTGATAATTTTGGTTGACCCATTCATTGGGTAAATAGCTTGCTATTTAACCTCTATGTATATTTGTCATTTTCAGATTTATTTTCTTGTGCTTTATTTCTAGTTTCATAGCATTGTGGTTAGAAAAAAATGCATGATACAATTTCAGTATTTTTGAATTTGTTGAGACATAGTATGTGGCCTGACATGATCTAGGGTGTGTTCTCTGTGCACTTGAAAAGACTGTGTACTCTGTCTTAGTAGGAAATGTTCTACATATATGTTAGATCCATCTAGTCCAGTGTGTCATTCAAAGCCTAGTATTTCCTCGTTGATTTTCTGTTTCCATGATCTATCCATTAATGTAAGTGAGGTGTTTTAGTTCCCTACTATTATTGTATTACTATCAATTGTTTGCTTTATGTTTGTTAATAATCATTTATGTACTCTGGTAAATGTATGTTGGAGGGTGGGAGTCTGCGGGAGAACATGGAGGTGGGGCACAGTGTCAGCAAAGTCTGTGCCAGTCCACTCTATGAGGGGAACTGCAGCCGCCTAGGAAAACTGGAGGCTGAGATGGAGGGGGTGAGTCTGCAGGACATGGGCATGTGTGTGCTGTTAGGAAGCTAGAGAGTGTTGAACTGTGCTGATTCCCATAGGTGTCCCTGTATCTACGCTGGGAGTTCGGATGTTGGATGACATTAGCTCCTTTGCTCTTAGAGACATCTTCCAAAGATTCCTGCTCTTTTAGTACTTGCTCTGAGATTAGTAAATAAGTATTTTTCTTGTATTCCTCAAGTGTTTTTGGAACTGCTGATTCTATGCCATAACTCAGCGGGACTGTTTGTTGTGCTGTCTCTTTAAGGGCAGAGACTCAGTTTACTTTTACCCTCCTGCTCTCCCAGAGCCTACCCCACTGATTGTTAAAGTTCCAGGTGCTAAGCCCCACTGATTGTAAGACTTGCTAAACAAGTCCCCTCTAGTTTTCAGAGTAAAATGGTATGGGAATTTGTCTTCTTTGGGCAGGTCCCCATGTCTGAGGTGCCTGGAGGGGCATCTGCTCCTCTCTTCTCTCCATACCTTTGCCTTCCTTGTGTGGATAGTTCTGTGGGTCTTTTTGGCTCTAGACCGCATCTCCACCCTTCCTACCCTCCTCATTGGGGCCTCTTGTCTACATTTAGCTGTAGAGAGTCTATTCTGCTAGTCTTGAGATCATTTTCTGGGTTATTTATACTGATGGCGGGTGTTACCTAGTTGTATGCATGGGGCAAGGTGAACACAGTCTATTCCACATTTCCTCAGAAGTCCTGAAATGCAAATGATTTTTTTATGTTGCTTTTGTATTATGCGACTTTATTAAGTTTATTACTTATTTTGTTTATTTATTTTTTTTAAGATTATTTATTTATTTAACAGATCACAAGTAGGCAGAGAGGCAGGCAGAGAGAGGGGAAGCAGGCTCCCTGCTGAGCAGAGCGCCTGGTGTGGGGCTCATCCCAGGACCCTGAGATCATGACCTGAGCTGAAGGCAGAGGCTTAACCCACTGAGCCACGCAGGAGCCCCTTTGTGCCCTATTATTTGAGAGTTGTTTGTTTGTTTGTTTGTTTGTTTTAATGAAAGGATGTTGAATTTTGTCCAGTGTTTTTTCTGCATCTGTTGAAATAATGGGATTTTTAGATTTTGTTCTATTAACACAATGTATTGTGTTAGTTGATTTGCATATGTTGAACCTTCCTTGTATCCCAGTGATAAATCTTACTGGATCAGGTTATAGGGTGGAAAATACATTGGAAAGATGTGGAGAAAATAGTTAAAAGTCATTAAACAGCCCCAGGAGTACAAAAATACACAGCAGTTGTAAAGAATTAGATCTGTGTGTACCACTGTTTTGCTTTTGCACCTTTGTCATCAGTTGGCCATTCTCTTGTGGGACTGTTTCTGGGTTCTTTGCTCTGCTCTGTGTTTGTCCCTTTTCTAACAGCACATTGTCTTGGTTACTGTAGCTACAGAGTTTCTTTTTCAAAATTTCAAAGCTGCTACACTCCTACCATACAGGTTTTAGTATCTGTATATATATGTATACAAAGATCCTGCTGGGATTTTGTGAAGATTACATTAAATCTGTGGATCGGTTTTGAGGAACTAACATCTTTGCCATGCTGCCTTTCCAGTTACATGGGTCTTGTTTAAGTTCCGTCATTAGTGTTTTATAGTCTGCATACAGATCCTTAACATATTTTGTTAGATTTAATCCTGATTTGGGGGGGAAGCTATTATTAAATTTTTTTAAAACAAGACTTTTTTTTTAACTGCTAAGTAAATTTTATGTATCTATATCTGTATATATCACATTACTTTGCCCATTAAGGCATTGAAAGACCCTTAGATTGTTTCTGTATCTTGGATATTGTAAGTAATGCTGCAAACAAAATGGGGATGCAAGTATCTTTTCAAGTTAGTGTTTTTGTTTTCTTCAGATAATACACAGAAGGGAGTTTGCTGGATTATGTGATAGTTCTATTTTTATTTACTTATTTATTAATAAAACTGCATGCTGTTTCCCATGTGGCTGCACCAATTTACATTCCCACCAATAGTGAGCAGATGTTCCCTTTTTTCAGTGTTCTTGCCAACATGTTATTTTATTTTCCTTATAATAGCCATTCTGACAGGTATGAAGTGATAGCTCATTGTGGTTTTGATTTGCATTTTCCTGATGATTCATGACATTGAGAGTCATGTACTTGTTGGCCGTCTTTAAGTCTTTGTATTTATTATCAAGACTGACATTGAGCTTACTGCTTCTAGGAGATTTATAGTTTTAGGTTCTACATTTAAGTTTTTAATCTACTTTCAGTTAATTTTTGTGAATAGTGTAATATAGTTGTCCAGTTTCATTATTCTGCATGTCGCTGTCCTCCTTTCCAAAAACATTGATTTAACAGTGTATTTTCTGTGGGTGCTTGGGTGACTCAGTTGGTTAAGTGTCTGCCTACAGCTCAGGTCATGATCCCAGGATCCTGGAATCGAGCCCCATATTGGTCTCCCTGCTTAGCCTCAGCGGGCAGTCTGCTTCTCCCTCTCCTTCTGCCTGCCACTCCCCCTGGTTGTACTCTCTCTGTCAAATATATAAATAAAATCTTAAAAAAAAATAAACCCAAAACCAGTCTGTATTTCCCAATTGTTTATGTCTAGCTCTTGATCATAAATTAATTGGCTCTTTATGAGAGGGTTAATTTCTGGGCTCTCTCTTGTGTTCCACTGACCTATATGTGCCTGTTTTTATGTCAATACCATACGATTTGATTACTATACTTCTACAGTATTGTTTGAAGTCAGGGAGTGTGATATTCCAGATTTGTTGGTTTTTCGCAAGGTTCCTTTGCATATTTGGGATTGTCTGTGGTTTGAGGATTTTAGGATTGCTTATTTCTGTGAAAAACACAGTCGGAATTTTATTGGGGATTGTGTTGAATTTGAAGATTGGTTTGGATAGTATGCACATTTTACAGTTCTTCCAGCCCATGAACATTGAGTATCTTTCCATTTATTTGTCTTCAGTTTATTTCAGCAGTGTCTTATTACAGTTTCAAGTGTACAGTTCTTTCACCTTTTTTTTTTTTTAAGATTTTATTTATTTGAGGGGGGAAGAGAGAGAGAAAGTTGGGTTTGATCTCATAATGACCTGAGCTGAAATCAAGAGTCAGATGCTCAACTGAGCCATCCAGGTGCCCTGGTCTTTAACCTTCTTAAATTTCTCTCTAATTGTATTCACTTTGGTGCAGTTGTAGATGGAACTGTTTTAATTTTTCTGATAGTTCATTATTAATGTATAGAACTAACAGGGTTTTTCTGGTATGTTGATTTTATATCCTGCAGCTTTCCTGGATTATTTTGTTTACAGTCTTTAAGGTTGTCTCTATGTAATATGTCATCTAAAAATAGTGACAGTTTTACTTCTTCCTTTCCAGTTTGGAGGCCTGTTATTTCTTGCCTAGTTGCTCTACATGAGACTTTCAATAATACGTTGAATAAAAGTGACAAGAGTATTTTTAATATTCTCAGTTTTAGTAGGATGTTATTTGTGGGCTTGTGACATGCATGCTTTATTTTGTTGAGATACATTTCCTCTATACGCTCTTGTCATAAATGTTGAATTTTTAAAATGTTTTTTCTGCATCTGTTCAGTTGATCGTACAATTCTTACTTTGTAAATGAAATTATTTAATTTTCTAATTGTTTATTGCTAATATATAGAAGTATATTTTTTTCCCACTTAAATCCAAGTATCCCATGAGACTTAAATACTTAAGTTTTTTATTTTAATTTCAGTATTGATAACTACAGTGTTATGTTAGTGTCAGGTGTACAACATAGTGATTCAGCTATTCTTTACGTTACACAGTGCTTATCATAATAATTTTGCTCTTTAATCCCTGTCATCTATTTCACAACCCCCCCTCTTCTGCTAACCATCAGTTAGATCTCTTTAGTTATGAATCTTTTTCTTGGTTTGTCTCTCTTTTGTTTTCTCCTTTGCTCATTTGTTTTCTTTCTTAAATTCCAAATATGAGTGAAATCATATGGTATTTGTCTTTCTCTGACTTACTTCATTTAGCATTATACTGTCTGACTTCATCTGTGTTGTTACAAATGGCTAGATACTCTTTTTTGTGGCTGAATAATACCTCATCGTGGGTGTGTGTGTGTGTGTGTGTGTGTGCGCGCGCGCACGTGCATACACCACTCTTTATCCATTCATCTTTGGATGGACACTTGGGCTGCTCCTATAATTTAGCTATTGCAAATAATGTTACTCAACAGGGGTACATGTATCTCTTCAAATTAGTGTTTTTGTATTTCGGGGGTAAATACCCAGTAGTGCATTTACTGGATCATATAATAATTCTATTTTTAACTTTTTAAAAAATTTATTTATTAGAGAGTGAGAGAGAACATGAACAAGGGGAAGGGGTGGAGGGAGAGGGAGAAGCAGACTTCCCACTGAGCAGGGAGTCCAATGTAGGGCACATTCCCAGGACCCTTGACCTGAGCTGAAGGCAGATGCTTAAACAACTGAGCCACTCAGGTGCCCCTCTATTTTTAACTTTTTGAAGAACCTCCATTTTGTTTTCCATAGTTGTTGCACCAGCTTGCATTTTTACCAACAGTGTATGAGGGTTCCTTTTTTCCACATGCTTGCCAAGGCTTACTGTTTCTTGTTTTTTTTATTTTAGCTCTTCTGACAAGTGTGAAGTGATACCTCATTTTGATTTTGACTTGTATTTCTTTGATGATAAATAATGTTGAGTGTCTTTTCATGTGTCCATTGGCTATCTGTATGTCTTTGGAGAAATGTCTGTTCATGTTGTCTGCCCATTTTTGGATTTTTTGGGGTGGATTGTTGAATTGTAGGAGTTGATAATTTTCAGTTTATTTTTGTGTGGTGCAAGGGAATTGTCTATTTTTATTTTATTATTATTTTTTTTAAGATTTACCCATCCACTTTAAAGAACGGGGGGAGGGGCAGAGTGAGAGGGAAAGAATATCAAGCAGACTCTGTGCTGAGCATAGACTTCAGTGCAGGGCTGTATTCTCACGACCCTGAATTCATGACCTGAGCTGAAACCAAGAGTTGGACATTTAACTGAGCCACCCAGGCACCCCTAGTTTTATTCTTTTACATGTAGCTAGCTGTCCAGTTTTCCTAAGACCATTTGTTAGAAGAAACTGGTTTTTCCCTATTGTGTATTTTTTCCTGCTTTGTTGAGGATTAATTGACTATATAATTGTAGATTTATTTCTGGGCACTCCATTCTGTTCCATTGATCTATTTGTCTGTTTTTGTACCAGTACCATACTGCTTTGATTGCTGCAGCTTTGTATTATATCTTGAACTCTAGGATTGTAATAGCTCCAGTTTGTTCTTTAAGATTGCTTTAGCTGTTTGGGGTCTTTTGTTGGTCCAGCTAAATTTTAGGATTGTTGGCTGTAGTTCTGTGAAAAATGCCGTTGGTATTTTGGTAGGGGTTGCATTAAATTTGTAAACTGCTTTGGGCAGTACATTTTAACCTTGTTTGTTCTTCCAATTCAAGTGCATGGAATGTCTTTTTGTTTCTTTGTGTCTATCTAATTTTTTCCTAAGTGTTTTATAGTTTTCAGAGTACAGATCTCTCACTTCTTTTGTTAAGTTCATTCCTTGGTATTTATTTCATCTTTTTTTTTTTTTTTGGTGCAATTGTAAATGGAATTTTCTTAATTTCTTTCTCTACTGCTTCATTATTGGTGTATAGAAAAGCAATAGATTTCTGTACATTGATTTTGTATCCTGTGACCTTACTGGATTCATTGAGTAGTTCTGGTCGTTTTTTGGTGGTCTTTTGCATTTTCTAGATATAGTATCTTGTCATCTGCAGATAGTGAAAGTTTTACTTTTTTTTAAAATTTTATTTATTTATTTGACAGAGAGAGAAATCACAAGTAGGCAGAGATACTATAGGCAGAGGGAAGCAGACTCCCCACTGAGCAGAGAGCCCGATGCGAGCCTCGATCCCAGGAATGTGAGATCATGACCCAAGCCAAAGGCAGAGGCTTAACACACTGAGCCACCCAGGCGCCCCAAGTTTTACTTTTCTTTATTTGGATGCATTTTACTACTTTTCGCTGTCTAATTGCCGTGGCTAGGACTTCAGTACTGTATTGAATAAAAGAGATGAGAGTGGACATCCATGTATTGTTCCTAGTATTAGCAAAGAAGTTCTCAGCTTTTCCCCATTGTGTATGATGTTTGCTGCAGGTTTTTCATGTAAGAACCTTATTATGTTATGTTTTCTCTAAACCTACTTTGTTGAGGTTTCTTACCATGAATGGACATTGTACTTTTTCAGATATCTTTTCTTTATTTATTGGAAAGATCATTTTTTTTATCCTTTCTCTTATTGATGTGACATATCACATTGATTGATTTGTGAATATTGAACTACTCTTACATCCTGGGAATAAATCCCACCTGATTGTGGTGAATGTTTTTAAAAAAGTTTTTTAAAAGATTTTTATTAGAGAGTGAGTGAGCAAACAAGGGGCGGGGCAGTGGGAGAGGGAGACACGCTGACTCCCCATGGAGCAGAGCCCAGTGTGGGCTTGATCCAGGACCCTGAGATCATGACTGAGCTGAAATCAAGAGTCAGATGCCCAGTCAACTGATTGAGCCCCCTGAATGATTTTTTACATGAATTGTTCAGTTTGGTTTGCTAGTATTTTGTTGAGGATATTTGGATTTATAGTCATGAGAAATACGGACTTGTTTTATTTGTTTTTTTTTTTTTGTGGGGTGGGGGGTGGTTTCTTTTCTCGTTTTGGTATCAGGGTAATGCTGGTCCCGTAGAATGAATTTGGAAGTTTTCCTTTCTCTTCTATTTTTGGGAATAGTTTGAGAAGAGAAGGAAAACTCTTTAATAGAAACTCTTTTTTATTTTTAAAATAAATTTACTTATTTGAGAGAGTGAGTGTGCGTGCACACGAGGCAGGGAAAGAGGAACAGAGGGAGAGAGACAAACAGACTCTCTCTTGAGCACAGAGCCTCGGACGTGGGGCTCCATCCCATGACTGAGATCATGACCCTCATGAGCAGAAATCAAGAGTCAGACGCTCAACCGACTGAGCCACCCAGGTGCCCAGTAAAACTGTTCTTTAAATGTTTGTTAGAATTCACCTAGTTTGAGAAGAAAAGAGAAGAGAAACTCTTAAGAAGAGAGACTCTTCTTTTTTTGTTAGAATTCACCTGTGAAGCAGTCTGGTCCTGGACTTTTGTTTGTTGGGAGTTCTTGATTACTGATTCAATTTAATTACTGGTGATTGCTCTGTTCATATTTCTGTTTCTTCCTGCTTCAGTTTTGGTAGTTTATATGTTTCTAGGAATTTGTCCATTTCTTTAGGCTGTCCTGTATATTGGTGTGCAGTTTTTCATTATCATCTCTTAAAATTGTTTGTATTTCTGTGGAGTTAGTTATTTGTCTCTCATTTGTCATTTTGTTTATTTGGATCCTTTCTCTTTTTGATAAGTTTGGCTAGGGGTTTATACATTTTTTTTTTTAAGATTTTATTGATTTGACAGAGATCACAAGTAGGCAGAGAGGCAGGGAGAGAGAGAGGAGGAAGCAGAGAGCTTCTGAGCAGAGAGCTTCTGAGCAGAGAGCATGATGCGGGGCTCGATCCCAGGTCCCTGAGATCGTGACCTGAGCTGAAGGCTGAGGCTTAACCCACTGAGCCACCTAGGCGCCCCGGGGTTTATCAGTTTTAACAAAGAAGCAGCTACTGGGTTTTTTTGTTTTGTTTTTTAGTTTCTATATTGTTTATTTCTGCTTGATTCTTTTTTTTTTTTTTTAAGATTTTTTTTTATTTATTTGATAGAGATCACAAGTAGGCAGAGAGGCCGGCAGAGAGAGAGAGGAGAGGAAGCAGGCTCGCCGGTGAACAGAGAGCCCAATGCGGGGCTCGATCCCAGGACCCCGGGACCATGACCTGAGCTGAAGGCAGAGGCTTTAATCCACTGAGCCACCCAGGTGCCCCCTATTTCTGCTTGATTCTTTATTGTTTCCTTTCTTCTGCTGGTTTTAGGCTTCCCTTGTTCTTTTTTTTAGCTCCTAGGTGTAAGGTTAAGTTGTGTATTTGAGATTTTTCTTGCTTTTTGAGGTATGCCTGTATTGCTATATACTTCCTTCTTAAGCCCACTTTAACTGGGGTACCTGGGTAGGTTAGTTGGTTAAGCGTCTGACTTTTGGTTTCAGCTCAGGTCATGATCTCCCAGCTTTTGGATCAGGCCCCACGTTGGCTCTGTGTCCAGTGTGGTGTCTGTTTCAGATTCTTTCTCTCTCTCAAATAAAATACATATTTTTTAAAGACCATTTTTACTGCACCTCAAAGGTTTTTGGACCATTGAATATTCATTTTTATCTCTTTGCATTTAATTTTTAAAAATTTCTTCTTTGGTTTCCTGGTTGACCCATTCATCGTTTAGTAGCATGTTGTTTAACCTCAGTGTATTTGTGCTCTTTCCAGTGGTTGACTTCCAGTTTCATAGCATTATGGTCAGAAAAGGTGCATGGTTATGACTTAAGTCTTTTTGTTTGTTGAGGCCTGTTTTGTGACCTAATATGTGATCTTTTCTGGAGAATGTCCCGTGTATACTGGAGAATAATTTGTATTCTGCTGCTTTCAGATGGAATGTTCTGATTATATCTGTTAATTCCATCTGTTCCAGTGTGTTATGTAAAGCTATTGTTTCCTTGTTGATTTTCTGTGTAGGTGATCTCTGTCCATTGATGTAATTGGGGTCTTAAAGTGCCCTACTATTATTTGGGTGCTCCCATATTTGGTGCATAAATATTTATGATTGTGTCTTCTTGTTGAGTAGTCCCCTTTATTATGTTATAGTACCCTTTTTTCATTTCTTGTTGCAGTCTCTGTTTCAGAGTCTTGTTTGTCCAATATAAGTATTAAAACTTCAGTTTTCTTTTGACATCCAATTTCATGATAAATGTTTCTTCATCCCCTTTTTTAAAGAAAATATTTTATTTATTTATTTGAGAGAGGGAGCACAGGGGGGCAGGACAGAGGGAGAGGCAGACTCCCCACTGAACAGGGAGCCAGACTCGGGGCTCAGTCCCAGGACCCCAAGATCATGACCTGAGCCGAAGTCAGACACTTAACCACCTGAGCCACCTAGGCATGCCTTCATCCCTTAACTTTCAATCTGCACTGGTGTTGGGTCTGAAATGAGTCTCTTGTAGGCAGTGTATAGATAGGTCTTATTTTTTTTTAACCATTCTGACACTGTACATCTTTTGATTAGAGTGTTTAGTCCATTTATATTCAGAGTAGTTATTGATATATATGTGTTTATTGCCATTTTATTACACCTTTTCTCATTGTTTCTGGAGATTTTCTTCATTTTTTTTTTAATTCAATTAGTCGACATATAGTACATCATTAGTTTCAGATGTAGAGTTCAGTAATTCATCAGTTGCGTGTAACATGCAGTGCTTATCACATCATGTGTCCTCAGTGCCTATCACCCTGGCAACCCTCAGTTTGTTTCTGTAGTTAAGAGTGTCTCATGGTTTGTCTCCCTCTCTGTATGTAGGTTCCCCTTTCTTCACATCCTCGCCAACATCTGTCATATCCTGACTTGTTCATTTTAGCCGTTTTGGTTGGTGTGAGGTGGTATCTCATTGTGGTTTTGATTTGTATTTCCCTGATGCTGAGTAATGTGGAGCATTTTCTCATGTGTCTCTTGGCCATTTTTATGTCCTCTTGGGAAAAATGTGTGTTCACGTCTTCTGCCCATTTCTTGACTGGATTGTGTGTGTGTGTGTGTGTGTGTGTGTGTGTTTTGGGTGTTGAGTTTGATAAGTTCTTATAGATCTTAGATATCAGCACTTTATCTGATGTCATTTGCAATTATCTTCTCCCATTCTGTAGGTTGCCTTTTAATTCTGTTGATTGTTCCCTTTGCTGTGCAGAAGCTTCTTATCTTGATGAAGTCCCAAAAGTTCATTTTTGGTATTTTATTCCCCTTGCCTTTGGAGATGTGTCTAGCAAGAAGTTGCTGCAGCCAAGGTCATAGAGGTCGTAGAGGTTGCTGCCTGTGTTCTCCTCTAGGATTTTGGTGGATTCCAGTCTCAAATTTAGGTCTTTTATCCATTTTGAGTTTATCTTTGTGTATGGTGTAAGAAAATGGTCCAGTTTCATTCTTCTACATGTGGCTGTCCAGCTTTCCCAACACCATTTGTTGAAGAGACTGTCCATTTCCCATTGGATATTCTTTTCTGCTTTGTCAAAAATCAATTGACCAGGAGCACCTGGGTGGTTCAGTCATTAAGTGTCTGCCTTAAGCTCGGGTCATGATTCCAGGGTCCTGGGATCAAGCCCTGCTTCAGGCTCCTTGCTCAGCGGGAAGGCTGCTTCTCCCTTTCCCACTCTCCCTGCTTGTGTTCCCTCTCTTACTCTGTCTCTGTCAAAAAATAAATAAAATCTTTTTTAAAAAAATAAGCTGACCATATAGTTGAGGGTCCATTTCTGGATACTCTTTCTCATCTTTGTCACTTTTGATCTTTGCACTCAGAGTCCTTTTTATATTTATTGCAGGGCTTGTTTCATGGTTATGAACTTCTTCAGTGTTTGTTTGGGAAACTTTGTCTCCTCCTATTCTGAATTATAGCTTTGCTGGATAGATTATTCTTGGCTGTAGAATTTCCCCATTCAGCACTTTGTATATATTATGCTACTCCCTTCTGGGTTGCCGAGTTTCTTTTGAGAAATCTCCAGCGAGCCCTATGGGTTTTCCCTTGTAAGTTAAGGACTTTTGTTTTGTTGCTTTGAAGATTTTTTTTGTCACTGTATTTTGCAAATTTAAGGACAACATATCTTGGTGTTGGCCTGCTTTTTTGTTGATTTTGATGGGAGTTCTCTGGGCCTCCTGGATCTGGGTGTCTGTTTCCTTCCTCAGGAAAGCTTTTAGTTATCATTTCTTTAAATAAATTTTCTACCCCTTTTTCTTCTCCTAGGATCCGTGTAATATGAATGCTACTACACTTGGTGGACTGATTTCCCTAGCTTTGTTCTCAATGTGTATAACTTTTTTGTCTCTTGCTTTCTCAGCTTACTTTCCTTTATTCTGTCTTTCCCTGCTTCATCTAGCTTGCTGTTTATTCCATCAAGTGTATTTTTAATTTCATTTATGTTTATCATCTATGATTGGTTCTTTTTTCTTTCTTTGTTAAGGGTAACACCTTTGTTAAGTCCTCCACTCTCTTCTCAAGTTCAGTGAATGTCTTTATAATCCTTATTTTAAATTATCGGGCATATTATTTATATCCATTTAGTGTAGGTCTCTTGTAGTTTTGTCCGTTTTTTTCATTTGCGACATACTCCTCTGTCTCTGTTTCTGTGTATTAGGAGAGTTGGCTGTGTCTCCTGCTCTTGAGGGTGATGGCCTTAGGAGGAGGTCCTGTAGTCCCCTGCAGTGCAGTGTCTCCTGTTGCCCAGGGCCAGGTGTTTCAGGGAGTGCCTCCTGCATGTGTTTCCTGTGTGCTGGTTGCTTTGTTCTTCACTCCAGTTGTCTGCAGAGGCTCTTTGTGTGTTGTGGGTAGTGTTTGGACCCAGCTGCGGTATGGCACATATTGACAAGGTGTGTGCTTGTCTGTTTGCCAAGCGAAACCTTTTGCTGCTGGCACCAAAGCCCTGCAGAATGTATGGTTTGGAAAGGTGGTGTTGGTGGGGTTTGTACCAGTCTTCTTAGGGAGGGGGACTCACAGCAGCTGGACCGAGGCAAGCATGACTGGGAAGGGAGGATCCACTGTGGAGCGGGTGGGTGGGACTTGGTGTAAGCAAATTAGGGAGTGAATGTCAGTACTGCTCTGGTTTATGGTGAGGGGCAGGGGAGAGAAATAGCACCTGCCAGCTCCTCTCTTCCTGGAGGGATCTCTGCACCTCTCCTGTCCATTCTCTGGGATTCCCTCCCGTCTGCCCCCATGCAGTATCTCGCTGGCTCTTAGTGGTGATGTGGCTTTTAGGGGCAGGGGTTAAGCTTCCTAATGCCCTGTTGGCTCTCCCAGAGCCAAGCCTGCTGATTTTTAAAATTCTAGGCTTTAACTCCCGTTGGTTCCAAGAACTCACAAAATTTGGCCCCTTACTTTCAAATCCAGTGGTTATGGGGATCTGTCTTCCCCGGGCTCCCTGGCATGACAGTCTGCTTTTCACCCTTCTCCATGCCCCTCCTGACCAGAGATGGCTGGAGTATGTTTTTGCACTCAAGCCATGTGTCTACCCTCTCTAACCTTAAATGTGGTCTTTTCTCGAACTTTAGTTGTAGAGTTTGTTCTGCCAGTCTTCATGTCATTTTCTGGGTTATTTATGCTGCTGTGTTATCCAGTTGTATCCCTGGGACAAGAGGAACATAGGGTCCTTCTACTCGACCAGCTTCCCATCTTCCCCCTCCATGAGACTTTTAAAAACAGCTTTAGTGTCATTGGTATAGGTATTTTACACACACGCACGCTTGATGTTCATGGTGTGTATTGTAATGTAGCCATTATCTCATGGTTTCAAGCTCTATAAGCTTGTGAACTTTAGCTGTTTTATACAAAAATATATGGTCATGTTCAATTTTAGTCAAAAGTAAGAATCCAAAACAAAAAAGCCCCAAACCTTAAAGAATGGAGTTCTCATGGGGCAGTATGTGCTTTGCAGGAGACAGTAAACGGTGCTGTCTCTCAGAGCCAGAATACGAGGGTTTCAAACTAAGGTAGTGCGTAGATTTTCCTTACCATCACACCTAAACCATCTGCACTTCGAGAGCAGCTGCTGGGGCGAACATGGGTAATGCTGCAACAAGGGGACACAGCTGTGGTCCCGCTGCACTGAGGAGGAGACTGTCACTTGGCCTTCTCAGGCAGATGGCTTGCTGACATCAGTGGGTGAAAGGAGTGCTCTGGAACCCAGGGAGCTCTCGGAGACACCTCTCAGTATGGCTGGCCCGTGGACCACAGGGTTTGAGCCGCACAGGTGCACTTTACGTGGACTTTTTATGAAGTGATATTGTAAATGTATTTTAAGATTTCTTAACATTTTCTTTTTTCTAGCTCACTTTATTCTAAGAATGCAGTATGTAATACATTTAACATACAAAATATGTGTTAATTGGCTTACTGGTAAGGCTTCTGGTTCAGAGTAGGTGATCAGTAGTTTAGTTTTTGGTGAGTCAGGATATATGCAGATTTTTGGCTGCACAGGGGGGTTGGCTCCCTTACCCCAAGTACTAATGCCCAGTGGCAGAGTTAGGGAAAAACGAAAGCTTCCGGGAAAAGGGCATAACTGTGAAGATCCAGATCCTTTAGCAGATGCAGATCAGGATCACGGGGAGGTGCTGGTGGGGATCAGAAGTTCACGGATGTGTAGCGTGTAGCAGGCATGTTGAGGGCTCCAGTCCTTGTCTCTTAGTTCCACCCTGTCCTTTACTTGGCACAGCTGTTCTGTTGTAGCAGGCTCTGTGCTAGCCCATGAAGGATGCTAGACAGAAGCCGCGAACGGAAGCAGAGGAGGAGGGACGGACTGACTCCTTCCTGTCTTCCATTTCCCACAGCTTCATTCTGACGGCGCTTCTCCACGCTGGTAAGAGCGGTTCTTCCTGAGAGCAGCAGCCAAGCCCAGTCTGCGGCTTCCCCAGCACGGGCAGAACCAGGTACACTGTCAGCCCCAACCACTGGCCCCTAGAACTTACTGCCAAGCCCAGAAATTCCACACTGGCCAGGTGGCAGCCCTTTTCCATACGACTGCTGTAGTCACTGAGTGGTGAACGCTCTGTTCCCTCGGCCCAGGGAAACTGCATTTTGTTACCCCCGATTCCATGGAACCCTAGTTCTCAGCCTGTGGTCCATGACCAGCAGTGTCACGTCCTCCCGGGAACGTGCTAGAAGTGCAGATATTCTCAGGCTCCACCCGGTCTATTGAGTCAGTAACTCCGATGCCTGATCAGGAATCTGTGCTCCCCAAGCCCTCCTAACGCACGCTGACGTCTGAGAACCACTGCCTTAGAGTCAGCTTGCTCTTCTGGTTGCCTCGTTAATGATTCTTTTCATTAAATTCTGTTTAAATAACTGGTGTAGGATACCCTCATACAGTAGCATTCTACCAGAATGTTTAAATATGCGTCAGTACCAATCTTTCTTATGCCCTTTGAGAAAAAAGAAAAGGGAACTTCTCCCATCTCATTCCGCATGGAGTGCATTACCTCAGATATCACTAGCAAACACGACTATCCCTAAGGACATAGATGCAAAAATCCTAAAACAACAAGAAAAATAATTAGTGCTTTGCAGCCAGCATCCTATCAAAGTGGTTAAACAACATGATGAAGTGGGAAATTCATCTTAGTAATTAACGCGAGTGTGGATCAGCCTAAGAGTAAACCAGTCATCTGAGTGCAGAAAAAGCCTTTAACAGAATCTAACATCCTTTCCTAATTACAAAAGAGAAAACAAAAAACAACACCCAACAGACCAGGAAGAGAGGGGGAATGTCCCACAACACGATAAAGGGAATCTCTGAAAAACCTCCAGCTAGTATCATACTCGGGGGCGAAGAGCTCGAAGATTTCTCCCTAATCAGGAGTAAGACAAGTGTGCTTGCTTTAGCCACTGCTCCGCACTGGAAGTTTTAGCCAGAAAATTAGGCAAAAATAACTAAAAAACATCTAAACGGGAAAGGAAGAAACCTCTCTGTGTTTGGAGAGGATGTGATCTAAAATACACTAAAATAAAAAACCCTGATGAATCCACCCAAAAAAAGAACTACTGGTGCCAGGATACTCGGTCAACGCACTATAATCAGCTGTATTTGCGCACCGGCAGCGAACGGTCTGAGTCACCAGCCAGCCCAGGAGCTCGCCTCGAACGGCTGAAGGACTGCTCAGACGGCAGCGCGGCCCAGCGCGGCCCGCAGGTTCAGCGCAGCCCGTCAGAATGCCTCCCCCGCCGGAAGTGGAAAAGCGGACTTGAAATTTCATATGAAACAGACGCTGAATAGCCAAAACAGCGTTTAAAGAACAAAGCTGGAGGACTCACACTTGCTGATCTCAGAACTTACTACTGTGAACCTGGCTGTCGAAGCCATGTGGAGCTGGCAGAAGAACAGGCCGGTGGGACAGAATTCACCACACGCGCGCTGCATTGTTCATCAGAGTTTTGACAGCGCTGCCGACACCTTCAGTGGGGAAAGGATCTCTTCATCAAGTGGTGTGGAGATCACGGAGTAGTCAGTCATTCACGTGAAAGAGACGGATACTGAAATCCTACCTCACGTCATATAAAAAGTAATTCAAGATGGGTCAAAGACAAAGCATAAAACTTAGGAAGTGTGGGTGAATTTTCGTGACCTTGTATTTGGTAGAGAATTCTTAGATATGGCAATAAAATTGAAAAGAGAAGTTGGACTTCATCAAAACTAAAACTTTTTAAAAAGATTTTATTTTAGAGAAGGAGACGGGAGGGGGAGAAAGAGAATCTTGAGCACACACCGCCCCCCACCCCTGAGTGTGTAACGTGACATGGGGCTTAATTTCACAACCCTGAGAGGATGACCTGAGCCAAAACCAAGGTCCAGTGCTCAATTGAGCCACCAAGGCACCCCAAATTAAAACTTTTCAAGGACATCATCAAGTAAGAGAAAAGACAACCCACAGAAGGAGAGAAGATATTCACCAAGAGTCTAGTATCCAGAGTATATGAAGAACTCTTAGAACTCAACAACATCCCCAAAAAACAACATCCTTATTCAAAAATAGGTAATGGACTTGGATAGACATTTCTCCAAAGAGAATATACATCTGGCCAACAACACACGAAAAGATGCTCAACGTAACTAGTCATCAGGGAAATGGAGATCCAAACCCCTATGAGGTACCACTTTAAAACACTTTAAAACAACCTGAATATCTATAAATGACAAAACAGAGAACAAGTGCTGGTAAGGCTATGGAGAAACTGAAGCCTCCTACATTACTGATGGGAACCTAAAATGTGCAGCTGCCATGAAAAAGACTTTGGTGGTTTCTGAAATGGTTAAACAGAGTTACCATATAAACCAGCAATTTCAGTCTGTCACATACCTAAGAACTAGAAGCACGTTCACATAAAACTTGGACAAGATCATCATACTATCATTATTCATAATAGCTGAAAAATGGAAACAGGCTAAGTATCCATTTACATTTGATTGATACAGTGAACAAAAGAAATGTGGTGCATATGTAGGACAGAACATTCATCATCCTGAAAGAGGAGTAGGGTGTGACACACGCTTCAACGTGGACGGATCTTGAAAACAGGCTGTGTTTAAGAAGCTGGACACAAAAGGTCACACATAATTGTATTTCGTTTATATGAAATGTCCCAAACAGGCAAATCCATAGAGACAGAAAATGTATTACTGGTTGCCAGGTAATGGAGTAAGGAGAATTGGTAGTGATTGGTATTGGATATGGGGTTTCTTTTTTGGGATGAGGGGAATGTTTTGGAGATAGCCCTAACAGCTGCGCAACCTTGTGAATACATTAAAAACCACTGAACTGTAAATGTGGTTAAAATGACCAGATTTTTATCCCAGTTTGACATTCGTAATATTGGGTTAAAGAAACTGTAATTTTGGTAAGCAGGAGTAAGGATGTCCTGAGAGCATTCTTTAAAAATTGTGGCAAAATACACATCACATAAAGTTGACCATTTTTTTTCAGTTCAGTGGCACTGAGTACATTCATAGCTTCATGCAACCATCCTCACCACGTCCATCTTGCAAAACTGAAACCCTCCCCATTCTGGCATCCACTGTTCTACTTTGTCTGTCTGAATTTGACTAAAGTGGAACCACACTGTGTATGTCCTTTTGTGACTGGCTTACTTCACTTAGGATGTCTTCAGTGCTCCTCCATGTTGTGGCGTGAGCCAGAATTTGCTTCCTTTCTTAGGCTGAGGATTTCATTGTATCCAAATGCCACATTTCCTTTATCTGTTCATTCAACAGCGAACATTCGGGTTGCTTCCACCTTTTGGCTATTGTGAATAATGCCAATAAATGAGTGTACAAATTTGTGTCTCTTTTAAAATTTTTTTTCCCTTTTAACAATTTTAAATTAAAAAGGTACGATTTGTTTTTGAAGGGAGTCTTCTAAAAATCAAAATTTTTTGAAAATATACCCTTTTTTGCATTAGCTTAAAGATTAAGAATGTAGTTGATACCCACCCAAAAGAGAACCCAAATATCAATGGTACTATTTCCTTTAAAGAAACATAAAAGACATAAAAGTATCCATTGCAAATTTATTATGCATTAGGAAGCTTAACTTAAAAACCAATAGCATAGTAAAAAGATAGGTTATCTCTGTTCATAGCAGAACAGGTTTCAAAATATATTTTCTTTTAAATGTATTCAGTCAGTACACAATCCTTTTATAAAAGTTGTATATATATTTTTCTTTCAACACCTTCATTACATTTATAAATACAAGATTTACACAGCACCCCATCAAAAAAAAATTTAAAACTCCTTACAAATATCTACATATATATTTCATACCTATAAAACTTTCAGGGGAGTGCTCTGTTAAAGTGGGTGGGCCCTAGGTAATGGTCCATTTACTGGTGCAGCAAAATACATATAAATCTGTAAAGTTTTCTGTCCATAAAACATCTCAAAAAATTAGCAAGACACTTGTTAAACTGAGCTTCTTAAACCACCATATTTTAGAAAAGAATCTGATGTGCATATTCCCATGAAATTCAAAAGTCAGACAAACAGATGGAAATAAAAACCTGACTGCAAAACAGGCGCATACAACAGAGCAGTTAAGGCAGGAGTGAGATGAACGAGAAAACGGAGAAGACAAGATGCAGCAAGGAGCGAGACGGTTGTCATGTGTTCTGTGAGCCTGAACTTGGATATAAACTCCGCTGGTATCCAGTCACTAATTCTCGTTCTCACATAGGAATATTTCTCTTACTGAAAACTGTCTCAGAAACTCCCTTCACATTGTGTGTCACCACCAAAATACTTGCTGTGTGTTTTTCTTCCGTAAAATCACCTTGGATCTGACCAAAACACCAGGTTTAAGGTCTGAGTTGCTAGTTCTTCATAATTTAAATTTTTAAGAAAATCTCCCTTTACCTAATAAAGGTTATCACTGATCAGTATTAATGTCTGGAGGTGTCGATGCTGAATTTCATTCTAGCCAAGAATAGGAAGTAGAGAGGAGGAGAGTAAGACTCGAGTTTCTGTTGACCTTTGAACAAAGGCAATAGATCCCTGATACGGAGTGACTCTTAGAGCAGCCACTCGGAAACACCCGTGGGCTGAATGGGCACAGATCAGAGAAAGAAGGAAGGAAAGAAGAAAAGGAAGGAAGAAAACAAGCAGGGACTTGTTAGCTCAGATCTTGCCTGAGACGGCAGTCCAGCCCCACCCTGCGCCTTCCACTGAAAGGGAGACGGAGGAACTGCCATCCAGAGTTACTCAAGGAAAGCCATCCCACCAAGATATGAAATCGTTCTTAGTTTCAAAGTGTGGATTCCAGATGACTTTGAAGATCGCAAAATTTGCAGGAAAGTACTTTAGATCTTGTTCTAATATACCACAAAAAGAAGAAAAGGAAAAGAAGTGGGGGCGGGGGGGGGCAAAGGGATGGAGAGGGTCACTTCTCAAACCTGTCCCTGAAGGACGCCACTAGCATCTCCCCTCCAGCACCATGAAGTCTCCGTGTGGTGTGGCTCCCGCGGCTCTCAGAGAAGGCGTCCACAGAATCCCCCTTTCTGGCAAGTTCACAGCTCAGTGCACTGATTCCCAGCCTCCTCGAAGGAAGAGAGCTCCCAGATGCTGCTGTCTTGCAGCAGTGGCTCGATGTCCTCGTCACTGCCCCGCCCGGGGGGGTTCGTCAGGCTGCCGCTGATGCTGTTGCTGTGTTTTTGGGTTCCACTGCCTTTGCGGTATTCAGGGATGAATAAGGCAACCAGGAAGGACATAAGAACTATACACGCCCCAAACAAAAACGGTGGGCCTGGGATGACAGCTCCCTGAGGGGCAGGGGAAACAGAGATAAAGCGTTTGGTTGGTCTTCAATCCAAAATTAGCCCTGGCCTCCCCCAAACCATCAAAAAGTAAATCATTTTCTCATAAGCAAATGTTTTATTAAGGCTGAAGGCAAATTCTGAGAGAGCCTGTGTTTAGAACACGACAGAGGGCAACTAACCATTGTTCTTTGCGCCAGTTCTTAACAGCTTTTAAGTGGCAGCTGCGGGTCTCCAAATCCCACCCTAGGACCTCACAGCATGCGCGCTGTTCATGAACACTACGGACCGTTTTATACAGAAATGTCCACTGCAGGAACGCCTGGGAAGTACACAGAACGGCGCTCTGGCTCAATTCCTGGCGGGGATTAGGTCAGCCCGCATTTGACTTGGCCTCGCTGGCCTTCGCGGGCGGACAGCGTTCTGATCGGAGCACTTGTGTAGGTAAAAATGGACTCAGAACAAAATTAAGACACAGCTTTTGGGGAAGATACTACATCACTGAACTGATCCTTTCTCAGTCCCAGGAAGCACTGAGCGTAGCACATACAACAGAAACACTGTACGAACAAGAACATTCTCCAAATTTAAGTTCAGATTTTGCTACCATCAGACATAAAGGTTATAAAACTAGACTTATCACCAAATTACCTGCAGGGCAGCGTTGTCAGAACTCAGTTCCGGTTCCAACTCCGTCAGTTCCACGTGGAACATGTAGAATATGAAGCCGTACAGCGCCGGGCCCAGGCCGTTACACAGCCCTCTTATTCCAGTTATGATCCCCTGGGCAACGCCTGCGTCAGAACGAAGAGAAGGGAGCCAGTCTTCTCGTAAGAGTATCTCACGATTAGGGACTTCGCCCATCATAGTTTCATTTGGTGCACAAATGTGTTACTGGTTTTACTATGTCCTTTAATGTCCTAACTCTCTGCCCTAAGATCTATATGGAGATGAAATGACTGTGATGTTTGTGAAATCTCTTTTGGGGCTGAATTCCCCCCATAACAGCTAGATCCTTCCTATAAATGAGGAAAAATAAATAAAAAACCCTTTAAATTCTCCATTTATAGGCAATTTCCACTTTTCTGTGGAATGAGATTTTTCCTCCTTTACTCATCTAACAGTCCTTTTACAGCAAAAATCTGCCCTTCGTCTCCTGGAGCCCTGTGTGTGAGTCCACAGCAGTCCTAAAGTTGTGTATTCCCAGCATGTTCACACAGACTCTGCTGCTCATGGTGACCTGCACTGAAAAATCCCAGAAGTGCCAACTTCTAGATATCTCTGGTTTCTAATGTAGCAGATAAAATAGTAGCTAGAATCATGAAAATGGATGTTTCCGTAAGTCAAACTGTTCAAATATGATTCAACTTAATATGTTCCAGTAATGTTGTACACTGACATTTAGGAACATCTGCATTAAAACATATACGCATAATAACAGCCAAACAGAATTCATGTCATGAAAGACCAGATGGTACCTGTCACACGTGACGGCAGTGCCCATCCTCCCCAGCGGGCTGGCTTCTTCTGACGTAACACGCCCCAAGGACACAGCCCAGGGAGTTCGCAAAGGGTGACACATAGATTCTATAGTCTTCAAGTGACACTTTACACGTGGGTACGAGTAAGATGGCTAATTTTTGATGTGGCAAAGTAGTGCAATGAATTAATCTTTCAATCTAGTTCTTTATTAAAACTTTTTAAAGGGCTCTAATGCATTTAAAAGGTTTTCCTTATAAAATTTACTACTTCCTGACTACTTAGGTGAACCATTAACAGATGGAGAAGGAAAGGATTAATTCTGGCAGCAGGAACTGCCTGATAGAAGCCAGAGGTTCTAGAAGGATGAAGAGTCCAGATGGTAGAGTGCTATTCTCCACATGGTTGTCTCCATTTTAATTGTGCTTCTCACTATGCATTTAACAGTAAGTACACATATTTTTACCCCCTCAAAAAATCATTTCCTAATTTAAGCTAATGAACTTTGATTTTGAATTTAAAGAAATGTTGGTGATTATGGTGCTTAAATAAAGAACTCCTTGCTTTACTGTCCAGTCTGTCATTATTTGACATCTTTAAAATGATCAGTTCATTCTGGTGGACACACACACACACACACACACACACACGAGGACTCAAAACTGACAGGAGAAAATGGATAGTTCTTTCTGGGGGCGGGGACAGTTCTATTTCTAATCCTTAGTATTCTTAACCACTTAGTCCAGATTTTAAGGAATGTAGGATCAAAGCAGGAGGGAAAATAGAAAGGTACAATTGCCAAGAAGGGACCACATGGCTGTCACCAGCTCTGTGACATGAAGAGAGGCTCGGAGCCTCTCTTACTTCAGGTATATCTTAGCTGAAGGAGGAAAACAGCACGAGTACAGTGACCTCACCTTGCTGATCGGACTCTGCATTCCGAGAGACAAGGGCGCTGACTGCTGGAAATGTGATGCTGGACATGGCGGCTACCGTCCCTGCTGCCCACATCATCCTGCAATGACAGGAGCGGCCACAGTCAGGCGGCAGCGCCAGCCCTGAGGAGCTTACAGAGTACAGTCCAGTAAAGTTTTCTCCTGTTGGGTAGTATTTATTTTTCCCTCTTTAAGAAAAAATGGATTTTTTTTTTTTCAACCTGGAATGTCCTACATCATACTGTTAATAGTGATTACTTCACAGCTGGGAAGATTTCATTATTTCACGTTCCCGCCTTCGAAATCTGTTCTTCCTCGTTTGCCCATTACCATCTTTAAATGTAGAAGTTCAGTGAAGTTCAGAAAGATTTGTTTCTATAGATACCACATCTCCCTCAGTGATATTCCACTTTTCTGTCTGTAATTCTCACCTTCACACTGCCCTCGGGCTGCCCGGTTTGCTACCCCTCAAGCAAGTGTCACGTGCCACCAACGGAAACAACAGAGACCTGAAGTTCAGGGTCACTATGAAAGGAACTGAAGTAGAAAGTATGAGTGTGAGCAAAGTGAGGTCCTAATGGGGCTGAAAACCTGTCTGCACAGATCTCCTCGGGGAGGCTAGTGTGCACATCCTTACTGAAGAGAAAAAACCCTGCAGGTCAACAAAATCTTTTGAACATAGAACAAGTCTGACCAAATCAGCTACTGAAGTACCAAAGTTCGCGTGACCGGAATCTTCAAGAACACGAAGCATCAACCACTGAACCACTGAGCGCATTTCTAGCTCCTCTTCCGTTACGTCATCAATTTATAGGAGCAAAGTGAGGATCAACTCTCGTACGTAAACCCAACACAGAAAATCAGGCCTGCGGTAAGCAGGCACATACATTTCTTCCTCCTGAGGGCTTATTCTGAACTTGCTGTCTGTGGGCATCTAGCGTGTGGGCAGCAGTAACCGCCTCAGGGCACACCTGGTTTTGGAGGAGATCTTCGTGTTCGTCTAACTCCGATGTCCTAGGTTATAAAGGTTATGTCACTACCCAGAGTCACTCAGTTAATTATGGCAGTGAACCCCACTATAACCAGTCATTTTTCCTTGTCTTCTTGTGGACTATGTGAGGTCACTAAAAATTGACAAATGTGTTTAAAAAGTACACCTGCAATTAAATGAGAACTTCACTGCTGAGGCAAAGACAGTCTCAACAAATAATGTGAGATCTCTTAGCTCCATCCTTCTGCAAATTAAGTCTAAACACCCTTTTTGAAATGTCGAGTACATCAACCGGCAAAATAATCCTTGCTTCCCTCCCATTCACGTTCAGGCAACTCGAGTTCCTCTAAAAGATGCTTCTATTAGTTTATGAGGATCCAAAGGAGAGGCTTACCAGGCCTGAGATCCAAAACCATACCAGGCTAACTGGAACATCTGGAAGCCCAAGCCCAGGAGGACAGTATTCTTATTCCCTAATGATCTCATCAAGATGGTAAGAAAGACGGTCTGTGAAAACAAAGGGGATAATCCTGAGAAGCCATGAGTCACGGCTCTGATGCCAGCCTGACAGGCCGCTACGGGTGCACAGCCTGGCCCAAGTGTGGGGAAGCCACGCAGCACTGACAGAGCTCGAGTTGAGCTGTGGGGCCTCCGGGCCTTCAGCCCCTCACCAAAGCCTGCTTATCTGATGCTTTGCTAGCACTTTCCAAAAGGTCACGATAGCTGTTCACCAATTATCGTGACTGAGAAGGACAGGACGCGGACTCCTTGGAGAAACGCCAGTCGCTTCACCACCAGGGAAGAGCGAACCCCGACTGGACGCATCACAGAATACGCGGGATTCTGCGGGAAGTTAGCAGTGTCAGAAAGCTGGACTAAGGCAAATCTGACTTTAACAAATGCTCTACTAAAAACGACTAGCTCAGATTGTAAAGGCAGAGGATCAAAGAGGAGTCTGGACTAACTCAATAGCCAGAGTTGCTATAAATATAAACCAGAATCATAAGCAACTTGCAAGCTCAACATAATTTGCATTCACTGACAAAATAGGCTTTTTTTTTTGCCTTACTGCACTCCTTTGAGCCTTGTCAGCTCCGATGTTTGGGCAACACAGTTTCACAGCCTTCTGGTCTCTCCCTGAAGAGCGCACTGCTGGCCCCCACGCTACAGAGCCGCATGAAGCCATTTCAGGGAAGGACCTCTAGGCACCTCCATGTGACACTGTGAACACACCCAGGCACGTCCGTGAGTTCATTCAAAGGTCATATATCCTGCCTTTTGAGGTCCTTTTACTTAAAATAGATGGGGAGATTTTAATGTTTACTCATTTCATATATTCTAATGCACTCATTTACCACATCTCTTCAGTCCTGGGGATAGCAGAGTTTGGAAGAGTTACTGATTTCATTTTTGTTTTCCTGCTACTAAACTTTCCTCATTAACCAAAAAAGTGTTTCTATATTTTAAGCTTATTTTGCAGTATCTAGAGTTAGAGGATTGGTGGCTGTAAAAGCAAGCTGTTACTTGCTGAATTGACTAGTAGAGGTGACAGGTATCCTAAAAACTAATGAAAAGTTGTATTAAATTCCTCCTAAACTACAATTTCAACATCCTATTAAAAATGATGGTTCTGGGGTGCCTGGGTGGCTCAGTCGGTTGAGCGTCCTTTTTTTTTTTTTTTTTAAATTTTTATTTATTTATTTGACAGAGAGAGGTCACAGGCAGAAAGGCATGCAGAGAGAGAGAGGTAAGCAGGTTCCCTGCTGAGCAGAGAGCCCGACGTGGGGCTCGATCCCAGGACCCCGGGATCATGACCTGAGCCGAAGGCAGAGGCTTTAACCCACTGAGCCACCCAGGCGCCCCAGAGCATCCTCCTCTTGATTTCAGCGCAGGTCATGATCTCAGGGATCATGGATCATGGATCCATCATGGATCAGGATTCTGTAGACTGTATCGATGCCTGTTGACTGGGTCTGATGTTGTACCACAGATACAAGAGATGTTAGCATGGCAGGGGAGGAGGGGGTTAATGGCAGAGGGGTGTAGGGGCTCCCCATGAACATTTCTTTGCAATTTCCTATAAATCCAGTTATTTTCAGATAAAAATGATAAAGAAAAAATGGCTGAAATGACACTCACCTGAGCCACAATAGACAGAATGCCTACCATAGCTATGAATGCTGCAATCTTAACAGATCCAAAACCTATGACCTGTGGAAAAGGAAAGGAAACACTTTTGTAATACAGATACTATAAAAATAATATGAGACAAATATATTATCATCAAACACTAGAAAGAACATGAAGAAAATGATGTGACTTTTGCTCCTCCCAATAGATATATCTGCTCAGTAGCCAAGTCCGTGGCTCTCAACCTCGGCTGCCCATTTAAATCACGTGGGCAACAGAGAAGAGGAGGAGGGTAGGCAATGAAATGCTGTAACCCATTTGAGACCAGTTAAATCAGACTCTCTGGGCCCAGGCACAGGCATGTTTTAAAAAGCTTCCATGGTGATTCTAGAAGCAATTGAAGTGAGCTGGCAATAATTTCTAAGCCTCTTAACCTTAACAGAAGCTCTGACAGGCCTAAAACTTTAGGTTTTAAATACCAGGTTTTAAAAAAGTCAAATATTTTTGTCCTCTACTAAAATCCTGTAAAGATCAGGAAAAGGAATTAAAAATTATTGTATGCATTCTATTATTTAATAAATGATTATCTTGCTTCCAGTCACACAACTAGGTAATAAAAGAGCTAGAATCTCAGGTTCCCCGGTCAGTGCTGCCAACAAGCAAAGGCCTATTACTCACTAATTAAATGCAACTAAAAAAAAAAAAGGAACCTGGAAAGTAGCCTTATTTAGGGATTATTTCTCAGCCTGTATTTGTAAATCTAAGTATAAACATACATTTAAAGCAACTTTATCAAGACAGGACTTAAGTATCCTACACTTCCCCCATCAGAAGTATACAATCCAGTGGCTTGAGAATGCTCAAGAGAGTTGGCCGGCCACCACCAGAGTCAACTGTAGAAGACGTCATCAGTCCTCCTGCCCCATCACGAGTCCCATTCCCCCAGCCTGTCCCTTGTCCAGCCAGTGATACACTTCCTGTCTCTGGGTTTGTTTTTTCTGAGCCTTTCATGTAAAAGAAAGCCACATATGGTCCTGGTATCTGATTCAGCACAGTATTTTCCCAGGGCGTCCACGCTGCTGCAGGTACAGCGCTTTACTGCTGCTCACTGCCGAACAGTAACATCCCGCCATACAGATATGCCGCCATTTGTCAATACATTCCATCAACTATTTCTGCTTTTTGGCTATTATAAATATTTGTATAAAAGTTTCTCCTTAGACCTATGTTTTCATTTCTCTTGGCTACATACGTAGGAACAGTCTCGCTAGAAACCTTATGTTGAACACCTTGAGGGACCACCAGACTCTCTTCCACCCCATCTTATGTTCCTACCAGCCTGTGTGAGTTTGCGTTTCACCATACCTTCTGTCTGTCTGACTGCAGCAGGTGTGAAGTGGTATCTCGTTTTGATTTGCACTTCTTTGGTGGCTAATGTTAAGCATCTTTTCATGTCCTTATTCGCCATTTGTGACTCTTCCTTGGACAAGTATCTATTCAATCTTTTTTTGAAATTTTTCAATTGGGTTGTCCTTTTATTCATTTATAAAAGTTAATACTTGATACAGGTTCCTTATCAGATATATGATTTAGAAATGCCTAATGCAATTTTAACTCAAATGTGTGTGTGTGAACTGCTCTTAAAAGCACGCACAAATACAAAATAACAGAAAATGATTCTGATTTACTGTTCAGTGTTGGTGGTAGTGACATAAGCAATATGTATAGAAATAAAGGGTAGAAAAAATAACTCTAATTGTTTTTTTCTGAAGGAATGAGAAGATTTTTTCACCTCAACTTTCCCATTTTTCCTACATTTAAATGCAGTTAATTTAATGCATAATTTAATTAGAAATGCAGATTAATTTTCTACATTAAACAGGCTATTTCACCAGTCCTCCCACTAAATCTCTAGCATCTGCCCACTCAGAATGAACAAACTGAAAAGAACTGGTTGAAAAACAGTTTTCCTTGTATGCCACCATATAAAATAATAGTCTCACATTTTCACGAAAACTGTGAGAATGGTGAATTTAACAAGTTTCAATTTAAAATATCGCCGTAAGTAGAGGAATTTATCTTAGGAGGAGGCCTGCTCTGCCATGTGGAGGGAGCCCCTAGTAAGACTTCAGGGAAATCAGTAAAGACAAGGGCAGGATTGCTAATGGAAGGCAACTCCTGTCTGCACAATCCCAGAGAACTGAAATTTTAAAAAGTTGGAAAGGGAGATTGTTTTTAAATTGCCTTAAGTCAACTGCCTTTTTGGGGGACAAGGGAGAGTTTAAACTTTTAAAGAGAAAAAGATCAGGGAGGGATGATTTTGATTCTTGCTTGTGAGCCCCCTGGACACCTGCAGCAGCAGTTACACGGCCTCTACTGAAGGTGGCCCAGGTCAGGTCAGGTCAAACTTGCCCTCTCTCTGAAATTTAATGAAGATTTAAAACATTATGATAGATTTTCCTTATGCTAATTCTCAGGGAAATTTTTTTCAAGAGTAAACACTTTATAGTATTTTAAAATATCATATTAAAGTTTCCTCACTGCTAATTATTTTTTTTTTAAGATTTTATTTATTTATTTGACAGACAGAGATCACAAGTAGGCAGAGGGGCAGGCAGAGAGAGAGAGAGAGAGGGAAGCAGGCTCTCTGCTGAGCAGAAAGCCCGATGCGGGACTCGATCCCAGGACCCTGAGATCATGACCTGAGCCAAAGGCAGCGGCTTTAACCCACTGAGCCACCCAGGCGCCCAACCTCAACTGCTAATTATATGTCACGGCCTACACTTACTATACTGGAAGCAAGTCCACGCTTTTTCTGTAAACTATTTCTGTAACTATTTCCCCAAAATAGTTTTACATCCTAACCTTTGGTTTTCTTCATGTTCTAAACCTACTAGGCACATGCTACCCACCTGTCTGAGATAGAGAAAAAAACTTGAATACTGTCCAGCCTCAGGAAGGTATGAAAGAAATACGGTGATGCAAATTAATAAGACAGTAGAATCTTTTCCAACCTTCTTCAGTGACTAGGAATAAGCAGAAAGAGAAACACATAAACAGTCGGCCACACTAGAGTCACTGGCATTCCAGGACATGGGCTTCATTGTTTTGTTTTATTACGGTGGATTATAAAAGTTGAAGGGACTACAAAAGTAGGTAAACATTAACTCTATGGTTACAAGTCCTCTAATTTCAAAGTTTTATGTTTGAAATATTATAGCTTAAAACCAAAACAAAAAACCCCACAAATACTTGTTCATCTTTGTTAACCATAATGGTTCACACCCTATAAACAGACGCTGAAAAAACACTGCTTCGGAACCATTTAAGAAAATCTCATCTCTCTCCTTCATTCATAATATAACACTTTTAAATCCATAAACGGTTCAGGGTTTTTATAATATATAAATTTACTATATTCTTTAAGATGTTAATACTCAATTTTCCTGTAAAACTGGTCGACAAATAAATATGCTCCCACCATGCGGGTCAGTGACAACAAGAGTCTCTGAGCAGTAACTTTTGAATGTTACAACTTTGTCTAAAAGTCCTTCTTACATTCCTTTTTACACAGAATTGTTGCTAAGATCAAAAGGTGTGTTGCTAAGTACTGGAGAGTGCTTCACTGGATTCTAGTGTCACCGTAACTGTAACCTTCATATGATGAATAGCAAAACGGTTCATGTCTGTGGAGACCTGCTGCACAGACATGTGACTGGTTCATTTACATACATTCCCAGTACGCCCTGCGGCAGCCCTGGAGGAGTACTCGGGCAGCAGAGTACTGGGGCAGCAGAGTACTCCTACTTCACAGAGGAGTTGCCACGCGTAACTTGATCACTACGTGACAAGAAAGTGGGAGGCCTGACGGGAGCCCAGGTCCACACCCGGGTTCGTTCTCCAAGCACCTTCTTCTCCATGTCT
Source organism: Lontra canadensis (assembly GCF_010015895.1). Lineage (NCBI taxonomy): Eukaryota > Metazoa > Chordata > Mammalia > Carnivora > Mustelidae > Lontra > Lontra canadensis. The sequence continues at coordinate 4,118,987 of NW_022631025.1, forward strand.
GGTATCACAGCACAAACAAAATGAGCAGGGTCCTCAGGTTGGGACCTGAGGGACCTTTTCAGAAAAGAATTTGATGAGTTATTTTCCTTTTTACATATTTTTCCTAAAAAGTCAATTTGGATGATTAAAAACCGCAGTCAAATCTCTGTTTTTTTCCTGCACATATTTTCTTCAAGAACAATTTCAAGTCAGATGAGGTAGGAAAAAGGGAGGGATAGGATTCTTCTCAGTACTTCTTCTATTTGTTAATAGGATCCCCCCCCTCCAAAAAAGCCAACATTTTTAAGAAGTTACAGAAAACAAAGAATCCGTTCAACCTGCACAATACAGGTTCAAAGCCTCTGGTCAAAGTGGATGTATATTAACAACCTAGAAAATAATTACTTTAGGCAGACCAAATCTATTCATCTTTTCTGAATTTAAGTGAATGAAAATGAACAATTCAAACAGCCACCTTCATTTTGTTTACCAAAAAAAAAAGTGAAAACAACCATGCAGTAAGAAAAAACATCTTCCCTACATTCATAGGGATTAAGCAGACATTTTTTCCTCTCTTTTCTTAGGGTACCTACCACATGCTTGACTTAAAAATAAATTCTAGGGGCACCTGGGTAGCTTAGTTGGTTAAGTGTCTGACTCAGGAGATTGAACACCAAGTTGAGCTCCATGCTGGGCATGGAACACACGAGACTCTCTCTCTCATTTTCCTTTTGCCCATCCCTCTCTTCCTAATAAAAACATTTTAAAAAGGAAAGACATATGAATCCTACATATTCCTGGGTGCATAGACAACTTCAGTGCCTTATGGGCGATTAATTTTTTTTTCTATTTTTACTGGAGAAAGAAATGGATTATTTACCGCAAACGGGTCGGCTTGTTTCCAAGAAATCTTAGCTCCCCAGGAAAGCGGTCTCATTTTCTCCGGCAGAGATTCTGGAACAGCCAGTAAGATGAAACAGATGTCCAGAAGAGCCACCACTGTGGCCACCAGCACAACAAGGCTGTCTCCGTAACTGGCTGAAAGGTAGGCTCCAATGGCCGGGCTGCTGACCAGACTGGCTGCAAAGGTGGCCGAGACCTGTGGAAAAGCACGCAAAACGCACGCACTCACCCAGAGTCCCACCTTCTACCATATACACATGCAGAAAGCACACACTCAGCCCCATCACACCCATGTTCCTGCTTCTTACACAGGGTACCACAGACGCATGTATGGCCATCCTTCCCTGGCTTTAAACAGAAGGAATGTGTTGTATGAACATTTTAAGAATGAGAGAGAGTCATTTCCTTTTAAGGACTTGTTCACAAACTATGAACTAACTGGAGATATCCTGAAAAGCTAAACTACAAGATAACCTTAGATTATCAGAAATAAAAATTGAGAAAAACTTCTCCATAAATAAAACATACACATGTTAGTCTTCTTTAATTGGAAGGCAGGGATGTGGGGAGAAAGGCATGAAAAGGAAAACGTCTGCAGGGCTAATGGTACAACCTACAAATTACTCAGGGACTGTGCTGATCTCATGGTCTAAAAATGTGCACTGTTTTACCATTTTATTATTTGGTGACCATTTCATTAGCACAGAGAAGGGGAAAAAAAATCCCTGATATTCTTAGAGAAAAAGGGCTGTTAACAACAACAGAGATCTGTTGAGAGAGAGGCTGAAACTTTATTTAAACTAGAGATCCCTGAGCTGTTCGTTTCTGTCACTCCCCACCTCCATTCTACACCAGAAATCACAGAACCGCCTGATCACATTTGCACCTGAATCCACGTGGATTCTCTTTATCACACGGTTTTCCTAATGCAGAGGCTTCCTCTATCTTGGAATGTACCCTGAATGCTCAGAAGCTTGAATGGACAGTCTCTAAATTATAACCAGACTGAGTACCAAAAATAGACATATACATTGGTTATCTAAACTTCTAATGGATTTTAAAAGAAACCACTGAAGTCATTATCTGTGGTTAAAATTATGACACCTGGCCTCTCTGCCTGCTTGTGATCTGTCAAATAAAAAAAAAAATTATAAAATTATGACACCTGGTTAGTCTATGACATTCTTCCTTCACCCATCACCCACAAATGAATTTGGAAATACAATATATCTGAAATTAGTATTATACTAAAAATATTATAGAAGCCAGAAGTCCAATAAAAACTGTCTGGGGGAGAAAAGGAGGCATCCAGAATTCCAACTTGGGGAGCAGGAATTAGTTCAATATTTACTTGGTTCAGTATTTACTAAGTACCCACTCTGTACCAGAAGAAGACAGAGCTCCTGCCCTTCAGGTTTTTCCATATTATTTTGAGAAGATGAGGGCTGTTACATAAGTACATTATAAATTGCAATGACAGGCAGGCTGCTAAGAGAGCACTGCCATGGGGTCCTCCAGTGCTAACCACCTCATTTCTGCACAAAATGGGTCAATAAGTCAGTCATTTATTTCTAAGTTTTCATTTTCTTAATCTTCACATTTTTGTATGTAAACCAAAAATTTGTACTCAATGTACAAATAACAATAGAAAAGTTAAGTAACTTTTTTTTTTTAAGATTTTATTTATTTGACAGAGATAGAGCACAAGTAGGCAGAGCGGCGCAGTCATGACCTGAGCCGAACTGAGCCACCCAAGTGCCCTAAGTTAAATAACTTTTTATTTATTTATAAATTTTTTTCAGTGTTCCAAAATTCATTGTTTATGCACCACACCCAGTGCTCCATGCAATCCGTGCCCTCCTTAATACCCACCACCAGGCTTTCTTCCCACCCCCCTTCCCTCCAAAACCCTCAATTTGTTTCTCAGTCTCCTCCTGATTTCCCCCAACTCACTTACCCTCTCCATCTCCCAATGTCCTCCGTGTTATTTCTAAATAACTCTTAAGTTCATATGATGAGCAAGAATGAGAGCCATTTTCTAATCTCTAATCTTTCCCGCCAAAATGTACATACAGTCAGACTTACAGCTGCTTCATTTCAGCTGAAACTGCTTTTCATAATCCCAAAGCATTCCAAGTTTAAAGGATCTAACAATCACTTGAATTTAAAGAAAAAAACAAGAACTTGTTTCATCATTTGTCAAAATGACGTTTCTAAATTTACCATCATAATTGTCTTCTAGCCAAATGGACACTTTCTAAAACAAAAATTTTGCAGTAACTCAAGATTCGGTCATTACAAACAATGGAATTAAATTTATCATCCTAGGACAATGATTTAATACATATGAACACATCTGATACATGAGTTTTGAATGGAAAATTACTGCATTCTACTAAGCTCCTCCTCAGAAAACTTGGGAAGGGCTACAGCAGCTGCTTCCGATGGAATGAGATTAATGCTTATCTATAAATAATGTGTACATCCGAACCACGGTCACTTTCTAATTCATCTTTTCCTTCCATGTGACGCACCCTGCAACACTGCTCTGAGAAAGTACCCTGTTTTCTAGTATTTCCATAATTTAATTATTTGTAAACTGCTACAGAGAAAACCTCAAACTGGCAGAGGCAGAAATCTTAGTGAGAATCCTGCTTCTAAGCTTTCAAAACAGAGTTTAAGAAATGAGTTTAGGGGGCGCCTGGGTG